>NC_057413.1:36574322-36880264 GCF_019320065.1 Cervus canadensis
AAAAAAAAAAAAAAACTCAACACTCAAAAAACTAAGATCATGGCCTCTGGTCCCATCACTTCGTGGCAAACAGATGGGGAAACAATGGAAATAGTAAGAGACTTTACTTTTTTGGGCTCCCAAATCACTGCAGATGGTGACTGCAGCCATGAAATTAAAAGATGTTTGCTCCTTGGAAGAAAAGTTCTGACCAACCTAGACAGCATATTAAAAAGCAGAGACATTACTTTGCCAACAAAGGTCTGACTAGTCAAGGCTATGGTTTTCCAGTGATTATGTATGGATGTAAGTGTTGGACTGTGAAGAGAGCTGAGCACCAAAGAATTGATGCTTTTAAACTGTGGTGTTGGAGAAGACTCTTGAGAGTCTCTTGGAGGGCAAGGAGACCCAACCACTCCATCCTAAAGGAAATTAGCCCTGAATATTCATTGGAAGAACTGATGCTGAAGCTGAAACTCTAATACTTTGGCCAACTGATGCAAAGAACTGACTCATTGGAAAAAACCCTGATGCTGGCAAAGATTGAAGGCGGGAGGAGAAGAGGACAACAGAGGATGAGGTGGTTGGACGGCATCACTGACTTGATGGGCACAAATTTGAGTAAGCACCATGATCTGGTGATGGACAGGGAGGCCTGTTGTGCTGCAGTCCACAGGGTTGCAAAGAGTCAGACAGGACTGAGCGACTGAACTGACCTGAACTGGTATCTCAGAATGTGCTCTTATTTCCAGAGATAGTTTTATAGAGGTAATCAAGTTAAAGGGAGGCTCATCAGACTGGGTTTTAATGCAATATGGCTGATATCTTTATTTTTAAATTTTTATTTTAGCAATATAGTTGCTTAACAATGTTGCATTAGTTTCATAGGAGCAAATTTATGCATATACAGGCATCTATTCTTTTTTTCCAGTTCTTTTCCCATTCAGGTTATTACAAAATATTGGGCAAAGCTTACTGTGCTATTCAGGTGGTCCTTGTTGATTATCTATTTTAAACATAGCAGTGTGCATCTGTCAAGCTTATTCTCATGAAGACAAACTCAGGTGAGTTCAAGGCCAGGCAAGTCTGCACAGCGCAGGAAAAATCATACGTGGGCATGAGCAAACTCCCCAAAGAAAACACAGATGCTCTTCCTTTGGTGGAGACCTAACCCTTGCTTTTTTTGGGGGATCTGAACCCGATGGGAAGCCAGTAAGTGCAGGTGTGCGCCAAGGCTCTCAGCCCCGAGTGCGCGCACAGTGCGGAACGCGCGCGCCGGGCTGTGACTGGCGGGCCCGGGGCGCGGGGTGGGCCGCGTGTGCGCAGGTGCCCGTCGGCGTCCCGCGCGGCGCCGCCGCAGTGCGCAGAGCGCGCGCGGGAGGCGCTCGGAGGCCCGCACGCGGAGCGTCCCTGGGCGCCGGCCCCGTCCCTCGCCCCCTGCCTGCTCGCTCCGCTCTCCCCGCGCCACCCGGGCCCCGCCATGGGGAACGTGCCCTGCGCGGTGAAGCAGTGCCTCAGCTACCAGCAGCTGCTGCGTGAGCATCTCTGGATCGGGGATTCAGTGGCAGGGGCGCTCGAGCCCGCCCAGGTACCATCTCGCGGCCCGGGGCGTCCCCTCCTCTCCCGCCGCCGCGGCGCCTCCCCGCCCGGGGCCCTTCCTGCGGCGCTTCTGCGGCGTGAAGGCCTCTCCTCCGAAAAGGGTTCCCACCGTCTCCGCGGGTGAACTTGCGGACCCGCCCCTCGGGGAGACCCTTTAAATTCCTCCCCCCTTGGCCGCGTGCAGGCGGTCTGAAGCAAAGTGTTCCTTCTCTGCGTTTCCCTGGGAAAGGATGCTTCATGTGATACGTAGCACTTGTCTGAGGACAGCGTCTCTCCTTTCAATTCTCTTATTATTATTGTGTGGCAGAGGCAAAGAATTTGTCGAAATGTGAGGCAGAAAAACGGAAGGAAGCCAACACAGAAGGCTAGGAGAACAGGGTGGGGTGAAATCATTCCTTATCTGTAATGTATTTATGCTTGAACACGCTTGAACAAGCCTGGGGGAAGATGGTAAATAGCAGAAGGATTTCAGAGCAAAATGTATTCCCATGTGATGCCTGAAATCCCGTTTGAAGACAGCTATGAGGGCCGGTGAATAGAAGGCACATGCCTGCAATTTAATGCACTCAACCGGAAATGGCAAGTATATGAAGAAAATCTATGGAAAGAGATTGATTTTCTCTTAAAAGAGCTTACAATTTGAAGTTTCACTGAGAAATAGCAGTGGTAGTTAAGTGAATTTTGAAACGTGGGAAAAGGGAAGGAGACTATGAGGGTTTAGTTATTAATTTTTCAAATTTTTCTGGATGCAAAATATTTATTCTTTATACATCTATGTGAAAAATAAAAACTTGTATTAAATATAACAGTTTAGCGGGTAAGCACAATTTGAGTTTGTGTCTTTTAAAAAAATTTTTTTCTTAAAAAAATATTGTAGCGGTTTTTGCCATACATTGACATGAATCAGCCAATGAACTATTCTAATACTGATATTAGGCTCTGTTTTTCCTATCGTTTTACATTCAAGGTTTATCTTCAATGTATCACCATGTTACATTGTAACCTTAGTTCTACAGTTTGGAGTTCAGCATTCGTGGATTCCTTCAAAGATTTCTCATTACCTGAAAGATGTCCGAGGTCATCTAACTCAAAGACTGTTGCTGACAATGCAAGAGAAGGAAAATTAGTCTTTATCTTCCCATATGTTTGTATGTCTTCTATTAAATTTTTTGGTCTTCTCCTTTGATCTTTGTATTATAACTTTAAACATTCATATTTACTGTTACAGAATCAGAAATCCTTACATTTCAGTCAAAAAGTGTGAGACTTTATATGACTTCTGTTGCCATGTTAATATTATTTTTCTCTTCTCCCACCCCATATTCTGATTTTGTGGGTTTGGGGACGATGACAGAGGCTAGACTGCTGGGTAAGGATGTCTGCTTTCCCCTTTTAGGATGTGGAAGCAGGGTAATTGAAAATGGCTAGAATGACTGATCTAGGAATGTAGGAAATAGGGTTTTGGGATATTCATCAGCCTAATGAAGATGCTTTGTTTCCTTTTTGAGAAATTGCTGTACCTTCTCTAAACATTGCCTTTTTATTTAACATTGCCTGGACTGATTTGCTTGAGAATCTCCTATTCATTCCTCAGGCACAGCTTAAAGATCACTTCTTTTGATCAACTCTTTTCTCTTTCTAGAGTCAGTATCCTTTTTCTGCGCTCTTGTGGCACTTTTTGCATAATTCTGTTGTGGTTCCAATGTTGTGGATTTGTAATGTAGGTCTTGTCCTGTTGAATTCCCAGTGATATCTGACACTTCACTCTGCAATTTGCCTCCTTCCCTGGCTTCTCCGTTTAACATCCTTACTGCTTTCAGCCCTCTTGCTCTGGGTTCCTCAGGCTGGAACCAGACTGGCTCAGAGGCCTCTGTCTGTCTGGTAAATATTCAGATTTCTCATGACTTTTTATCCACACTCACAGTATCTGACACTATTAGTATATCTGTATCTTCCAGACTAGTAGTCCCTTCTGTCTCTTAAACTCCGGTCCTGATGTCCATCTGCTCACCTGACATCATCACTTGAGTATCTCAAAAGCAATTCAGACTCAACATTTGCAAAATCAGATTCACATTCTTCCTCTTCCAACTGCAGCCCTTCTCTACAATTTCCTATCACAGAGAATGCTATCACAATTCATGCTGCCTGGAAGCACAAACCAAGAGTCCATTTCCTTTTTTCTGTCATATCCAGGGTGTCACTAAGTCCTACAGTTTTACCTCTTGAATGTCTCTCAGATCCATCTGCTTTTCCAACTTACTGCTGCTGTGGATTTTAAAGTGACATTTTCTTTCCCGTGCACTACTGGAGTCTTGTCATCTTTCAACCCACTGTTTCTGTAGCTAGTTGAGAGATGTTCTCTGTTTCAAATGGTATCATGCTGTTCTCTTGTTTCACAACCTTCTGTGAATTCTGCTTTTAAGAGTGAATAGCAAGCAAAACCTTTGATGCATTATTGGAAGGCTCAGATGATATTTTCATGGCAACTGTGCAGCATTGTCTTAAGCTGTCTCCTTATCCTTGCCACTGTGTCCTTCTTTGAGTTTTCCAATCATCTTTCCTCTGGAAACAGGGCCTTTATCTATTTACCTTTCTGATAGATTCTTTTCAACTAATTAACCTTGAGATCTTAACGCAGATTTTACTTTCTCAGACTCTCAAGCCAAGCGTTTCCTGTTATCTTACACTTCACAGTGCACTGTTCACTATATATAATATGAATTACTATATTTATTTTTGTTATCATTTTATGTTTAATTCCCTACCTGACTGTAAGCATCATAAAAGTAAGGAAAAATTCCACCACAAAATTCTCAGCAGTGAACAAAATGTCCAGTTAGTTTTTGATGGCCAATGAATTCTTGTTGAATAAACAAAGGAATAGAGGTTTACCTTTCTAGAGCATAAACATCTCAAGTATATGGGGACCATGGACTCCTTCTTAGCACTTTTCAGGGTTCAAAACAATGATTGGTACATTGTAGTGCAATGCTAATCTTTTTTATGTGAATTCCAACGTTATGACAGTTAAGACGGATGTCGATAAAGTTTGGTCTTAGTGCCGATAGCTGGATATTATTCCTGTTTGTGTTTTACCTTTTTTTACATTGAACTATAATGTATAATGTTTTACTTACAAGTGTGCAGAAAAGTGATTCAGTTATATACATACGTATTCTTTTTTTGTATTCTTTTCCACTATAGGTTATTACAAGGTATTGATTATGACTCCCTGTGCTATACAGTAGGACCTTGTTTATCTATTTTATATATAGTAGTGTGTATCTATTAACTCCAAGTTCCTAATTTATTCCGCTCCCCTTTTCCTTTGGTATCTGTAAAATAGTTTTCTATGTCTATGAGTCTATTTGTTTTGTCAGTAATTTCATTTGTATCATTTTTAAAATTCTACATATAAGTGATAGATCATATGGTATTTGTCTCTCTGACTTATTAATTCTTCACTTATTATGATTCTCTTAGTTGCATGCGTGTCGCTGCAAATCTCATTATCATTCATTTTTTGGCTGACTAATATTCCATCATACGTATGTATATGTATATATATTTGTGTACCATATCTTCTCTATCCATTCACATGTTGATGGGCATTTAGGTTGTGTCTTATCATCTTTTCATCTGATCGAATTTAGTCATACTTTCATGGGGAAAGAGTTGAAAATTGATTCTGGAGCTTGTTAAATGAGCTTAACTATTTCTCCACTGCTAAATATGGTAGAGGGAGTCATGGGTAAGACCCCTAAGTTTTGAAATAATTTGGCTGCAAGTGGGACAGACAGAGTGCTCTGTTTTGGAAGAATCTGTGCTAGTCAATAGAAGGTTCAAAACCTAGACTCTTTTCTGCTACCAATAAATTATTAGATAAAATATAATGTTGTCTATGTGTGTAAGTACACTCTTTTGGAGCTTAGCAATTTATTACCAAATATAAAATGAGTCAATGTGCATTAAAGGCTTACACTACAATAGCTCAACATAATAAAATTCTTTAGATCTCTCTCTCTTTTTTTTGTTTCTCTTTTTTGATAATGGCATTGGTTTTTCAGAAGAATTCCTTAATAGGCCAGGAGGTCAAAACTGATCCTTCTGTGGTTCAAGCTATCGCTTAGGGTCTATTTTATTTTTTGTTATTCATCTCAGTTAAAATGGATATGAAGCTGGCTTACCTGGTGGTTTCAAGTTTTGATTAAAATGAAGTTTCCTTGTAAAATAGTCCTTGTTTGATTCAGTAACTAAATTTCTTTCTATATTAATAAAGAGACTTAAGCAGTAAGTAAATCTCTTTATATATTAATACGCTATCACAGCAATAAAATTTCCAGTGATCTAAATTCTATCATAAACAGCATTTTAAATATGTTTGTTTTTTAAAGACACAATTGTAGATTATCTGAGATTAAGTTTATAGTTATTTTACATTTTATCCTGATCCTTTAAGTTACATTTGCTATGAGCAAAAATTAAGATTCTAAGTAAAGTATTTAGTGTTAAAGGATTGCTTGAGTTTAACCTGAATATATAATATTTTTGTTTAAATTTAGTGAAAAGATTAAAGTGACTGTATACTTTTTGGTTAACAGTGTGCAGCTGTTAATAAACACCTTAGGGTCAGTGGGGAGGAATTGTCAAAAAAAAACAAACTACCAGCCTATCCCACTGCTTGTTTTCTGTTTGACTCAGCTGTTCTTTGGCCCCTTATGTCACCCTTTTTACTTGTTTTATGACTTCTTTGAAATTATGTAATTTTTAAAAATTCATTTTCCCCCTGCATTAGCTTGGTGGTTATATACTCGGTTTTTTTGTTTTTTTTTGTTTTTTGAGAGGTGGTGTACCAATTTATTTGAAGGAATGATACTAAGAAAAGAACTTAAGTAGATGTTTCAGTAGAATTTACAGAAAAGGTGGAGGTAATCCAAGCATGCATGCACTGTCTTGGTGACCAGGGAAGTCAGCCCCTGGTGACCAGGGAACCGGCCTAAGGCTTAGCTCTGTCTCTCGTTATCCTTACAGTGTTTCCCAGGGTGTGTTTATCAAGGGTACTCTGCCATGCCAGATTCGGGGCCCCCATCTTGCACCGGTTCGTTCCATGCTCACCCAGTCTTTGATGGATTTCACCTGCTCTTTCAGGCAGTGAGTGTCAATGAAGTCACCCACATGGGGGTCATTTTTTGTCAGTGGCCGGTGTGTGCAGTTCCAGTAGTGGCTGACTGACACTTTTTTCCAGGTGTAGCGCACATTCCATTGCATTCAGCCCAGGCTCCCGTCATCAGGGTCCGGTTTCCTGATATCCCGAAGGACGGTTCGGCCACCCCCTTAGTTCTGCAGCTCCATCCGTTTCTCAGCATGTTCACTCTCCCCACGAGACTGGTGAAAGTTGGCAAAGTCTTTCAAAGCCACATAACCGCCGTCCACAGGGTAAGACACGGACAGGCAGACGTCGGAGGCCTAGCGCTCCAGGTTGCCCTGGCGGTCACGGCCGCCCCGGGCCCGGTGGCCCTTCTGGCACCTGCGAGGCGGCGCGGCCCTCCCTGAGGCCCAGAAAGGCCCGTGGGCTGTGCCGCGCGGGAGGGCGGGGGGTGACCCGGAGGGGGCAGGGGGGGGCACCCGGAGGGGGCAGGGGGACCCGGAGGGGGCGGGGGGGGGGCACCCGGAGGGGCAGCGTGCGGGACCCAGAGGGGCCGGGGGGGGGGGAGGGGGGCGGGGGGCAGGACCCGGGGGGCGCGGGGGGCGGGACCCAGAGGGGCGGGGGGACCCGGAGGGGCGGGACGGGACCTGGGAGGGGGAGGGGCGCGGCGGGGGGGGGGGAGGGGCGCGGCGGGGGGGGGGGTGGTGGTCCGGAGGCTCCCGAGGGGCAGTGAGGCGTGCCCAGGGCTGGCTCCGAGGGGCGGTCCCGGCAGGATCCCAGGTGCAGTCCAAGCATCCTTGAAACTGGAAACCGCAGGGGACCTCCACTAAGATAGCCTGTGGCATACTGTTTCTACAGTACTGTCAGTTGTTACCTATAAGGTCTCAACATACAAACTTGACTTATTAAAATATCGTATCAGTTAGTTCTATATTAAAAATGTAACTTCTCTTAGTGCCTTCATATATTGTTGTATGTATTCATCCTCTACATCCTATATTTGGAATATATACTTATACAGTCAATGTACATTTACATTTATGCATGTATTTCCCATTTCCTTGCTCTTCATTACTTTCTAAAGATCCATCCCTTCATCTGGAATTATTCCCCCTTCACCCTAACGTGTTTGCTTTAATATTTTCTTTAATAAAAGTCTGGTGGTGATACTTTCAGTTCTTATTTGCTTGAAATTACAGTTATGTATACACGCATACAATATGCATAAATATAATGAATATTGAGTTTAAATATATGTTCCAAATAAAGAATTAGGATACATGACATGGCAAGCATACAAAATGCAGATTTCTCAATAGATAAATGGAAACCAGGGGCAAATGGGAGAGAAAGCAGCTGTTGGCTTCATTTCTGGGCCTTTGATGATAACCTGTCTTCAGTTCTCTTCTTGTTATCTTTGGTTTCCAACAGTATGGCTATGATGTGTCTAGAGGTGGTTTTCTTCATATCTGATAGTGGTTTATAGTGCTTCTTGGATCTATGACTTGATGCTTGTTGGTTTCTAGGTGTTTTGGCAAATTTTCAACCAGTTGTTTTCAAATATTGCTTATTTCTTTTTTACCCCCAACTCCAATTTAGGCCTACAGTTTGAAGAATCTTAGAACATTTTGTTGTGCCCCATTGATTTCTTATACTCATTTTTGTATTTTTCATCTTTTCTTATCATTTTTGATCTGAATATTTTTCTCAAGTATATTCCATTTGACTAATTCCCAATTTAGCTTTGTCTAATTTGCTGCTAATTTAATTTGCGTCCTTAATTTTTAGTTATGTTTTTCTGTTACTACATTTCTACCTTGTTTCTGAAACCAGTTTTTAGTTCTCTGCCACAGTTCTCCATCTTATCAAAAATTCTTGAATGTTTATCAGTTATTTTAAGTTTCATCTCTAATCATTCCAATATTCAAAACTTTAGTGGGTCTCTTTCATTTATCTTCCCTCTTGGAAAGCCTACTAGCTTTTCAGTTTAAGTTAGACACCTGTTGTGAAAATACTATAGACAAAATTTGAGGTTTTCAGTCTTACTGTCCTTCTCCAGAAAAGATTAACTGTTCCTCCACCTCTTTTTCCTCACCCTCTACAAACTGACTTTGGAAACCACAAGCCTGTTTTCTCTCTCTCTCTCTTTATTTAAGATTCTATGTGTAAGTGAAATAGTATAGTATTTGTCTTTCTCTGTCTGACTTATTTTGTTTAACATAATGCCGTTAGGTCCCATCTGGTAGCAAATGTCATGGTTTCCTTCTTTTTATAATTGAATAATGTGCCTTTTAAAAAATATATAGCACATTTTCTTTGTCCATCAGTGGACACGTGGGTTATTTTCACCTCTTGGCTATTGTAAGTAATGCTGCAGTGAACATGGGAGTGAAGATATCTATTTGAGATAGTGATTTCCTATCCTTGGGATAAACACTTAGAAGTAGAATTGTTGAATCATATGTTAGTTTTATTTCTCACTTTTTGAGGAACCTTCATACTCAAAAATGTTTTCTATAGTGGCTGCACCAATTCACATTTTCATCAACAGTGCACAAGGTTTCCCTTTTCTGCACATCCTCACCAACAACACCAACACTTATTTCTTGTCATTTGGATAATAGTCACTCTGATGGGTGCCTGGAGAAATACCAATAACCTCAGATATGCAGATGACACCATCCTTCTGGCAGAAAGCAAAGAGGAACTGAAGAGCCTCTTGATGAAGGTGAAAGGGGAGAGTAAAAAAGCTGGCTTAAAACTCAACATTCAGAAAACTAAGATTATGGCGTCTGGTCCCATCACTTCATGGCAAATAGGTATAGGAAAAAAAGGAAACAGTGACAGACTTTATTTCACTGGGCTCCAAAATCACTGTGAACAGTGACTGCAGCCATGGAATTAAAAGACGCTTGCTCCTTGAAAGAAAAGCTATGACAAACCTAGACAGTGTATTAAAAAGCAGAGACATCAGTTTGCTGACAAAAGTCTGTATAGTCAAAGCTATGGTTTTTCCAGTAGTCATGTACGGTTGTGAGAGTTGGACCATAAAGAAGGCTGAGCACTGAAGAATTGATGCTTGTGAACTGTGGTGTTGGAGAAGACTCTTGAGAGTCCCTTGGACTGCAGGGAGATCCAACCAGTCCATCCTGAAGGAGGTCAACATTGAATATTGATTGGAAGGACGGATGCTGAAGCTTCAGTTGAGCGCCTGATGTGAAAGGTGACTCATTGGAAAAGACCCTGATGCTGGGAAAGATTGAGGGCAGGAGGAGAAGGGGGCGACAGAGGATAAGGTGGTTGGATGGCATCATCGACTCAATGGACTTGAGTTTGAACAAACTCCAAGAGATAGTAAAGGACGGGGAAGCCTGGCATGCTGCAGTCCATGGGGTTGCAAAGAGTTGGACATGACTGAGCAACTGAACAACAATAGTCCTGATGGGTGTAGGGTACAGGAAGAGTTATCTTTTGCTTCTAGCAGGCCATTAGTGCAAGGGTAGCTTTTGTTGTTCTTCAGTCGCAAGGGTAGCTTATCTTAAGGCAATCATATATTTAGCTGATTCAAGGCTGGACCTACTTCATTTGTGAGGGCTTCTCTTTTCTTGTCGTCCTAATTTTTATCTTGTCATCCTTCAGGGTTGACTAAAGCCCTAGAGTGTTTACCAGAATGTCTTCTCCTTTTGGGATCTGAACTCAAAAATATTTCCTCCTCAACCTCTCAGGCTCCTGGGAGCTCTGATGCTCATCCTAGCTTTTCACCTAATTACATTAGAATTGGTGAATGCCCCAAGGGGAAAAGTCATGCTGAAAATTAGCCTCAATCACTTTATGTTTTTCTTCTGCACGATATTTTGGCCACTGAAGTGAACCTACCCCTGGAAGCCCCTAAGGCTATCAAAAGGAGTTTTTCACTAATTTTCACCAGATTTTCTGGCTTCCCTGGTGGCTCAGCAGGAAAGAATCCACCTTTAATGCAGGAGCCACAGGAGACACAGGTCCAATCCCTGGGTCAGGAAGATCCCCTGGAGAAGGGAATGGCAACCCACTCCAGTATTCTTGTCTGGAAAATTCCATGGACAGGAGAGCCTGGTGGGCTGTGGTTCATAGGGTTGCAAAGAGTCGAACAAAATGAAGACTTAGCATGCACTCTCACCAGATTTTCTGGTTCTCAGTGAGAAGTTTGTTCTGGAGAAGCTAATTGAAAGACCAACAATAAGACAGTGGAAATATAAAAAGCACTTGTTTTGCAATATAATTTGAATTGTAAAAAATATATTCATTTACCATGTTATAAAGCTTTTGAAGTGGTTACATTCCAGATAATATGCAAACTATTGACACTAATAACTTATGAATTTATTTTTCCAGCTTTATTGAGATATAGTTGACATCAAACATTATAAGTTTAAGCTGTACAGATTTGATATGCATATATTACAAAATGATTACCATAGTTTTGCCTAATATCTGCATCATATCCCATACTTAATCATCATTTAATTAATTAAAAGAAATCACCTTTACTTTTTTCATGGTGAGATTGTTTAAGATCTACCCTCTTAACAACTTTCAAGCATATAATATTATTAACTATCATGAGGCTATACCTTAGGTTCCGAGAGCTTATTCATCTTATAGATTAAAGTTTGTATAGAAAAGCAATTTAAAGTTTAAAAAATGAATAAAGAGTTGTCTGCTTCATTAAAAAGTAAGATTTTACAGAGAACTTGACTTACACTGGTTTTCACTCTAAGTTAAAATTGGGAAAGATACAGAAGGTATTTTTTAAACATGAAAATTATTATTATGTCTAACTTAAGTATCTGTCTTTACAGAAATAGTATACTATTATTTACTCCCTTTTATGTATGATGTAGTTCAATAAACTTTGTTAAATGAGTGACTGAATAAATGAGTGATTAAGTGGATAGTTCCTTTATTACATTTTATCTCTATTGATGTAAGATTATTTTGGATCTTTCCACTTAATGTGTGTGAAGTTGGTAACAGTAATTTCTTCTTTTTATTAACCTCTTCTTTACAGTCTTATCTTTTGCTTTGCCTGGATTCATTCCTGATTCATATTTAACAGGCACTGGACACTGCCTAACTCCATGACATGCAATAACTCACGTAATCCTCATAACAATCCTTTTTATAGATACAGTAACTGAGACACAGGTTACATGACTTGCTCAGTTAGTGATCTGGGAGGTGAATTCAGGCAGCTGAGGTTCCAGAGCCCCCGGTTTTCACAGTCTACCAGTGTTTGCTGACCTTGCTGGTGAGAGGAGTCGACTGAGGCATTTATTAAATGTGCTAGAAATTCTGATTCAGTAGCAGCGCTCGCTGTCCTTTGCTTCAGCTGTCTTTGGGGAAATGCTGGGCTGGGTGATGCTGCTCCTCCTTCATCCCAGTCTCTGCTTTAGAGGGTCTGCTGTTGGCTCCTCTTTGCTCCAGTCTGTCTTTGGAGAGCTCCTGGCTCCAGCCCGCGGACTCCTGTGAGTTTTGACTTCCCTTTTCCCCTCTCTGAGGAGGAGAATAGAGTTCTGCCTGGAGTAGAACTGCATTGGATACAAAAGGAAAAACAACTTGGTTTCCAATAAATTTCCTGTTCCCTTCCTTCTCCAATACTTTCTGTCTTTGGATTTCTGTTGGCTTCCCTCTTCCTTGCGTCTCTCCTTCCAGCTGGCTTTCTCATCCTTCCCTCCCCCAACCCAGTGTTCTTGTTTTTTGCATTAGCTCTGAGCTCCTCCAAGTCTTCTGGCTTCCTTTCTGCTTATTCACTCTGGGCTGCAACTTTCCCTGACCCTCTCTCCTTTCCTCATTTTCCTCTTCTAAGCTTAGCTTTTATTTTTATTTCTTTTGATTTTCCTTCATCAACCAAGGGGCTAGACTGTACAGACATATAATTTGATGTGTTACGCTCATGGAGCAGATAGTATTTAAAAGAGATCAAGCAAATTCATATATGTGGAGAATATCACTTTTAGCAGAAATTCTGATTTCAAAGTGATTGTCCAGCCTGCTTGAAGACCTCACAGTAAAATCAACACATGAACATGGTTTCCTGGTCTCACGATTGTTAGACTAAGTAGGAGATTCAAATTGACTGCTACACAGATGAGCCGTATTAACCTCTGGAAATGTTTTATTTTGTCAAGACTACACTTAAAAGATAAAAACAGATGAATGCCTTAAACAGGATTTGTATTTTTCCTCATATCCTTAGCTGCCTCAGACATCCAGTTTATCTTCCCTCCTTTTTTTTAATCTTAAAAATTAGCTCATTTACTCTTTTACAAGAAAAAATAATAAAGGCCCCTAATCTTATAAACTGCTTTATTATTGTTTTTCACCCTTAATTTGAAGATGGATACTCACCTTCTACTAGTGATGAAGCTTTCCTTAAATGTCTTTCTCTGTGTCCTTCATTTCCGCCCCTGCCAACCCCAGCTGTTAAGTAACACTCAGTGAACCCATGTTTGTTTTCTGCATCAAAGCTCTGTTCCCCATCAAAGATGATCAAATAGATGGAAACATCCCTCTAGTAAATATGTAATATTTGGAATGCTAGACTGAGATTTTCTAAAAGGTGAAACTTCATTTACCTTTTTTATTATCCAGAAGATTTAAATACTTAAATTCTGGTAAATATTTATAGAATAAAATAGTTTGTATGTGCTAAAAATCCATTCATAGTGTAAACTCAGGTAGTTTTAGCCAAATTCACTGACTTTATGACTGGCATAAAAGATATATGTTTAATTATATCAAAGATATTATTTTTATAAACAAGAATAAGGAGCTTTCAATCATAGTTTTTTTTATATTGGACTAGGATGTTTTAAAATTCACATATTCATTTTGGAAGTTTGAGCATCTATTTCTTTTCTTTCATGGCTGTCATTTAAAGGTCAGAAGGAGTAGAATCTAGCTCTTCCTTCACTTTCCACGTCTAGGTTTTTACTGGGTTAGTTCACACCGTGAAGAAGAATGCATCTTCTTGTCATCCCACTTTACAAGAGAAGGAATAGAGACATGCAGGGAATAATGACACCCTCAGGGTGAAACAGCTTCTCTGTTGCAGGGTGTGAGCTGTGGGCCCGGGTTTTGGATTCAGTGATGGTGCTGAATATCCCACTGATGATCAAATGTCTCCTTACGCTTGTTTCTTTCCAAATTATGCTTCCATGGATTTGTGAAGTAGGGAAGTGCACGTGAAGGGAAACTTCAGCTACAGGAAAAACACCTTTAATATGTTTCACCCTGTGAAATCAGCCTTTCAGAAAGCCTTTTCAGTGAACTTTATTAACAACCAGTGGAGTCTGGGAAGCTTGGCAAGCAAGGAGGCAGGAAACCCCAGAGAAATATATCTGTCAGACATCTTTCCTCCTGAAGTTTCCTTCCACGTGATTTTGGATCCTGAAGGAAGTAGAGGGTCTCTCTGTCACTGCGTTTGTACATCTGTAACCCACTGGGTGTGCAGAGTCTGGCATCCACTTTTTAAATTCTTTCCTTGATCTGTGTTTCACTGTGAAATAGAAACCAATTATAGCTGAATGTTGAAGTCAAAATATGAATCTTATTTTAGTTAGACACAATTTCTACTTTTTGAGAATTTTTATTTAAGGGCTGAGGCTTCTCTGAGTTCTAAATGCTATGTCACATTTCAAGCCTTGCATTCTACAGGGAGGTGTGGACCCAGTCACAGATAAAAGCTGAGGGCCGTTTGGAATTCTCTTTGGCCAGGTTTTAGGGCTGGGTTTAAAAGGCATATGCAGGACCTATGGAGAAACAGATGAAGTGATTCAGGGGTTCACTCACGAATGTCTCATATCACTTAGTTTCCATTCTTGTATGAGAAGATTTTAATATTTAATTTAATATAATTCTGCTGAATGTATGCTCTAGAAAATATTGAAAGGAAAAACTTGAGTTAAAGGAAATGGAACAGAAGCTTGCATAAATACTCATCTCTGGAGAGCTGGATCTCTTAAATCTATTTGCTCTTGAAAGCATGTATATAGATAGACCTCTCGATGGGAATGCCATAGTGATAACTTGTTAAATAGAATGCCAGTCATTTGTTTTAATTTTTTTAAAAAGTGTTATTTAGGGGCAGGAGTATTATTTTAACTTACTTGCGCTAAATTTGCAACTAACTTATTGCATAGGGCAATTTTAAGAATATATTTAATTTTAAGAATACATCAGAGACATATTATGCTAATTATTAATAGAATGTTATTAACAGGAGTTTAGAAACTTATATGATGATAATGATGATGATACTACCAACCACTCTTTTTTTAAAAAAATTTATTTTATTGGAGTATAGTTGGTTTACAATGTTGTGTGCAGCAACATGGCTCAGTCATACATATATGTGTACATTCTTAGGGGCTTCCCTTGTGGCTCAGCTGGTAAAGAATCTGCCTGCAATGCAGGAGACCTGGGTTCGATCCCTGGGTTGGGAAGATCCCCTGGAGAAGGGAAAGGTTACCCAGCCCAGTATTCTGGCCTGGAGAATTCCGTGGACTGTATAGTCCATGGGGTCACAAAGAGTAGGACACAACTGAGCGACTTTCACTCACTCACTCATACATTCTTTTTTGTGTTCTTTTCCATTAGCGTTGATCCCAGGAGAATGAGTATGGTTCCCCAAGCTATATAGCAGACCCTTGTTTGTCCACTCTGTATATAATAGTTTAAATCTGCTCACCCCAAACTCCTGCTCCATCCCTCCGCCACCCTGCTTGGCAACCACATATCTTTCTGTGGTTCTGTGAGTCTGTTTCTGTTTCATAAATAAGTTTATTTGTGTCATATTTTAGATTCCACATATAAGTGATATCATATGATATTTGTCTTTGTCTGTCTGACTGACTTCACTTGGTATAATAATCTCTAGGTCCATCCATGTTTCCTCAGATGGCATTAATTCATACGTTGTTATGGCTAAGTAATATTCCATTGTATATATGTACCACATGTTCTTTATCCACTAATCTGTTGATGGACTTTAGGCGCCAACCTCTGTTTATCAGCAAAGTTTGGTAAAGGCTTTACATAATTTCTGAATTCTTACAGTTCTGCAAAGAAAATTCTGTTATTTTCACTTTTCATATGAGGAAAGAAAGTGTATAGTATTTTTTCCAGGTCAAATACCTGGTAAAAATGCTGGGTTTGAATCTATGTCAGGTTCCAAAGCCTGTATTTCTTCATTATATCATGTCAGTTGATTGAACACTAGGAACTTCAATTATAGGAAAATTACTTTGTACTCATTTTTTGCAATGTGTTTTCTTTTAACACATTTGTAAAGTTCTAGATTTATCTATTACACTGCAGTTGGTTGCAAATGGCTTATAATGATACAGCTTAGTTTTGATCTATAGTTTATTTTGAGCCTGAGTTCATTTAAAGCCTGAGGTGGATGGACCTGAATGAATCACTCTTCTTCAGAGACAAGTTATTAAGATGTTTTATGATGATTCCATAGATTTTTGTGACGTTTCAGGATCTCCTTCCTTCACTCTGACCTACCAGCCACATTCCTCTTACTGTGAGCCTAGCTTAATGGTTTTAGAGGGTATTTCTGAGACATATACCCTTAGTTTTTAGTAAGTTGCTCAAATGGACATGTACAGTCCTATCCAAAAGGTCAGATATTTTTAAGAAGTATTGTTGCATACATACCACATATTGTGTATGCAGATTTCATATACATACTGAAAGACCCTGGATAGCTTCTGTTGGGAAAATCTATTTACTTTATGCAACCACTGGATATTTATTCATTTTTTCTGAGTGGCCATCCGAAACCATAGCATGTAGTGAAAAGTTGCACTACAATGCAATAAATTAACTTTTTAAAAAGTCTCAGTGATCTAAAATGTGCTGAAGTGCTCTTGTGAGGTTCATACAATTTTTTATTAATAATTCGTGGGTGGTTTGAAGCCTGGACAATGATAACTTTCTGTCAAAAGCGTAGAAGTAAAGATCATGAAACAAGTTGTACACAATGGATCACAGAACAAAAAGACTACAGATGAGAAATAAAAATAATGACAAAGCAGGTGTTCTGTACCCAGGATGTGCTCTTACGTAGAAGGATATCAGTATCTCCCATTTGAGAAACTCACTCTGAGCTGCTCAGGAACCAGAGCCAGCCGTGTTAGGATTGAACAGTGGAGTTGAAGTTACACTCTCACTCTGGACTTTCCTGCAGTTTTGCCATCCTTGCATTACCGCTCAGCATTTCTCAAGCCTGGGCCGGCGTGTGGACTGGTAAGGGGTCAGGAGTCCCACAGTCCCTCACCCTCTCCATGAGGCTGCCTTGGTTCCCAGGGGCTGCAGACATTGAGGCTGCACCATCCACCTCTGTGGATGGCAAGCGTCCCCAGATAGATGATGCACTTTTCTTTTTCGTAAAAGTGAGAAGGAAAGATGACAAGCAACTCCTTCTCAACCTTGGGAAGAAGAAGACAAATAGGATCTTCGTCATTCAATTTGTGTGAACTACTATTTAGCTAGTTCTAATGAAGCCACATATAAAACTTGATTAAACTACTCAAACTACATATAATAACCTTCTTTTGTTTTCAGATTCATAATGTTGTTGGAGGCATTTTCTCTTAACTAGTAGAGACAATAAAAAATGAATGCTGAGAACTCTATTTTATCTTTTTTTAAAATAAGTTAATTTATAATGTTATGTTAATTTCTGCTGTACTGCAAAGTGATTCAGATACATTCAAATGCAATCTTTATATTCTTCTCCGTTGTGGCTTATCACAGGATATTGAATATAGTTTCTTGTGCTTTACAGTAGGGTCTTGTTTGTCCTTTCTTTTTTTTTTTAGCCAATCTGAATTTTTTTCATTTAATGTGGGAATTAGCCTATTTACATTTATTGAAAGTAACAGTATATTCAGTTATAATCCTATATTTTTAAAAATTACACATATATACATGCATGATTATAAAATAGATAAAAACATATAAAATACATGTGTTTGCATCTCTACTATGTAATTGATTTTTTTATTCTTTAATTTTTACATTCATGATATATTTTGTTCTAATGGTTAATCCATGCAAATATCTTTATGCTAATACCCATAAATAGTCCCTTCTTTTTAAGACACCGTCTTTTGTATCTGTATTAAGAATGACATTGGATATACTAGTAATCTCTTAGCTCCCTTCCCTAACATCTAATTCATAGTAACTACTTTTTATTCCCACTTAACTTTTTTTTTTCAATTATTTTTATTAGTTGGAGGCTAATTACTTCGCAACATTGCAGTGGGTTTTGTCATATATTGACATGAATCAGCCATGGAGTTACATGTATTCCCCATCCCGATCCCCCCTCCCACCTCCCCTCCCACCCGATTCCCCTGGGTCCTCCCAGTGCACCAGGCCCGAGCACCTGTCTCATGCATCCCACCTGGGCCGGTGATCTGTTTCACCATAGATAATATACATGCTGTTCTCTCGAAACATCCCACCCTCGCCTTCTCCCACAGAGTCCAAAAGTCTGTTCTGTACATCTGTGTCTCTTTTTCTGTTTTGCATATAGGGTTATCATTACCATCTTTCTAAATTCCATATATATGTGTTAGTATGCTGTAATGATCTTTATCTTTCTGGCTTACTTCACTCTGTATAATGGGCTCCAGTTTCATCCATCTCATTAGAACTGATTCAAATGAATTCTTTTTAATGGCTGAGTAATATTCCATGGTGTATATGTACCACAGCTTCCTTATCCATTCATCTGCTGATGGGCATCTAGGTTGCTTCCATGTCCTGGCTATTATAAACAGTGCTGCGATGAACATTGGGGTGCACGTGTCTCTTTCAGATCTGGTTTCCTCAGTGTGTATGCCCAGAAGTGGGATTGCTGGGTCATGTGGCAGTTCTATTTCCAGTTTTTTAAGGAATCTCCACACTGTTCTCCATAGCGGCTGTACTAGTTTGCATTCCCACCAACAGTGTAAGAGGGTTCCCTTTTCTCCACACCCTCTCCAGCATTTATTGCTTGTAGACTTTTGGATAGCAGCCATCCTGACTGGCGTGTAATGGTACCTCATTGTGGTTTTGATTTGCATTTCTCTGATAATGAGTGATGTTGAGCATCTTTTCATGTGTTTGTTAGCCATCTGTATGTCTTCTTTGGAGAAATGTCTGTTTAGTTCTTTGGCCCATTTTTTGATTGGGTCATTTATTTTTCTGGAATTGAGCTTCAGGAGTTGCTTGTGTATTTTTGAGATTAATCCTTTGTCTGTTGCTTCATTTGCTATTATTTTCTCCCAATCTGAGGGCTGTCTTTTCACCTTACTTATAGTTTCCTTTGTTGTGCAAAAGCTTAAGCTTTTGTTTGTCCTTTCTATATAAAGTAGCTTATATCTGCTAACCCCAGCCTCCCACTCCATCCTCCCCCAACCCTTTCCCCTTTGGCAAGCACAAATCTGTTCTGAGAACGTTTCAGAAAGTTTAAAATGACTAAAGTGAACTGAGACATGGTATAAAATGGTATCTTATTAATTTCCAGGAGGAAAAATGCGTGAAAAAGTTGAATTTGTGCCTAATCGTTAGTAAAACCGGAGAAGGAAATGACAAACCATTCCAGTATTGTTGCCTGGAGAATCCCATGGACAGAGAACCTGGTGGGCTAAGGTCCACGGGATTGCAAGAGTCGGACACAACTTAGCAACTAAACCGCCACCATTAGTAAGACGTATGAATCTCATGTACCATAAAATTCACAGGAATTGAAAGATCAGAAAAACTAAACATATTCTTGTACAGTTTTGCTATTTGTATTACTCTCAAGGCGGATCATTAGTATATTTGGTTTATAGGGTGTGTTTTATTTTGTCCATTTGGCTTAAAAGTTCTTGCTAAAAATGATCAATCCTTTCTTAGAACACTATAATTCATTATTAGTAGTGGAAAATTTGAATACTCTTTCTAATGTTGATAAATTTTAGTTACTCCAGTTTTTGTGAGTGCAAACATTTATGGCTCATGAACTTCTTGTAAATATATGTGTACTTATCAAATTTGCATGTGTGTATACTCATTGAAATAGACACCGTCTACATCCAAACATGTTTGAGAGGGAACGGATGTAGATCTTCAAGGAGGTAGATTTATGTCTATGAATAAAAGTAAGTATATTTTTATTACTGTTGTGTGAACAGGGACATATCAAAGCCTAAGTATTGGAGATAGAGCACTCAGGGAAATTCAGACCTGGGGCAGTTGAGGACACTCTGTATGAGATTGATATGATATTGATTGATTGACATGATAGTAGCTGAGAGGGACCCCTGAAAAGTGGGCATGTAGGAAAAGACATTCATTAGGATAGAATAATCTTATTTTTTCTCCATTTGTAAAATGGGATTAACACCTGCTTCCTTTCTTCTTTTTTTATCTTTATTGAGGTATAATTGACAGATAAAATTGTAAGATATTTAAAGAGTACAGTGTGATTATTTGACACATGTATACATTGTGACGGGCTTCCCAGGTGGTGCAGTGGCAGAAAATTCTGCTTGACAATGTAGGAGACGCAGGCGATGCGGGTTCGATTCCTGGGTCAGGAATATCCCCTGGAGGAGGAAATGGCAACCCACCCCAGGATTCTTGCCTGGAAAATCCCATGCACAGAAGGAGCCTGGCAGGCTGTAGTCCATGGGGTCAAAAAGAGTTGGCCACAACTTAGCAATGGAGCACACATTTTGAAAGGATTGTAAAGCAACAGTTGTTGTTCAGCCACTCCGTCATGTCCAACTCTGTGTGACCCCATGGACTGCAGCACACCAGGCTTCTCTGTCCTGCACCATCTCCCAGAGCTTGCTTAAGCTCATGTCCACTGAGTCGGTGATGCCATCCAACCATCTCGTCCTCTGTCATCCCCTTCTCCTCCTGCCTTCTGTCTTTCCCAGCATCAGGGTCTTTTCCCATGAGTAGGCTCTTCCCATCAGATGGCCAAAGTATTGGAGCTTCAGCATCAGTCCTTCCAATGAATATTCAGGACTGATTTCCTTTAGGATTGACCGGTAAGGGACTCTCAAAAGTCTTCTCCAACAGCAAAGTTCAAAAGCATAAATTCTTCAGTGCTCAGCCTTCTTTATGGTCCAACTCTCACATCCATACATGACTACTGGAAAAACCATAGCTTTGAATAGGTGGACCTTTGTCAGCAAAGTAACATCTCTGTGTTTTCACATGCTGTCTAGGTTGGTCACAGCTTTCCTTCCAATGAGCAAGTGTCTTTTTAACGTCTGCAGTCACCGTCCACAGTGATTTTGGAGCCCAAGAAAATAAAGTCTCTCACTGTTTCAGTATTTTTCCCCATCTATTTGCCGTGAAATGATGGGACTGGATGCCATGATCTTAGTGTTTTGAATGTTGAATTTTAAACCAGCTTTTTTACCCTCCTTTTTCACTTTCATCAAGAGGTTCTTTAGTTCCTCTTTGCTTTCTGCAGTAAAGGTGGTGTCATCTGCATATCTGAGGTTATTGATATTTCTCACAGCAATCTTGATTCCACCTTCTGCTTCATCCTGCCTGGCATTTCACATGATGTACTCTGCATAGAAGTTAAATAAACAGGGTGACAATATACAGCCTTGAAGTACTCCTTTCCAGATTTGGAACTAGTCCGCTATTCCACATGCAGTTCTAACTATTGCTTCTTGACCTGCATACAGACTTCTCAGGAGGCAGGAAAGGTGATCTGATATTCCCATCTCTTTAAGAATTTTCCACAGTTTGTGGTGATCCACATAGTCAATGGCTTTAGTGTATTCAATGAAGCAAGTTTTTTTGAAATTATCTTGCTTTTTCTATGATCTAGTGGATGGATGTTGGCAATTTGATCTCTGGTTCCTCTGCCTTTTCTACATCTAGCTTGTACATCTGGAAATTCTCAGCTCATATATTGTTGAAGGCCAGCTTGGAGGATTTTGGGCATGGCCTTACTGGCATGTGAAATGGGTGCAGTTGTACAGTACGTTCTTTGGCATTTGAACATTCTTTGGCATTACCCTTCTTTGGGATTGAAATGAAAACTGACCTTTTCCAGTCCTGTGGCCACTGCTGAGTTTTCCAAATTTGTTAGCTTATTGAATGCAGCACTTTCACAGCATCATCTTTTAGGATTTGAAATAGTTCAACTGGAATTCTATCACCTCCACTAGCTTTGTTAGTTAGTGATGCTTCCTAATGTCCACTTGACTTCTGGGCCATTAAGATCTTTTTTGTACAGTTCTTCTGTGTATTCTTGCCACCTTTTCTTAATATCTTCTGTTTTTGTCAGGCCCATACCATTTCTGTCCTTAATTGTGCCTATCTTTGCATCAAATGTTTCATTGATATCTGTCTAATTTTCTTGAAGAGCTCTCTAGTCTTTCCAATTCTATTGGGAAACAGTATTCTGATAAAAATTAATTTAAAAATTACAACAAATATCACACCTAAAGGTAAAATATTAATGATTCTCTTTCCGATCAGAAACAAAGCAATGATGTTTTATTGTAACCACTTCTATTTGATATTATATTAATACTTTAGGTCCTAAGTCAGTGCAGCTTGTTAAGAAAAAAAAGTGGAAATTCACCTGATGCAGGGGAATCCTGTCACTGTGTATATGTATGTAGAATCGTTCACAGTGCTCTTTTCCTCTTGCCTACCTTGAAGTTGATTGCTTAGCCTCTGCTGTCCCCCTCGAGAGTCCTTGAGGTTTCAGTATATTATCTCAAGTTTTCCAATGACCATTTTAAGCCATGGACCTTGTTTATCTATCTTAAGATGGACCTTGTTTATCCATCTTATATATAAATAGTTTCTATTTGCAAATCCCAAACTCACAATCCATCCCTCCCTCTTCCAGTGTGTGAGTCTGTTTCACAGTTAATTCATGCAGTTTTTTAAAAGTTAGCTTAAGATACAGCAGAAGTTCTCAAATTTTAGTCCTTGGATCAGCAGCATGGCCATCATTTGTGAGCTGGTTAGAAATGCAAATTCATTGACCCAGCCTGACCCAGTGAATCATAGTCTCTGGAGATGGGCCCGAGAAACTGTTAACAAGCTCTACAGGGGTTTGTAGGCACATTAAAGTTTGAGAAACACTGATCCAAAGGAGCTGTCTAAAATAAAGAAATGACTAAAGGCCATTATGATCTATACAGGAAACAGCTGGAATAAGAGAGATTTGGCTCCATCTTTATTAGAGGGGCATTACTTTCTTATTTCTAAAATGGAATGTACATTAACTGAGATTGTAGAACAACTAAGATAAAAATTTTTAAAGTGATTTTTATAAGATAATATGGTAATTATATTCAAGTGTGTCAATATAAAGTTTGGGATGTTAATAATTCTTTTTTTCAGATTTTTTTTGGTGTGGACTATTTTTAAAGTCTTTATTGAATTTGTTACAATATTGCTTCTGTTGTGTTTTGGCGTTTTGGCTGTGAGGCATGTGAGATCCTAGCTCCCCAACCAGGGATCGAACCCATGTCTCATGCATTGGAAGGCAGCATCTTAACAACTGGATCACCGGGAAAGTCCTGGAATTAATAACTCTAATAAACATTGCACATTATTAGTTTAGAATAAGCAGTTTGTTGAGCTATACCAGTGTATCTATCGATGAAAGTAATGAAGCTGAAACGAACTGTTTAAACACAGAATAAAATTAAACATTCTTTGAGCAATCTGATGAATTTTGTTAGAGATTCTATTTCCAAATACAAGCTGAGTTTGCTTAGCTGGAAGGCAGAAGGACTAATTAGTCATTGCATGTAACCTGTTTGTTAACTGTTCCTCTGAGGAGAAATTGAAAATCAGCCAGTATGGTTTATTTTTCAATAGAAATTGAAAAGAAGAACATTGATTTATTGCCTAAAATGGCCGAGAAAGTTTGTATCCAACATCAGCAGAACCCTGCACAGATTTTTTTTCTTTGTTTTGATGTTCCAGTCTGCAGATGTTAGCTGTTTTTGTGAGGAAACAATGGTGTTAGCTCTGAGTTTTCTTGGAAAGAAAGAGCTTAAAAGCTTTGGAGGACTGGACTTACAGTCTGCCCAGCCAATTGACCATGATGGAATGTTCGGTGAGGTCTGTGGGGAGTCATTCTCCAGCAGCATCTGGAAGGAAACAATAATAGGCAGGAGGGTTTACTTTTCAGGCAAATGATTAAGAGGTGATTAAATGAAGTTTTTTGGATTTGAAGGAGGGAAGGAGCAGGGAAGGTGTGTGTGTATAACATGGCATGGAGGGGTTATGGAAGAGACTTAATAGAGGGAACTATAGATCACAGCAGAACCTAGAAAAAGCTGGACTTGGAATTTGGACAGAACAGCTTAGAGGTATCACATGATACGGAAGATGAGATTCACATAACACAGATTCACATAATCACTTGTTTTTTGGAACAGTAATGGACAGTGATGATGTCTTGTTATTTCGAGCCACTGGAATTCATGTCTTAGAGTTGGAAAGGCATTCTGCTATTACACCTTTACAGTCTTACTCTGATTATATTGGCTCTGCTTTAAAGTCCTAACTAAGAAAGCTCTGAGTTTGGGAAATGGAGATCCAAGGCTTTGATCAAATGAGGGGTTTAACTTGAGCAGTTTGATGCTGATTGGTTCATCATGTGTAGAGACAGCATTTCTTTAAATTATTTTACGCAATCACTTTTACTGCTCATGCCTCTTGCCTACTCATAGTTCCCTACTCCCAGCTGCAAATAAATGAGTTAGTGAATAAAGAGATGAGTGAATGAGTGAATAAAGGAAAGAATGAATGAATTAGAGGATAAAAGGATGAATGAATGGATTAGGGGATAAAGGGATGAATGAATGGATGAATGCATAAAATTCTCTGATAGATGACAGAGGATGAAAGCTAGTTTATGTCTCCCCCAAAGACTCATGTTTATCTTTGAAAACAAAATCAAGTTTCCTCTGAATACAAGTTTTTCTTCTTGATGCTAGATATTTGAGCTTCTGGAAAAGTTAGAGAAAAAGACAAGGCAAAGTTTAGAAGCTAGTGCTGGCTCCACCCCAACCCCTACCCAGTCATCCTTCCCAGAAATCTCTTCAAATTCCTTTAATTTCAGTGTATGGAGACTTGGCAAACACAAAAGCTCCACCTCTACTCAAGGTTCAGAGTCTAAGAATTGTGTGTCATGACCCAGGATGCATAAACACTGCAATGCACAACTCCACCCTTCCCCGCCTCAAAATCATCACAAAAGATCTCTTGCTCAAGTCCAGTGTGAATTTGGCCATTTAGTGACCCAAACTCCTTCCTCCTGCGGCCCCACTCTGCTCTAGGTCATTGCCGTTTATTTTTTAAAAAACATTTTCTTCCTTTGTTGCCGCTGCATCAGGTATTGACTGCAGCATGCGGGATCTTGGTTGCGTCATGTGGGGTCTCTGCCTTGTGGCAGACAACTCTAGTTGTGGCGCATGGGCTCCCAAGTTCACGGGCTCAGTGATAGCGCATAGGCTTAGTTGCTCTTAGGCATGTGGATCTTAGTTCCCTGATCAGGAATCTCATCCACGTCCCCTCCATTGCAAGGCCAATTCTTGACTACCAGACCCTGGGCAAGTCCTGGTCCTTGCCATTTAGAGGAGGGGGAGAGAGACCAGGGGAGAGGCCCAGACACTTCTTACCACTTCGGAGTGAAGTGACAGCTTTGCTTTGCCCTGCTGTCCGGAGTTCTCTCAAATGGTCCCCCAGATGTAAGGCTGGCAGGGCGTGTGCATGGCCGGCTCTGCCAGGCATTCGACATTCCTGTCACGGCCCTAGGCGGGATCTTTTTCTGGATGATAAAACCGTGTACATCTAATTGGGCATATTCAAGGACAAACTAACTGGGCAGATGAAATGGAGGGTTGTAGATATAGTATTTGCTTCTCAATAAGACTTGGAAGAAAAAGTCCCATAGAAATTCTACTTAAATACCTCTCCAACTTCTCCTCCTGGCCAGTCTTGGTGAACATCTGGGTCTTTAGACTGGAACTCCCAGAGGACAATCATTTCATCAAGTGGCTCTGAGAAGTTCAAACCTAAGGAGGCCCCAGATTGCTAGAGTATCTCTTGGGGCTGGTTCCATTGGCAGGTGAAAGAGATGGGAATGCCCACCTGCCCAGCATGGTTCAGCTCTCCCTCCACGTGTGGTCCTGACAGAGAGATAACCAAGGTTAGAGTCCTACCAAGATCATGGACCAGGGCAGCCACATTCTCATGAGATTTGAGAAGAAGCCACCATTTGGATATTTCTGAGGACAGCAGACCCATTGAGGGATAGAAAGAACATTTTTAAAAAAGACTCAAGAAGCAGATCTTGAGGACACAAAGTTGAGAACTGGGCTCTTATTTTTTTTTGCACTGCCTGGGGAAATGTTCTATAGTAGCACGGAGACTGTATAAGGCTTAGTCTCAGGGAGAGGGGTCCATGTACTGGGATATAGTTCTTGGTCATCATGGTCACATGAGAATTACATGCAGGGGGAGATGGGAACCTTGATCTTCACTGTGAAAACTTTGTACTCTGCAGAGGGAGGAGGGATGTGGTGTATGATTGTCTATATTTCTTCAAGGTTAACTTACAGGGAAATTGAAATGAGAGGATCACATTATATGGTCAAAACTGGGGTACATTAGAGTAAAAGGGGATAGAATTAATTTCCCTCAGGTATCAGGTCTATATTAGGACAATCTCAAACCAGAAGGGATGTACAGCCTCCTTACTTTTAAGAGAGTGTTAATGCATGTATCTAGCAGTCAGTGTCCCAGTATTTAATCACAGCCCTCACTTTCAGAAAAAAATCTCATCTTCATATTAAACCTACTGTTTCAATTAATTCCTGTGTTAAATAAAAAGCAACAGAGACACTCGTCTTTGTAGGGTCACCCGACAGAATAAGAAGCAAGTTAGAACGTTGCCCATCAGTTTCTATGCTCAAAGCTAAATATTCCCAGTGCTTTCAACCCTCTCACTTTTTCTGTAAGCTGCTATTTTGATCACTTTGCAGACCTTTTCTAAATTCTCTGTGTCTTTAGATGAGGGCCAGCCGAATCCTGAGCGAGGCACGGGTGTTTTAGACTGACTCCAACAGGTTACACTTTTATCTAAGAATCCTGTTGCTCCCTTGCTCAACTTGAGAATAGAAGGTTGTGGAAAGAATTAAGCACAGTCTTAAGGATATGAAGTTCTGTCAAATGCAGTATGGAGACCAGCTGTGCTCTATTCAGGCAACATAATTTATTGAGTTCACCCTACCCCTCTTTTTCTTGGGGATGGTTGTGATCACCACCTTCTATACAGTGTCATGAACCTCCATCCATAGTTCTTCAGGCACTCTATCAGATCTAATCCCTTGAATCTATTTGTCACATCCAATGTATAATTTTAGGAGATTTGATTTGGTCATAAATGAATGGCTTAGTGGTTTTCCCTACTTTCTTCAATTTAAGTCTGAAAGCAATAAGGAGTTCATGATCTGAGTCATAGTCATCTCCCGGTCTTGTTTTTGCTGACCGTATAGAGCTTCTCCATCTTCGGCTGCAAAGAATATAATCAATTAGATTTTGGTGTTGACCATCTGGTGATGTGCATGTGTAGAGTTGTCTCTTGTGTTGTTGGAAGAGGGTGTCTACTGTGACCAGTGCATTCTCTTGGCAAAACGCTGTTAGCCTTTTCTCTGCTTCGTTTTGTACTCCAAGGGCAAATTTGCCTGTTACTCCAGGTATCTCTTGACTTTTTACTTTGCATTCCAATCCTCTATGATGAAAAGGACATTTTTAATGGGTGTCAGTTCTAGAAGGTCTTGTAAGTCTTCATAGAACCATTCAACTTCAGCTTCTTTAGCATTAGTGCTTGGGGCATAGACTTAGATTACTGTGGTATTGAATGGTTTGGCTTGGAAGGGAACAGAGACCATTCTATCATTTTTGAGATTACACCCAAGTACCGCATTTTGGACTCTTTTGTTGACTATGAGAGCTACTTTATTTCTTCTAAGAAATTCTTACCCACAGTGCTAGATGTGATGGTCATCTGAATTAAATTCGCCCATTCTGATCCATCTTAGTTCACTGATTGCTAAAATGTTGATGTTCACTCTTGCCATCTCCTGTTTGACCGCTGCTCATTTACCTTGCTTCATGGACCTAACTTTCTAGGTTCCTATGCAATATTGTTTTCACAGCATCAGACTTCACTTTCATCACCAGTCACATCCTCAACTGGGCACTGCTTCCACTTTGGCTCCATCCCTTCATTCTTTCTGGAGTTATTTCTCCACTGATCTCCAGTAGCATATTGGGCACCTACCAACCTGGGGAGTTCATCTTTCAGTGTCCTATCTTTTTGCCTTTTCATACTATTGATGGGGGTCTCAGGGCAAGAATACTGAAGTGGTTTGCCATTCTCTCTCCAGTGGACCACGTTTTGTCAGAACTCTCCACCATGACCCGTCCGTCTTGGTTGGCCCCACACAGCAAGGCTCATGGTTGCATTGAGTTAGACAAGGCTGTGATCCATGTGATCAGTTTGCTTAGTTTTCTGTATCTGTGGTTTTCATTCTCTCTGCCCTTTGATGAATAAGGATAAGAAACTTGTGGAAGCTTCCTGCTGGGAGGGACTGGCAGTGGGTAAAACTGGGTCTTGCTCTGGTGGGCAAGACCATGCTTGGTAAATCCTTAATCCAATTTTCTGCAGATGGGTGGGGCTGTATTCCCTCCCTGTAGTTTGGCCTGAGGCCAAACTATGTTAGGGGTAAGGTAGGGAATAGCAACCTCCTTCTGAAGGGCTTAAGTGGCTCCCAGGACTGTTGTAGTCAGTGCCCCCGACCCCGAGTCAGGCCACTGTTGACCCACAGTTCCACCAGAGACTCTTGGACCCTCACAGGCAAGTCTGGCTTGGTCTCTTATATGGTCACTGCTCCTTTCTCCTGGGTCCTGTGCACACAAGGTTTTGTTTGTGCTTCCAGATGCACAAGCTGCATTTAGAAAAGGCAGAGGAACCAGAGATCAAATTGCCAACATCTGCTGGATCATCGAAAAAGCAAGAGAATTCCAGAAAAACATCTACTTCTGCTGCATTGACAACACAAAAGCTTTTGACTGTGTGGATCACAACAAGCTGTGGAAAATTCTTCAAGAGATGAGAATACCAGACCACCTTACCTGCTTCCCGAGAGACAGCAACAGTTAGCACCTGACTTGAAACAGTGGACTGGTTCCAAATTGGGAAAGGAGTACGCAAAGGCTGCATGTTGTCACCCTGCTTGTTTAACTTATATGCAGAGTACATTGTGCAGAATACTGGGATGGATGAAGCACAATCTGGAATCAAGATTGCCAGGAGAAATATCAATAACCTCGGATATGCAGATGACACCACCCTTATGGCAGAAAGCAAAGAGGAATTAAAGAACCTCTTGATGAAGGTGAGAGGAGAATTTAAAAAGCTGGCTTAAAATTCAGCATTGAAAAACTAAGATCATGGCATCTGGTCCCATCACTTCATGGCAGATAGATAGGGAAACAATGGAAACAGTGAGAAACTTTATTTTGGGGGGCTCCAAAATCACTGCAGATGGTGACTCCAGCCATGAAACTGAAAGACACACTTACTCCTCGGAAGAAAAGCTATGACAAAACTAGACAGCATATTAAAACTAGACAGCATATTAAAAAGCTGAGACATTACATTTCTGACAAATGTCCGCCTAGTCAAAGCTATGGCTTTTCCAGTAATCATGTATATGGATGTGGGAGCTGGACCATAAAGAAGGCTGAGCAGTGAAGAATTGATGCTTTTGAACTGTGGTGTTGGAGAAGACTCTTGAGAATCCCTTGGACTGCCAGGAGATCAAAGCAGTCCATCCTAAAGGAAATCAGTCCTGAATATTCATTGGAAGGACTGATGCTGAAGCTTTGGCCACCTGATGTGAGGAGCCAACTCATTAGAAAAGACCCTGATGCTGGGAAAGACTGAAGGCAGGAGGAGAAGGGGATGACAGAGGACGAGAAGGTTGGATGGCATCACTGACTCAATGGACATGAATTTGAGCAAGCTGTGGGAGATGGTGAATGACAGGGAAGCCTGGCCTGCTGCAGTCCATGGGGCTGCAAAGAGTCAGACATGACTTAGTGACTGAACAACGACAACCCTACCCTGGTGTGTGGAGGGCATTTAAGCAGGACTAGATTTCAGCTTGGCTTTGCAGGTGGCTCAGTGGTAGAGAATCTATCTGCCATTGCAGGAGACACAGTAGTATGGGTGTGATCCCCAGTAGTATGGTCAGGAAGATCCCCTGGAGGAGGAAATGGCGACCCACTCCAGTATTCTTGCCTGGAGACTCCCATGAACAGAGGAGCCTGTGGGCTACAGTCCATGGGGTCACAAAGAGCTGGACACGACTGATTGACCGAGCATGAGCATGATGTTTCAGCTTACAGAACAAACATACCCACGATATGATTTAGGAAGATCAGAAATTCAGCTGCCCCAGACCACCCTTCACCAGCCTGCTCACAGCCCCAACTTGAGCGACACGTCTGGGGTTCAAGATAGAGCATCTCTAAGTGAAATTGGCTACCTGGAAGGAAAAGCATGGATACTACAGGCAGTTGTGAACTCATTAGCTGGGTCCAGAGCACTGAGGAAGCACAGCATATGTTTTCTTTAAAAATTAGTTTATTTTAATTGGAGGATAATCACTTTACAGTATTGTGATGGTTTTTGCCATACATCAACATGAGTTGACCATAGGCATACATGTGTCCCCTCCCTCCTGGACTCACCCCCCTCTTCCCTGCCTACCTCATCCCTTCAGGTTGTCACGGAGCACTGGCTTTGGGTTCCCTGTGTCATACATCAGACTCCCACTGACTACCTTTTTTACATATGGTAACATGTATGTTTCAATGCTTTTCTCTCAAATCATCCCACCTTCTGCTTATCCCACTGAGTCCAAAAGTCTGTTCTTTATGTCAGTGTCTCCTTTGCTGCCCTGCACATGCGATCATCACCACCTTTCTAGATTCCATATATATGCATTAATATATGATATTTGTCTTTCTCTGACTTACTTCACTGTGTAATAGGCTCTAGGTTCATCCACCTCATTAAAACTGACTCAAATGCAATCCTTTTTAGAGCTGAGTAGTATTCCATTGTGTTTATGTACAACTTCCTTACCCATTCATCTGCTGATGGACATCTAGGTTTTTCCCATGTCCTAGCAATTGTAAATAGTACTGCAATGAACACTGGGGTGTTTGTGTCTTTTTCAGTTCTGGTTCCTCAGGGTATATGCCCAGTAATGGGATTGCTGGGTCCTATGACAGGTAGTTTCATCCCTAGTTTTTAAAGGAACCTTCATACTGTTCCCTGCAGTGGCTGAATCAGTTTGCATTCCCACCAGCAGTGTCAGAGGGTTCCCTTTTCTCCACACCCTCTCCAGCGTTTACTGTTGTAGACTTTTTGATTGGAATCAGGGACAGTAGCCATCAGTTACGTTAAGACGTGCAGCACTCCAGCAGTCGATGGGAGAGAAGCCTGGAGGTTAATAACCCAAGGAAGAGCTGGGGCTGCTGATGGCAGTGCTGTCCTGGAGGATGGAGGTTCCCTGGGCATCCTGGCATGTGGCTTTGCTGCAGTGAGCCAGCCTGGGTTTGCTGCTACAGGAAACATGAGACAAGTGCATGTGTGGCTTGGCTTCGGGGAAAAAAAAAAAGTGTGTGTGAAGGTCACTCAGTTATGTCCAACTCTTTGCAACCCCATGGACTATAGCATGCCAGGCTCCTCTGTCCATGGAATTCTCCAGGCCAGAATACTGGAGTGGGTAGCCATTCCCTTCTCCAGGGGATCTTCCCAACCCAGGGATTGAACCCAGGTCTCCTGCATTGAGGGCAGATTTTTAACCATCTGGAGAATCAGGGAAGCCCAAGAATACTGGAGTGGGTAGTCTATCCCTTCTTCAGTGGATCTTCCCAACCCAGGAATCAAACCAGTCTCCTGTATTGCAGTCGGATTCTTTACCAGCTGAGCTACCAGAGAAGCCAAAGGGCATCCTCTAAAGTGGGAAATGGTTTCAATACAGTCATATAGTACTTTCAAGCTTTGTAAATGGAAAATAAATCTTTGTGTAAGACTATTTGGTATTGGTTTGTAGATACAGGTGAACTCTCAGTTTTGGGGGCTAGGGAGTAAAGTAGAACAAAATACTAGTGACATTAGAATGATTGAATTTACCTTTATAAACTGTGAGAAAGCTTCTTGTAGGAAAATATTTGGTAATATTCTGGGGGAAGTTAGGAAGGAGTTTCACAGAGAAGCAGATTTTGAATACATTTAACAATTACCTTTCCTTTTTCTTATATTTGGGACTCTGGACTTTTGTCTTGTACGTATTCTGATATTTTTCTGAATTTTACATTGTCAACTGTCCAGGGAGAATCAAGTGTAAGGTTTTCACCTGTCCTGCCTGGCCCAGTAAGACTGACTTTGTCAAGGTGAAGAATTCAGTACCAGGGTCTCCTCTTCCATCTCTACCCAAACTATCCTAATCCAGGCTGCCAATATCTCTCATCTGGATTATTGCTGTCACTTCCTAATTTTTCTCTCCTTGTTTCCACCCTGGCCTTCTTCAGCCTGTCTCAGTGTGGCAGCCGGAGCAAGCCCAGTACCAAGTCCCTTAGGGCAGTGGTTCCCAACCATTTTGGCACCTGGAACCATTTTCATGGAAGACAATTTTTCCATGAACCTGGGTGGGGATGATGGTTTTGGGATGATTCACGTGCATTACCTTATTGTGCACTTTATTTCTATTATTATTACGTCAGCTCCACACACATCATCAGGCATTACATCCCACAGGTTGCGGACTCTAGTCTCAGATCATCTCTCTGCTCTGGAAACCTCCAGACCCTTCTCATCTGCCTGTGGCTGAGTCTGTCTAGGATTTCTTGGTGCTTCTGGTCCCTTTATCTTCTTTAAAATTGATGTTGTTGGAGTATAGTTGGTTTGCAATGCTGTGTTATTTTCAGCTGCACAGCGAAGTGATTCAGTTATACCTGTACACGTATCCCCTCTTTTTCAGATTCTTCTCCCATGTAGGTCCTTACAGAGTATTGAGTAGAGTTCCCTGTGCTAATTATCTCTTTATTTCACCACTTGCTTACTCTGTCTCCAGCCCTTCCTAGGACAGTTGACACATAGGATGTATTTCCACAATCAATTCAGACAGCGTTGCCCTTTCCCAGCGTTGCTGGAAGGCTCATTCTCAGGGTGCCTGTTGAGTTTTGCACCAACCGCCGTCTCCCACCTCCTTCTGTTCTTTTCCCAAAGCGCATGTTTTTATGGAAAGTTGCAGCATGTCTCCTGTCCCAAATTCCTCTTCCTTTTTTGCCTTGATTTCTTTATAATACTTATCACTATATATTTTACTTGTTTTATTCTTTAATTTAATTTTTATTTTATACTGGGTAAATCTGATCTACAGTGTTGTGTTGGTTTCAAGTGTAGAACTAGTGATTCAACTACACATATACAGGTTCTTTTCCCATATAGGTCATTTCAGGGTATTGAGTAGAGTTCTCTGTGCTATACAGTAGGTCCTTGTTGATTATCTATTTTATATATAGATAATGTGTATATGTTGATCCTAAACTCCTAATTTATCCCTCCTCCCATCTTTTACTTCTTTTTTTTAAATTTTTATATACATTTTTTGGCTACAATTTGTAAGCTCCGTAAAGACAGAGCCTTTTGTTTGTTCTGTTCACTGCTATATTTTCAGTTCAGTTCAGTTCAGTCATTCAGTTGTGTCTGACTCTCTGACCCCATGAACCGCAGCACGCCAAGCCTCCCTCTCCATCACCAGCTCCCGGAGTTTACTCAAACTCATGTCCATCGAGGCGGTGATACCACCCAACCGTCACATCTTCTCATCCCCTTCTCTTCCTGCCTTCAATCTTTCCCAGCATCAGGGTCTTTTCCAATGAGTCAGTTCTTCACATGAAGTGGCCAAAGTATTGGAGTTTTAGCTGCAGCATCAGTCCTTCCAATGGATATTCAGGACTAATCTCCTTCAGGATGGACTGGTTGGATCTCCTTGCAGTCCAAGAGACTCTCAAGAGTCTTCTCCCACACCACAGTTCAGAAGCATCAATTCTTCTGTACTCAGATTCCTTCACAGTCCAACTCTCACATCCATACATGACTACTGGTAAAACCATAGCCTTGACTAGATGAACCTTTGTTGGCAAACTAATGTCTCTGCTTTTTAATATGATGTCTAGGCTGGTCATAGCTTTCCTTCCAAGGAGCAAGTATCTTTTAATTTCATGGCTGGAGTCACCATCTGCAGTGATTTTGGAGCCCAAAAAAGTAAAGTGCCTTACTATTTCCATTGTTTCCCCATCTATTTGCCATGAAGTGATGGGACGAGATGCCATGATCTTAGTTTTCTGAATGCTGAGTTTTAAGCCAACTTTTTCACTCTTCTCTTTCACTTTCATCAAGAGGCTCTTTAGTTCTTCTTCACTTTCTGCCATAAGGGTGATGTCATCTGCGTATCTGAAGTTATTGATATTTCTTCTGGCAGTCTTGATTCCAGCTTGTGCTTCATCCAGCCCGACATTTTGCATGATGTACTCTGCATATAAGTTAAATAAGCAGGGTAACAATATATAGCCTTGACATACACCTTTCCTGATTTGGAACCAGTCTGTTTTTCCGTGCTTTATTTTAGCACTTGTCAGATGAATGGACAGAAGAAAGCTCAACTCATCAACAGTCACAGAATTCCAGGGGGCCCTTAGTAAGTCCAGTAAGTTGATACTGTTAAAATGATCTCACCTCTTCCCTTTCCAGTTTATGGAACACCTCCCCACCACCCCCAGGAGATTTAGCACACTGGTAGGTATTTGGACTCTCAGGGTCAAGACTCTTGATATATTATCTTAATATATCAGAGAGCCAGTAAAGCAATGGAGAATTTCTGCTGTACCCCATCTTGCCCTAGGGAATCTGTACAACAGAAACATGGCTATTTCTGTAAATCACAGGATATTCTATCCTTTAGAAAAGCAGTGGTCCAGGTGTGTGGCTCACTTTCGGTGGGTTGAACCTGCTTTACCCCATTCAGTTTCCATTCCAAGCAGTTTTGAAGGCTTTGTTTAGACAATTTGAGGGCAGATAATGATTCCAATTGGTTTCCTTTGAGTTTCTGGGAGCAGTACGGAAAGTGGATCTTTGTTGGTCCAGAAAGCCATAATATAACTTCTGTGAACTCTGGTAGGGTGTGTCATGGCTGTTCATTTATTCCACAAGTGTTTGCTGAGCATGCTGTATACAGCAGGTTGTGTTCTAATGACTGAGACACAGCAGTGAGCCCTCACGGGGCTTCTGGTCACATAGGAAAAGATAGACATAGACCAGTGAACAGATACGTATATAACAGGCTCGGTGGCGATGAATGCTAGAATCATGATAAAGATTAAGAGTGAGAGAGTGGACAGTAGTGGTGGTGGTGTTGTCATTGTGAACTTGGTTCATATCATACTGGTAGGGAAGCAGTCCGCTCCCCCAGCCATTTGGCACCAGGGATACAGTTTTTTCATGGTGGAGGGGGGAATGGTTTCGGGATGATTCTCATAAGGCACGCTCAATCTGGATCTCACATGTGTGCGGTTCACAGTGGGTTTCTTGCCCCTATGAGACTCTAATGCCACCACTGATCTAACAGGAGGTGCAGCTCAGGAGGTGACGCCAGTGATCTGAGAGGCTGTAAATGCAGATGAGACGTCACTGGCTCACCCTCCGCTTCCATGCTGCTGTGTGGCCGGGTTCCTAACAGGCCACAGACCGCTACTGGGAGACGAATAGCAGTCTGTGGCCGGGACTTGGGGACAGACCCCTGATGCAGATTTTTTCAGAGAGCAGATGCCCGAAGGAATTAAGCCACAGAGATGTACAGGGGAAGGGCAGTTCAGCAGGGGCAGTGTAAAATGCCCAGGTGTGCAAGGAACAGCAAGGAATTCAGTGTGGCTGGAGCCAGGATGCAGGAGGGGTGAATGAGGAGCTCAGGAAAGAGAATTAAGTGCAATGTCATGGATGTAAAGATATGAGATTTTTCTCTAAGGGCAATGGGGAGTCATGGAGGGTGTTGAATCAGGGGAAGTGATGAGATTGGGTTTCTGTTTTAAAAGAACTAGGCTTGGGAAGTGGGTATTAAGAGTGGAGGCGGACATAGAAGCCAGTTCCCCACCATCCCACCCCTCCTTTCTTTGTCCTGGAATAAGACACTAGATCCAGTTGGCCTGTTTCCACCCTCTGCCTCTCACCCAGACAATGTTTATGCATCAGTCTCCCTAAATGGGCAGAAGAATGTCCATTTATTTGTTCAGTTCATTCTGTGTGCTTTGGGAATAGCTCAGGTGTTAAAACCAACTTATGACAATCCTGTGTTGTCTACATCAGTTAAATCTCTGCAGGTCCATTTGCTACTAACATAAGTAAATAGATAAACAAATAAATGGGTGGGAGCAGACAGACTGCTTATGAAGCTCTTCCAGTGATCCGGGGGAGACATGATTATTTTGAAGCTGGAGCGTGGTTTGCTGATTGATCTGATAAAGGGTGTAAGAAGAAGTGGGGGTCAGGGATGAGTCCAGTTGTAGGCTTTAGGGATTATCTTAGTATGCTTGGGTAGCTATAATAGAATTCCATAGACTGGGTAGCTTATAAACCATGGGAATTTGTCTCTTTTAGTTCTGGACTCTGGAAGTCCAAGCTCAAGATGCTGGCAGATGTGGTGGGGGTAAGCTCCTGCTTTCTAGTTGGTTGTCTTTGTGATGTGTCCCCTTTTGGTGGAAGTGGAGCAGGAGCTCCCCAGACTCTTGTCCCTAAGAGCTCTAATTCCAGTCCTGGGGATTCCAATCTCATGACCCAATCCCCTCTCCAAGGCCCTGATTCCACGTACTGTCACATTGGTGATTTGGTTTCAGCATATCAATTTTCATGGAAACATAAGCATCCAGACTATGGCAACAGTTTAAAAGAAAATATACACCATCTACTGAGATGGGGAAGCTTGCAGGAGGACAGGCTGTGCAGTAATGAAGTAAGTCTTAGGTTTAGACATAACAATTCTTGGACTTGAGCAAGTGGGGCCCCTGCCTTGGGCTTCATGCCTCCATGGGCCACTGCATTGGCATAACTTCTCCAAAAATGTCTAAGCCCCACTTCATTGTTTTAGTTTTTCACAGTTTATTTCATTGCCTTTATATTTTGAATGTCTCAAATGAGGTAGTTTCTGAAAATTGTGACAGATTTTGAGGTCACAAAGCTTTTCCATTCCATTACCTAGACTAACATTGAGAGTAATGAGCATCCTCCGAGAATAATGACAAAATAAGTAATTGAGTTACTTTAAAGCATTGTGAAGTCTCTTTTGCACACGGGTGTGGGTCCACTTGAACCTTATGCTGAGGTTTGAATGTCTAACCATTCATCTGCAGGCTCTGATTCCACAAAAAGATCTACACTGAAAAGATGTAGATCTCCTGTAACCCCAAACCACTCTTTAAAGTTGCAGTGAAGTTCCCTGGGGTGAAAGAAGAAATTAAAATCTAGCTTATGAAGAAGATGAGGGCTTTTTGGGTACTCTTGCCTCTGAGCATGTGATGCCATAATCAGAATTATTCATGTATTTAATTTGCCTTTTATGTTCATATTTTTTCCATGAAAATATTTCCAAGTAAATAGCTGTGACGGCTGTGCTCGTTTGTGGCATCACGATGCCAGGTTTTTGAACATGAGCTCTTATTTACCCTCATGATGAAGTGAGTGCCCCTCTGTTGCCTCTTAAAGGTTCAAACTGAAGTTGATGTTGCCAAGTGGAACAGGATGGGTGGAGCTGGTGGTGTCAGCACTGGAGGTGAAGGAAATTGTTGGCAGGCTCCAGAAAGGGATAATGTCTCCAAAGTGTTTGGAGCTCCTTGCTGAAAAGACCTTGAATAATTTCCATGTATTATTTGGATTGTACAAGGTAATCTGCTCTGCTATCAACAGTGAGTTGTTTCATTGCGCATTTCAAGCAAAGTAGGACCATTTCAAAATGATAAATGGAATTATTTTAATCCATCCTGTCTTTCAAAGTATTAGAAAATACTTTCCACTTAAATGGGAAGGAAATCGAAAAAAGAGGGGATAAATATGTATATATGTATGTGTGTGTATATATATATATATATGTATATATATATATATATAATAATTTACAGCTGTATGTATATAGCTGATTCACTTTGCTGTACAGTGGAAACTAACACACCATTATAAGGCAACTATACTCCAATAAGATTAGTAATAAAAGATACTTTTCATGTCGTCAAGTTAGCCTTAAGAAGGCAAGCTATAAACACGGATCAGGTGTTAACCCTTAACGAAGCACTCTATGAAATGCTTTATATTCATATCCTCACTTAATTTTCATAGAACAAAAGGCCAAATGCCATTGGGTGCAGAGAAGACTTCCCACTTTAAACAGAGGAAAACAAGGAGTAATGCAATGATTTCCTCAGATCTGAGCATCGGGACAGGGCAGAGCCATGGGGTTGCCTCCAGGACTTCTTGCCACCATGCCAGCTGGCTTCTCACACCTTCGTTTGTGAGGGACTTCTAAGATTTGCTTCCGAAGTGGTGTTAGAGACAAAGCTGCTGCAGTAACTGGGGCTTTATTTTAAGGAAGGTATCACTAGAGTAACCCTTCTTAAAGCTAATTTCCATCTCCCCATCTCCAAGTGGCCTTTCTTTTCTCTGACCAAGTTCCATCTCGCATAGGGTCTTGCACATATTGTGTCCAGTCGAAATTAATGATGAATCAGTGAACAAAAAAGGATTGTCTGTACCTCCTAAGTGTCTAATGGCTACTACAGGTACAGCACTCCCCTTGGCTCTGCCACAACTCCGTATCGCTAGCATGCTCTCCATTTCACAGAGGAGTCAGTGAAGCACGTAGTGGTAAGAGGAACATTTCTACTGCACCAGGGATGGCAAATGGATTTTTTGTCTTGGGTGCTGGGCTCAATCATTGATAACAATGAATGCCTGGAGCTGGACTGTGATGCCTGCCTAGGCAGTAGCAGCTAACTGATGGTCTTTACCAGTATCAGAGATACTGGAGGAGATTGCTATACTCTGAAGCTAGGGGCCCATAGCTGGACTCATTGTGAGAATCTGCCATGTTTCATTACTCTTTCCCACCCTGACTCTGAAATGGAGGAGTAGTCATATTCATGCCTGACATTTTAAGCCAATACAGTGTCATGCAGAGGTGGGTTTTCTGTGGTATTCATCAGACTATATGATGCTTTGAGTTCTGCACTGATAATTCATTAATCATTTTTATTTTGTTTTGTTTGCTTTTGGATGACTGCATTAAAAATCACCACCAAAGTCTTCTGAATGACTTTTATAATTGAGTAGCTTTTCATACTGTTGGAATTGTGATTAACTCTTCGTTGATGTCATGGGTCTGTATGATGATCTGAAGAATGTCCAAATAGTTCCAATCCCTTGAAATATATTATGCTAGATGGTAGGAGTGTTCTTACAGCCCTGGGAAAATTCTATAAATGTCTAATCTTGTTTGTCCCAAACAAGTGGAAATTATTTTCTCCTTTTTCATCAGGTATGGAAAAGAATCCACTCTTCTGATCAGTGGCTACATACATGTTTCTGAGGCAGTGTTTGTTTTTGCAAAGATACCTCTATTGGCACAATTCAGGTTGAGTTTGGTTCCACTGTCAACCTTCAAAATCTTAACATCTTTCTGGTTTTGGTAGATGCTGTACTAGTGATTAAAGAGAGTTTATCAGAGAGCAGAAAAGTGGTTTTCAGGGGCTAGAGGGTGGGGGAAATAAGATGTTGGTAGAGGGTGCATACTTTCAGTTATAAGATGAATGGAGTCTGAAGATGTAATGTTTAATGTATGACATGGTGACTGTAGTTGGTAACATTGTGTTATGTAATAGGAATTTGCTCAGAGGGTAGAACTTAAATATTCTCACCAAAAAAGGGAGCAAACATGAAATGATGGATGTTTTATTTAACTTGATGGAGGAAATCCTTTCTCAATGTGTAAGTGCAGCAATCATCACGGTATAAACTTTAATGTCTGAAAATATTGTCAGTTAAACCTCAGTAAAGCTGAAAAAATAAATGGGTTTATGATGGAGTCATCACTTCTGTGTCTTTTTTATTTAGGTACTTAAGGATGGCAATAATCTCTGCCATTTCTCCAGTTCTCCCAAAATATTTCCTTTTTTCTTTTCTTTCCATTTTTCCTTTTCTTTTTCCTTTTCTTCTCTATTTTGCCCTTCCCCCTAACTTTCCCTTCTTCCTTCCTCCCTCCCTTTCATCCTGTCTTGGCTGAATAGGAGGAATGAATAATTTCAGAGGTTTCCACTTGCCCTTCTGATATGATGAAAGCAAGCCCCATCATAGGTCTTTACACTGTAGAACAAGGAATGAAAGTATGGTTTGGGATGTTCCAACTATCAGATGCATCTGTCCTAATTATATGTTTAGGGACTGGAAATAACCATGGGGACACAGGGGCCCAGGGCTCCTTTTGTTATGTTGTCCCTCTGCTCCGCATTCTAACAAGGGGCATAATGACACTTTGAGTTCCAAGTATCAATGTCAATTTGTACCTTATGTCCAAGAAACTGAAATGTTTGGTCTCCCCTGGTCACAGTGTGGTGGTTTGGTTACTAAGTTGTGTTTAACTCTTTGCAACACCAAGGACTGTAGTCCACCAGGCACCTCTGTCCATAAGATTTTCTAGGCAAGAATACAGGAGTGGGTTGCCATTTCCTTTTCCAGAGGATCTTTCCCACCCAGGGTCAAACCTGGGTCTCCTGCATTGCAGGCAGATTCTTTACCAACTGAGTCACTAGGGAAGGAGCAGTGCACATTTACTTAAATAAGTGACTGTAGGTCCCTTTGGGAAGCATCAGTTGCTATAGTAGTACAGGATCTGGAAATCTGGATTTTTCTTCAGGCAGTTGATTTTTGATTTGAAAATTGGCTCAGATACAGCAACTAGGCACAGGGATTTCTATGGAGGCAGCTAATGGAAGCTAACTGGTCAACTACATCCTCAGTTTATTTCAGCTGTGTAGATAAGCCTGCCTGGACCTGTAGACATTTTGCATGGGTAATACCATTCTGGAGGCCTGTATTGTGCATCTTAGCAGGTCTCCAGCAGTATTCCTCATATCTGTTCACTAGATACCAGCAGTGCCTGGTGATCCTGGCAATGAGACATGTTTCCAGACATTGCCAGATGGCCCTTGCAGTGCAGAACTCCCACTGAGGACCAGTGCATCTTTTAATAATCTTTAATCATTGCTGCAGGCTTCCATGGAGTTTTCACATCTCAACTATCTCCATGGATGAGAACCAACTGGAAATAACCAGCAGATAACCAGCATAGTAGCTTCCAAATCCCATTTGAGAGACTGCTTCCTCAGCTCATTTCTGGTCTGGTTCTCAGGAAGCGAGTCTTGATGAAGATCTGTGCCCTGGTTTCTGTACCTGTGGGGAAGCCAGGGAAGTAGGACCAACAGAGGGAGGCCCGACTCCCTTCCACAGGCATCTGCTAAGCTGAGCTGTCCTCCTTAAAATGAAGGGGCTGGTCTTTATATCTCGCATCGACCCCTCAGGGGATGGTCATGGGTGGTGGCCACCACTGAAGGTAAGGTGGCTTTCTTTAGTTGAGGGCAGTTCCCGAGAGAGGGCCCAGTGAAATGGCATCGACTGCTAGACCCCTGGGCTTCCCCGGTGGCTCAGCAGGTGAGGAATCTGCCTGCAGTGCAGGAGACAGAGGAGGCACAGGTTGGACCCCTGGGTTGGGAAGACCTGGAAAAGGAAATGGCAATCCACTCCAGTATTCTTGCTTGAAAAATCCTATGAACAGAGGAGCCTAGCAGGCTGTAGTCCAAAGCGTCGCAAAACCTCTAGCTTGTGGGAATGTCTCAGTCCTGAAAAGGGTATCTGAACAGCACAACAGAATGTCCATTGATAATAGAAATAAAAATTTCATAAAATAGATAAGTAATAACCTCCTGTATCTCACAGGGAACTCTCCTCAGTCCTCTGGTTACCTAAATGGGAAGGGAATCCGAAAACAGAGGAGATACACGTATACACACAGCTGATTCTCTTTGCTGCACAGTACAAACTAACATAACATAAGATAAATATAAAGCAACTATATTTCAATAAAAATAACTAAAAAATAAAAATTTCCAAACCTACAGACTTTACCTAACTTCACAATCACATGGTAGTATTTCATCCACTTCTTATTCTGCCACCTCGAGCACACAATAGTTTAACCAGTATCAAAAACTGTTTATACATCGTGAGGTCTGATACTCCACAATTTACCAACTAGATCGTCTGTTTTGGTGCTAGTGCATTTAACCATGCAAATGCACATGCATTCTGATTGATTTTTCCCTATTAGAAAATGCATGTTACCTTGGGGAGTGTTTTGATGAAGGGGCTTCATTAAGATCTGAAAACTTTATTCAGAGTCTAAATGGATTTTGTAGATGGCTAAAGGGTATTTTTTTTTACCTTAAAAATGTGTAATACTTTTATTTTTTTAAATGAACTTTTATTGGAGTACAGTTGCTTCACAAATTTGTGTTCGTTTTACTGTACAGCAAAATGAATCAGACATACATATACGCATATCTCCCCCCTTTTTGACTCCCTTAAAATAGATACTGAGAACATACTGTATGGCACAGATAACTCTACTTAATGCACTGTGAATAGTATTACTGAACTTGACACAGATCATTATAAAGCTGAAAACTCATGCTGTATCCATGATAGGATTTCTGGTTTGTTATTGTTATATAACCAACGTAGTATAACTGAAGTTATGTAAATTAATGCAGTTGCTTGTTATCAGTAATAACAATCCAAATTTAAATTACTACTTAGAACAGTGAATTGTGTCTTCTTAAACAATAAGCAAAGCTTCCCCAGCAGAAGTGCTGCTATACCACTTGGGAGTATAAACTCTAAAACTCTGACAAAATTATATATCCCAATAGTTTTTTATAAACTTTGTGGTTATAAGGTCAAGCTGCTTGTATAACTAGCTTTATATAGCTAGTTGCATTTTTTAACTACTTTTTCAGAGACTTATTCAAAAAATATTTCTGTGATGTAGCTTGGTATATTATATGACATATTACATTTTGTCCTGTGAGATTCAGACTTTCTAAAAAATATGCATGTATTTTCAATCAATTTGACTGCTTCTGTGTTTGCAAAAAGCAAAATAATCTTAGTGGTTTCATGAAGGTTTTATTAATGAAGACCTTGAGGAAAAGGAAACTTTTCATACTTAGAGTATTTCAATTCAATTTTTTCTTTTGATTTTCTAATTAACACTTCTATTACTATCCTAAACTTCAGTGATACTGATAATAGTGATGAAAAAATCTATAGATTATAATGGCAAATTTTCCATACTTTATTTCGTCTGATTCTTTTTTTTTTAACTTTAAAAAATTTTATTTATTTTTAATTGGAGGATAATTGCTTTACAGTACTGTGTTCGTCTCTGCCACACATCAACATGAACCAGCCATAGTATACATATGTCCCCTCCCTCTTGACAGTCCCTCATCTCCTCCTCCATCCCACCCTCTAGGTTGTCACAATACATGGGCCCGCTGCCTCGTACAGTGAAGTCCCACTGGCTCCTTATTTTACACATGTCGTTTATGTTTCCATGCTGCTCTCTCCATTCGTCCACCCTCTCCTTCCCCCACTGGGCCCACAAGCCTGTGCACTGGGTCTGTGTTTCCGTTCCTGCCCTGCGTATACAGATGACTTTTGATCTCAGAATACATAGGCCCAGGCTACTTGCCTCAGTTCAGGACAATTCTAAAGGTGGACGGAGCCCTTTGTGGCATCTGCATGGCTCTTTAGTTTCTCTCTTTGCTACCTGCTTTTTTCATTGCCCTTCTCCCAGCACCCAAGGGGTGATTCTAAAATACCCTCCATAAACTTCTTGCATATACAAACCTATGCTTCCTAGACTATTTCTGGGAGAACCAACCTCAGAGAGTGAGACTCTAGGACATTGATTATGACTTATTTGTTATAGAACTGAATCATTGTTTTTCAGTTCAGTTCAGTCACTCAGTCGTGTCCGACTCTTTACGACCCTGTGAACTGCAACATACCAGGCCTCCCTGTCCATCACCAACTCCCAGAGTCCACCCAAACCCATGTTCATTGAGTCGGTGATGCCATCCAACCATCTCATCCTCTGTCATCCCCTTCTCCTGCTGCCCTCAATCTTTCCCAGCATCGGGGTCTTTTCCAATGAGTCAGCTCTTCGTATCAGGTGGCCAAAGTATTGGAGTTTCAGCTTCAACATCAGTCCTTCCAATGAATATCCAGGACTGATTTCCTTTAGGATGGACTGGTTGGATCTCCTTGCAGTCCAAGGGACTCTCAAGAGTCTTCTCCAACACCACAGTTCAAAAGCATCAGTTCATCGGTGCTCAGCTTTCTTTATAGTCCAACTCTCACATCCATACATGACCACTGGAAAAACCATAGCCTTGACTAGACGGATTGTTTTTAGGTAAGTTATTTAACTTAACTTGAACTTTAAAAAATTAGTTTATTTTAAATGAAAAAAAAAATTAGACACCTAACAGCAAAGAAACAAAAATACATAAAGCAAATTCAGAAGAAATATGAGGGAAAAGTATATAATCACTAGTCATAGTGAGGCATTTTAACATTTCTCTAAGAATATTTTATCAAGTGCATAAAAGATAAGAATAAGCGCATCTTGAATGATGTCATTAATAATTTAAATATAATAGATTTATATGTAATTGCTTTATGTTGAGCTATTATCCTGGAGCTTGCTGGTGGTGCTAGAGGTAAAGAAACCACCTGCCAATGCAAGAGACATAAGAGAAGCAAGTTCAGTCCCTGGATTGGGAAGATCCCCTGGAGGAGGGCACGGGAACCCACTCCAGTATTCTTGCCTGGAGAATCCCATGAACAGAAGAGCCTGGCAGGCTATGGTCCATAGGGTGGCAGAGTCACACATGACTGAAGCCACTTTGCATGCACACACGCAATCTTATGTCTTACACAAATATATTTAAAATTTTATATCTCATACGTTGTTATTAGGTATTCATGGGACATTTAGAAAAACTGGCAAAAAGATAAACATTACTCAGTTTCAAAAAGCAGAATTATTTTTTGTGTGATTCAGTTATACATATACACATATACTATTTTTGAAATTATTTTCCATTATACATTACTACAAGATATTGACTATAGTTCCCTTTGCTATACAGTAACCTTTGTTGCTTATTGTGTATCTATTTTTTAATTAAAAATCTAACATTCTATTTGTACTAAGTCAAATAAGTAGAATCAAAATATAAATTTCTTAGGCAAAAATTTATAAGTTTTCTGAAATACACATATTATTTATATATATGTATACAAAAGCTTTTCTACTATGCTTGATAAAAGCTTGAGAAAGAACATCAAAAAAAAATGAAGAGTTGGAGAAATTGGAAAACATAAACTAAATGAAATGGGAGCACTGAATATGAAATAAAAAAAGTCAAATAAACTAGATAAAAGTAAAAATGCTCATATAGTCCAGTTGTTTTTAAACATGACTGCTCATTAGAAGCATACCTAGAGCTCTGGAGAAAAAAAAGCAATTCCTTGTCATTTGTATTTTTCAGAAACTTCCAAAATAACTCTGATATGCATCTGTATTTTAAAGAGTGATTACAGCCTTTTCTATTAAATGGTAGTTTTGGTGATATAGAATTCCATTATTTTTCTGTTGACCGATGATGATATAATGGTATTAAGTGAGTAAAATTACATAATCACAATAGTAAAAGATGTTTATCAGTTTTCACAATCAATAGCCAGACAAAAAATAAAAGATAATTACAATTTCAAACCATAATGAGAACATGATTAACCTAACAATATAAAAAAAATTACATACAATTTGGGGGGTCAAACAGAGTGGTGTGGTAAGTGGAAGTGCATATGTGCACATGTTTTCATCTGTTCAGCCAATTGATGTCTTTTGGTTGGTGCATTTAACCCATTTACATTTAAGGTAATTAGCGATATGTATGTTTCTGTTACTGTTTTCTTAATTGTTTGTTTCTCCAGAGGATCTTCCCAACCCAGTGATGAACCCAGGTTCCCTGCATTGCAGGCAAATTCTTTACCAGCTGAACCACAAGGGAAGCTCAAGAATACTCGAATGGGTAACCTATCCCTTCTTCAGTAGATTTTCCCAAACCAGGAATTGAACCATGATCTCCTGCATTGCAGGCAGATTCTTTACCAACTGAGCTCTGAGGGAAGCTCTATTACTGTTTTCTTAATTGTTTTCAGTTTAGTTTCTGTAGGTAGGTCTTTTCCTTCTCTTGGTTCCTGCCTGAAGAAGTTCCTTTAGCATTCATTACAAAGCTGATTTGGTGGTGCTGAAGTCTCTTTAACTTTGCTTGTGTGTAAAGGTTTGATTTCTCCATCAGATCTAGAGGAGAGTCTTGCTGGGTAGAGTATTCTTGGTTGTAGGTTCTTCCCTTTCATCTCTTTAAATATATCATGCCATTCCCTTCTAGCTTGTAGAGTTTCAGTTAGAATATCAGCCAATAGCCTGATGGGAATTCCTTGTATGTTACTTGTCATTTTTCCCTTGTTGCTTTTAATATTTTATCTCCGTCATCAGTTTTTTTCAGTTTGATTACTGTGTGTCTTGGTGTGCTCCTCCTCCCCCAGGTTTATCCTGCCTGGGGCTCTCTGTGCTTCCTGGACTTGGTTGACTATTTCTTTCCCATGTTAGGGAAGTTTTCAACTATTATCTCTGCAAATATTTTCTCAGGTCCTTTCTTTCTGTCTCCTTATGGGATCCTATAATTCAAATGTTCTTGTGTTTAATGTTGTCCCAGAGGTCTCTTAGGCTGTCTTCATTTCTTTTCATTCTTTTTTCTATATTCTGTCCTGCAGCAGTGATTTCCACCATTCTGCCCTCCAGGTTATTTATCCGTTCTTCTGCCTCAGTTATTCTGCTATGGATTCCTCCTAGTGTATTATTTATCTCTGTTTGTTTGCTCTTTTTTGGTCAACATTTCTTTCATCTTCTCAATCTTTGCCTCCATTCTTTTTCTGAGATCCTGAATCATCTTCACGATCATTATTCTGAATTGTTTTTCTGGAAAGTTGCCTGTCTCCAGTTCATTTAGTTGTTTTTCTGGTTTTTATTTTTGCCTTTCATACTGTTCATGGGGTTCTCAACGAAAGAATGCTGAAGTGGTTTGCCATTCCCTTCTCCAGTGGACCACATTTTGTCACAACTCTCCACCATGACCTGTCCATCTGGGGTGGCCCTACATGGCACAGCTTATAGTTTCATTGATTAGACAAGGTTGTGATCCTTGTGATCAGTTTGGTTAGTTTTCTGTGATTGTGGTTTTCTTTCTGTCTGCCCTCTGATGGATGAGGGTAAGAGGCTTGTGCAAGCTTCCTGATGGGAGGAACTGGCTGTGGGGGAAACAGGGCCTTGTTCTAGTAGGCAAGGCCATGCTCAGTAAATCTTAAATACAAGTTTCTGCTGATGGGTTGGGCTGTGTTCCCTCCCTGTAGTGTGGCCTGAGGCCAAACTATAGTAGGGTTAATGGTGGTGATGGCAACTTCCTTTAAAGGACTTATGCCAGCATGCCAGGGCTCCCAGGTCTGCTGCAGCCAGAGCCGCGGACCCTATAGCAGGCCACTGTCTACCCGCGCCTCTGCGGGAGACTCCCAGACACGCACTGGCTCTGTCTCTTGCGGGGTCACTGCTCCTTTCCCCTGGGTCCTGGTGCACACAAGGTTTTGTTTGCATCCTCCGAGCATCTCTGGTGGCTCTGAGATTTGATTTTAAATGCAATTGTGCCCCTCCTGCTGTCTTGTTGGGGCTTCTCCTTATAGCCATGAGTATGTTCATTCACTCAGTCGTGTCTGACATTACATTACATTACTTTGCCAACAGAGGTCCATATAGTCAAAGCTATGGTTTTTCCAGTAGTCATGTATGGATGCGAGAGTTGGACCATAAAGGAGGCTGAATACCGAAGAATTGATGCTTTTGAACTGTGGTGTTGGAGAAGACTCTTGAGAGTCCCTTGGACTGCAAGGAGATCTAACTAGTCCATCCTAAAGGGAATCAGTCCTGAATATTCATTGGAAGGACTGATGCTGAAGCTGAAGCTCCAATACTTTGGCCACCTGATGTGAAGAGCTGACTCATTGGAAAAGACTCTGATTCTGGGAAAGACTGAAGGCAGGAGAAGGGGAATGACAGAGGATGGGATGGTTGGATGGCATCACCAACTCGATGGACATGAGTTTGACCAAGCTCCTGGAGACGGTGAATGACAGGGAAGCCTGGTGTGCTGCAGTCCACGGTGTCTCAAAGATTTGGACATGCCTGAGTGACTGAACAAAAACTGGGGTTTCATCTTGTCCCTTCAACTGGGACATAACTTTATGCTTTTTCATCCTGATTAGCTTTCTGTAATGTGGTTTTTGTTTTAGTCACTGTGGGGCTGTGGTTCTTCTTGCTTCTTCTGTCTGCCCTCTGATGGAGGAGGCTAAGAGGCTTGTGTAAGCTTCCTGATGGGAAGGACTGGTCGTGGGAAAAACTGAGTCTTGCTCTGGTGGGCAGGGCCATGCTCGGTAAAGCTTTAATCTGCTGGTGGATGGAGTTGCACTGTCTCCTGGCAGTTTTTTGGCCTGAGAGGACCCAGCCCTTGGGTCTGTGGGCTCTATAGTTGGGTTAATGGTGACCTCCAAGAGGATTAAGGCCAAAGGGGACCTTCCAAGACTACTGCTGCCCACCCCCCGGTTCCTGAGACCCTGTCGACTGACACCTCCACAGGAGACCCTCCTACACTGGGAGGTAGCTTTGGTTCAGTTTCCTGTGGAATCACTGCTTCTTCCTCTGAGTCTTGGCACATGCATGGCTTTGTCTGTGCCCTCAAAAACTGGAGTCTGTTTCCGCAGTCCTGTGGAAATTTTGTGGAAGTGGAAATCAAATTCCACTTGCCTTCAAGGTCAGATTCCCTGGGGATTCCCAGTCCCTTTGTCAGGTCCCCAGGCTGGGAAGCTTGACATGGTGTTCTGAACCTTCACAACAGTGGGAGAACTTCTTTGAGATTATTTTTATCCAGTTTGTGCGTCACTCACTCAGTGGGTATGGGATTTGAGTTTATTGCGATTGAGCCCCTCCTACCATCTTGCAGTGGCTTCCTGTTTATCTTTGGACATGGGGTATCTTTTTGGTAGGTTCCAGCATTCTCCTGTCGATGGTTGTTCAATAGCTGGTTGTGATTTTGGTGCTTTCGCAGGAGGAGGTGATTGCTCGCGTCTGTACTCCATCATCTTGAACCGGAAGTCTATTTTGTTGATTCTTAAATTGCCTTAAAAGCAGGAATAAATATGGTAATGTAAGTTTCCATATTACTCTTTCCATACATCTCACCCTCTCCTCCCCTCTTCCCATGTCCATAAGTCTATTCTCTATGTCTGTTTCTCCATTGTTGCCCTGTAAATAAATTCTTCAGTACCATTTTTCTAGATCCCATGTATATGCATTAGAATATGGTGTTTATCTTTCTCTTTCTGACTCACTTCACTTTGTATTATAGGTTCTAGGTTCATCCACCTCATTAGAACTGACTCAAATGCATTCCTTTTTATGGCTGAGTAATATCCCATTGTGTATATGTACCACAACTTCTTTATCCATTCATTTGTGGATGGACATCTAAGTTGCTTTCATGTTCTAGCTATTATAAATAGTGCTGCAGTAAACAATGGGATACATATGTCTCTTTTAATTTTCATTTTCTCAAGGTATATATCTAGGAGTGGTATTGCTGGGTCATATGGTGGTTTTATTCCTAGTTTTTTAAGGAATCTCCATAACGTTTCCATAGTGGCTGTGTCAATTTACATTCCCACCAACAGTACAAGAGCTTTCCCTTTTCTCCACACCCTCTCCAGCATTTATTGTTCGTAAACATTTTGATGATGGCCATTCTGACCGATATGAGGTGATATCTCATTGTAGTTTTGATTTGCATTTCTCTAATAACGAGTGATGTCAAGGATTACCATATGTAAAATAGATATCCAATGGGAATTTGCTGTGTGGCTCAGGAAACTCAAACAGTGGCTCTGTATCAACCTAGAGGGGTGGGATGGGGAGGGAGACGGGAGGGAGGTTCAAAGGGATGGGATATATGTATACCTATGGCTCATTCATACTGAGGTTTGACAGAAAGCAGCAAAATTCTGTAAAGCCAATTATCCTTCAATAAAAAATAAATAAAATTTAAAAAGCAGGAATAAATAATGATATTTCTTGAAATAGATAATGTTAATAACAGTCACCAATTAAAGAAGCATAACTAGGTATTCAGGGTCTCATCATGTGCTATCAATGCATGGAAGTTTTTCTCTTTTGAATTTTTAAGTTAATACTTCTATTGGATGGTTAAATACTTGCATTAAAAGCTATTTTAGAATTAGTTTCTTACGTGTGCTTCATCTTACTTTTATTTCATTTCTATTATTCTATTACCATCTACATTTCATAAACTCTTTACACAATCTATCTTAACATTTTCTATTTTCAGCTCTCATACACTATTTTATTTAAATTTCAGTTATGTGTTTGTATTAAAGTAATAATTAATGGATGATTATTTAATACATATGTATGCATTTATTACTCAAGACATGTTTAAAATATAATTCATGTAGCTAAGAAGAAAATTATGTGGCATAGATGTTAAAAGCCTTATTTTTTATTTTAATAAATAATTTTGGATGGTTTTATATTCTACTACATTTCAATCTGACATATATAACAGATGCCCCTTATATAATATTCTTAAGCTTTTTTACTGACTCTTCTTGATTTATCTAAGTGTTCATAAAATTTGCATATTTCCTGAGGGAATTCATAGTTAATCATGCTACATATCTACACTGACACTAATACTATTTTTCCCTTCTGTGCCATGAATAAACACTAGTACACATACATACAGAAGAGTGTTCATATTTTAGAGCTAGTTTTTAATATCTGTTGAAATGTTGACCAAATGCTGTTGGGAACAATGATCTTCTGCCTGCCACTACCAAAAAGGTAAGTGGATACCTTCCTTTACCTTCCAGGTCAGTAAAGTAAGATGTGTTGTTCATGGAGTTTAAGATGACTTAGTCATATATCACAAATTTATTTTCACTTCAGTTAAGTCACTCAGTTGTGTCCAACTCCTTGTGACCCCATGGTCTGCAGCACGCCAGGCTTCCCTGTCCATCACCAACTCCCAGAGCCTACTCAAACTCATGTCCATTGAGTTGGTGATGCCATCCAACCATCTCATCCTCTGTCGTCCCCTTCTCCTCCCACCTTCAATCTTGCCCAGCATCAGGGTCTTTTCCAATGAGTCGATTCTTCGAATCAGGTAGCCAAGGTATTTGTTCAGCCTCAGCATCAGTCCTTCTAATGAATATTCAGGACTGATTCCCTTTAGGATGTACTGGTTGGATATCCTTGCAGTCCAAGGGACTCTCAAGAGTCTTCTCCAACACCACAGTTCAAAAGCATCAATTCTGACTTTAGGGGAAATGCTTTCAATTTTTCACCATTGAGGACAATGTTTGCTGAGGTTTTGTCATATATAGCTTTCATTATGTTGAGGTATGTTCCTTCTAGTCCTGCTTTCTGGAGGGGTTTTTTTTTAATCATAAATGGATATTGAATTTTGTCAAAGGCTTTCTCTGCATCTATTGAGATAATCATTAAATTGAATGCATTTCCCCTAAAGTCAGGAACAAGACAAGGGTTCCCACTCTCACCACTACTATTCAATATAGTTTTGGAAGTTTTGGCCACAGCAATCAGAGCAGAAAAAGAAATAAAAGGAATCCAGATTGGAAAAGAAGAAGTAAAACTCTCACTGTTTGCAGATGACATGATCCTCTACATAGAAAACCCTAAAGACTCCACCAGAACATTACTAGAGCTAATGAATGAATATAGTAAAGTTGCGGGATATAAAGTTAACACACAGAAATCCCTTGCATTCGTATACACTAACAATGAGAAAACAGAAAGAGAAATTAATTCCATTCACCATTGCAATGAAAAGAATAAAATACTTAGGAATAAATCTACCTGAAGAAACAAAAGACCTATATATCAAAAACTATAAAACACTGATGAAAGAAATCAAAGAGGAAACAAATAGATGGAGAAATATACTGTGTTCATGGATCAGAAGAATCGATATAGTGAAAATGAGTATACTAACCAAAGCAATCTATAGATTCAGTGCAATCCCTATCAAGCTACCAAAGGTATTTTTCAGAGAACTAGAACAAATAATTTCACAATTTGTATGGAAATACAAAAAATGTCAAATATCCAAAGCAATCTTGCGAGAGAAGAATGGAACTGGAGGAATCAACCTGCCTGACTTCAGACTCTACTGCAAAGCCACAGTCATCAAGACAGTGTGGTACTGGCACAAAGACAGAAATGGAACAAAACAGAAAGCCCAGAGATAAATCCACGTACCTATGGACACCTTATCTTTGACAAAGGAGGCAAGAATATACAATGGAGAAAAGATAATCTCTTTAACAAATGGTGCTGGGAAAACTGATCGATCACTTGTAAAAGAATGAAACTAGAACACTTTCTAACACCATTCACAAAAATAAACTCAAAATGGATTAAAGATCTAAATGTAAGACCAGAAACTATAAAACTCCTAGAGGAAAACATAGGCAAAAAACTCTCCAACATAAACCACAGCAGGATCCTCTATGACCCACCTCCCAGAATATTGGAAATAAAATCAAATATAAACAAAATGGGACCTAATTAAAATTAAAAGCTTCTGCACAACAAAGGAAACTATAAGCAAGGTGAAAAGACAGCCTTCAGAATGGGAGAAAATAATAGCAAATGAAGCAACAGACAAAGAATTAATCTCAAAAATATACAAGCAACTCTTGCAGCTCAATTCCAGAAAAATAAAAGACCCAATCAAAAAATGGGCCAAAGAAATAAACAGACATTTCTCCAAAGAAGACATACAGATGGCTAACAAACACATGAGAAGATGCTCAACATCACTCATTATCAGAGAAATGCAAATCAAAACCACAATGAGGTACCATCTCACACCCATCAGAAAGGCTGCTATCCGAAAGTCTAAAAGCAATGAATGCTGGAGAGGGTGTGGAGAAAAGGGAACCCTCTTACACTGTTGGTGGGAATGCAAACTAGTATAGCCACTATGGAGAACAGTGTGGAGATTCCTTAAAAAACTGGAAATTGAACTGCCATATGACCCAGCAATCCTGCTACTGGGCATACACGCTGAGGAAACCAGAATTGAAAGAGACACGTGCACCCCAATATTCATCGCAGCACTGTTTATAATAGCCAGGACATGGAAGCAACCTAGATGTCCATCAGCAGATGAATGGATAAGAAAGCTGTAGTACATATACACAATGGAATATTACTCAGCCAGTAAAAAGAATACATTTGAATCAGTTCTAATGAGGTGGATGAAACTGGAGCCTATAATACAGAGTGAAGTAAGCCAGAAAGAAAAACACCAATACTGTATACTAATGCATATATATGGAATTTACAAAGATGGTAATGATAACCCTGTATGCAGGACAGCAAGAGAGACACAGATGCAATGAACAGTCTTTTGGACTCTGTGGGAGAGGGTGAGGGCGGGATTATATGGGAGAATGGCATTGAAACAAGTATATTATCACATGTGAAACGAGTCACCAGTCCAGGTTCGATGCATGATACAGGATGCTCGGGGCTGGTGCATTGGGATGACCCAGAGGGATGGGATGGGGAGGGAGGTGGGAGCGGGGTTCAGGATGGGGAACACATGTACACCCATGGCGGATTCAAGTCAATGTATGGTCAACATCCATACTACCCTGAACGCACCCGATCTCATCAAGTCAATGTATGGCAAAAGCAATACAATGCTGTAAAGTAAAATACATAAGTTAATTCATTTTTAGAAAAATAGAAAAAAATAATGAAACAAAAGAAAAAAGAAAAAAAAAAGCATTAGTTCTTTGGCACTCAGCTTTCTTTATAGTCCAGCTCTTACATCCATACATGATTACTGGAAAAACCATAGCTTTGACTACACGGACTTTTGTTGGCAAAGTAATGTCTCTGCTTTTATATGCTGTCTAGGTTGGTCATAGCTTATCTTCCAAGGAGAAAGTGTCTTTTAATTTCACGGCTGCAGTCACCATGTGCAGTGATTTGGAGCCCTAAAAAGTAAAGTCTCTCACTGTTTCCATTATTTCCCCATATATTTCCCATGAAGTGATGGGACTGGATGCCATGATTTTAATTTTCTGAATGTTGAGTTTTTTTTTTTTTTTTTTTGGAGAGCTGTGAGCTTTACTTTTATTCTGGAATCTTTTTTTTTTTTTTTTTAATTAATTAATTAATTTATTTTTTCAGTGGGTTTTGTCATCCATTGACATGAATCAGCAATAGATTTACACGTATTCCCCATCCTGATCCCCCTCCCACCTCCCTCTCCACCCGATTTCCTCTGGTCTCTTCCCAGTGCACCAGGCCTGGAGCACTTGTCTCATGGCATCCCACCTGGCGCTGGTGACCTGTTTCCATAGATAATATACATGCTGTTCTTTCGCAACATCCCACCCTCACCTTCTCCCACAGAGTTCAAATGTCTGTTCTGTACTTCTGTGTCTCTTTTTCTGTTTTGCATAAAGGGTTGTCGTTACCATCTTTCTAAATTCCATATATATGTGTTAGTATGCTGTAATGTTCTTTATCTTTCTGGCTTACTTCACTCTGTATAATGGGCTCCAGTTTCATCCATCTCATTAGAACTGGTTCAAATGAATTCTTTTAAATGGCTGAGTAATATTCCATGGTGTATATGTACCACAGCTTCCTTATCCATTCATCTGCTGATGGGCATCTAGGTTGCTTCCATGTCCTGGCTATTATAAATGTTGAGTTTTAAGCCAGCTTTTACACTCTCCTCTTTCACTTTCATCAAGAGCCTTTTTAATTTTTCACTTTCTGCCATAAGGGTGGTTCAGTTCAGTTTAGGCGCTCAGTTGTGTCTGACTCTTTGTGACCCCATGAACCGCAGCATGCCAGGCCTCCCTGTCCATCATCAACTCCCAGAGTTTACTCAAACTCATGTCCATCGAGTCAGTGATGCCATTCAACGTCTCATCCTCTGTCGTCCCCTTCCTCCTGCCCCAATTCCTCCCAGTTTCAGGGTCTTTTCCAATGAGTCAACTCTTCGCATGAGGTGGCCAAAGTATTGGAGTTTCAGCTTCAGCATCAGTCCTTCCAGTGAACACCCAGGACTGATCTGCTTTAGGATGGACTGGTTGGATCTCCTTGCAGTCCAAGGGACTCTCAAGAGTCTTCTCCAACACCACAGTTCAAAAGCATCAATTTTTCGGCACTCAGCTTTTTTCACTGTCCAACTTTCACATCCATACATGACCACTGGAAAAACCATAGCCTTGACCAGACGGACCTTTGTTGGCAAAGTAATGTTTCTGCTTTTTAATATGCTGTTTAGGTTGGTCATACCTTTCCTTCCAAGGAGCAAGCGTCTTTTAATTTCATGGCTGCAGTCACCATCTGCAGTGATTTTGGAGCCCAGAAAAATAAAGTCTGACACTGTTTCCATTGTTTCCCCATCTATTTCCCATGAAGTGATGGGAGCAGATGCCATGATCTTAGTTTTCTGAATGTTGAGCTTTAGGCCAACTTTTTCACTCTCCTCTTTCACTTTCATCAGGAGGCTTTTTAGTTCCTTGTCACTTTCTGCCATAAGGGTGGTGTCATCTGCATATCTGAGGTTATTGCTATTTCTTCTGGCAGTCTTGATTCCAGTTTGTGCTTCTTCCAGTCAAGTGTTTCTCATGATGTACTCTGCATATAAGTTAAATAAGCAGGGTGACAATATACAGTCTTGATGTAGTCCTTTCCCTATTTGGAACCAGTCTGTTGTTCCATATCCAGTTCTGTTTCTTCTTGAGTTGCATACAGATTTCTCAGGAGGCTGGTCAGATGGTCTGGTATTCCCATCTCATTAAGAATTTTCCACACTTTCACTTGGCTACAAATAAATTCTTAAATTGTCAGTGATTGCCTTTGAATTGACCTTAGGGCATAGATATTCTGAAAGACAGTTTTCAGATATCAGTTTTGTTGATTCAGCCCTTCATTTCAGAAAGGCAGCCAGAGAGAGAATCATCTTTATATTGTTCCAGAGAATCAAGGTTCCTGTGAATATCTCCTCCATCAGTGATGATGCTTTATGTGTTTCCAACTATGTTTGGTTAAAAGAGACATTAATATCTAAGAAACAGCAAACAGCAGAATGTGGATACTTGTATGTTGCTGCAAAATGCATTGTGTGCATGTTTCAGATGAGATGGCAAAATGAGATTCTTTTGGAAAAGTGGACATCTAATGCTCTCTAAAAAATCCAGTTTCATTTCAAAAGAAAATCTTGCAATTTCTTGATTCAAACTTTTTATCTCTGTAGTGGAAGCATTTGATTTGGCCATTGTATCAGTTCTCCAGGGGAATATGGACTATGAAATAGGTTATCTCCATATACACAAATACTTTATGTGCATGTAGAATTACACCTCAAGAAATGAAATGATTAGAAAGTTTAAAATTCTGTCTAGAAATTTCTACTGTGGATGGCATCATTTTCCTAGGGAAGAAAAAGTGGTGTTTGTGGAGTGAACAATGAATCATATCTGTCACCACCAGGAAGGTTGATTGCATATGTAGAAGCCACCTATATTGACTGCTGGGAATTAAAATATATGTGTGTTATATAGTATATATAAAATATATATATGTAATAACATATTTATACATGCAAGCTCCCTAAAGATTTTGGAGAAATTCCCATGAAAGTATGTGTTCTATTTAATTTTATTTAAGATTGAAAAATGTGAATTAAAGCAGCCCATTTATGTTCTTCATGAAAGAATGGTTCATTATTACTTTTTCAAACAAAGCTCAGTAGTTGGTGATATATTTAATCTCATCCTAAAGAAAACTAGAACAGGAGCCAAGAAACGTAGTTGGGAACCTTAGAAAGTCATTTAGTCTCTCTCTCAGTCTGCCTTCCCCACAGAGGAGCTCCACAGATGAAATGCAGATAGAAAAGTGCTTTGGAATAACAAGGCAACACATAAATGTAAGATAGTATTGCTTCAGTTTTTGCCCTATGAAAGTGAACTTTTAGAAATCCAATTCCAGATGTGGGCATACATTCAGTCATGTAACCCTGGCATTTTGAAACCCTTATTCTGGATAATACATCTTTTGTTATTCACTAGTATCATACACTACTCCACATTAAACAGGAGGCAGTAAGCTCAGTAACAGGGCTTTTAATTCCATAAAAATAAATTTATATTATAGACCTGTTTAAGGACAGTGGCGCCCAGTTCTGTAGACTAGAACATAATTCCTTGGAACTTATAAGTCATTCATCAACTCATATATTCTGTGTATGTGAATAGTGCCATGTTCCCCCCACCCCTCTCCCAGAAGGTAGCACACAGACCCCTATTCCCTTAAAATGTAATCTTGTTATGGGCAGAGATTATTGTGCAGTTGGTTCATTTTCATATATCCAATAACTCTAATAATGCTGGTTAATAAGTGTTGTATATATGGAAGGTCAGCTTTGCTTTTCTGAATTTTAGATGTGAATTTGTTCATTCATTCAGCAATGTAATTAAGCACTTACTATGTGTCCATCCTGAAAGATTATAATAAAAAATGGGAAACAGGCAGGCAAATAAGTAATTAAGATATCTTTTATAGGACATCTCTACAAAGTGTAGTGGATTCATAGAAATGAAATTGCAGTTGACTCTTGAACAAAGGTCTGAACTGTGCAGGTCCACTTCTACGTGGGTATTTTTGAATAGTGAATTCTACAGTGCTACCTGATGGGATGTGTGGTGGGTTGAATCCACAGATACAGAAGCACAGGTAGGAGGAACTGTGGATGGGAAGGAATTGTGTGCATTTGAATGCGTGGAGTGAAGGGCTGGCACCCTTTAACTCCCATGTTGTTTAAGGGTTAACTGTGCTTAATTCTCCACGGAGGTCACAAAAGTCCTGAGTAGGTAACGAGTTGAATCTTGAATAATGAGTTAAGTGTTTTGATTGAGGACAGTAATTGAGGTCATCATAGTGTTGAGACATGATTCTTCATGGGTCTCTCACATTTCTGCATGTCTTACTAGCTTCCTTTGAAAATATCTTTGCGAAGTGTTTGTGTAGCAAGTGGCCTTGGGTAATAGTGCGTCTTTTCAGAACAAAGGGCAGACATGTTGAAATGGTCTGGTTCCCCAAGCACCGCTCCGGTAATGCTTAGGGAACCAGTACAAAACTGTTGGTGCTGTGGCTGCTGCTATCAAGGTGAATAGTAAAGCCTCTTGTCTTTGACTCAAGAGTCGCATGGCCTCTGCCAGCATCCAGAACACTGGCAGGGCCACTTATTAGCTAGCATGTGTGGTAATACCATCGCCTTTCATGGATTTTGACAGCTTTGTGGATGAACTGTTGTGGAGAGAGACATGACTTTCTGCAAAAGGAAGAATGAGGGTAGTCAGGTGGTTAAAGGAATTTGAGTGAAATCAGGGCTTCCCAGGTGGCGCTAGTGGTAAAGAATCCACTTGCTAGTTCAGGAGACCCAAGAGATGGAGTTTCAATCCCTGGGTCAGAAAGATCCTGGGTCAGGAGTAGGAAGTGGCAACCCACTCCAGCATTCTTGCCAGAAAATTCCAAGGACAGAGGAACCTGGCAGGCTACAGTCTATGGGGTCGCAAAGAGTCAGACATGACTGAGTGTGTGCACACATGTGTGCACACACACACATACACATGCACAGGAATTGGTAGCAGACATGTTTCATAGTTGGTGGAGCAACAGATGGTCCTCTGCTTTGTTGCTTGTTAAAGATGAGGACCTGGGAAGATGGCTGCTGTCTGGTTTCGGGGACTTATTAATACGTTCAACAATTGAGTGATGCCACGCTTGTGCTGGCTCTTCTCAGAGAAGGGGAACATCCCTAGGTATCTACTGGTCAGTCTCAAGTCCATCCATTGTGAAAACTAGGACTAAGATGAGTCCTGGGTGGGCTGAAGGGTCTCTTCTCTCTGTCCATCAGTAGTTACTGGAAGTGTCGAAAGAAGAAATTTGGACAACATTATGAGAGGGAGCCAGGTGAATCATAAGAACTCTGGTTGAGTTGGGAGATGAGGAGTTAAGATAAGTGATTCTTGTTAGTAAGGAATAGCGACAGTTGGACCTTCTTAGCTGCCCTGGAATCTGTCCTTACCAGCTTGATACAACTAGAGAAGGCAGCGAAAGGTCTGCAGAGAGCCCTAGCTGCTCTACAGAAACTCTGCGGAGAGTTCCCTGGGCAGGGCAGACCCCTATGTAAGGAACCATGACTGAGTCCCTGAAGAGTACAGGGCTGCTGCTGCCCCAGATTATGTATAAGGTGCTGAAAAGCAGCCCGCTAGAAAATGAGAAAGGACCCAAAGAATTATAGACGAATTTTAAAGTCAGCCTTGCCACCTTGCAAAACTCTCTTAGCCCTTATACTGTAACTGGTAAGAGATGGTATCTTAACAATGGAAGCATGTACAAGTTTGGCCCTTGTCAGGAAGAGGGAACAAGCTGATGATTCTGTTGGAAACCAGCACAGCTATGGACACTAATTCCAGGGGTTACCAAGGTTAAAATAGATGGTGTCGGAAATGATGATTTTGCTTTCTGGTAAAGGGCTTTGTGTAGACCTGAGACTTTGCAAGTTCATTGTTTTGAGCCAGTGGACAGCTGCTGTGCTGTCCTGTGCTGGGGGTCCTTCTGCACCCCCTCATCATTGCTGTCCTTCCTCCTTCAGCTGTTTTAGGCAAAAGATGATTATTGGTGCATGGATAGCATCTATCTGAGTGTGCTAGGGGCCAGTGGGAAGACTGGGGACTCTTACCAAGTCACCATCTTATCAGTCCCGTGGTGGTGGGTGTCCTGATTCAGCTGACGGGGTTCAGCAGTATTCCCAGCGGCAAAGGGGAGGTGAGGCAGCCTTGTGGGTGAGGCCTTGCTGCTTCCACATCTGAATGTGTAGTAAAAACTGGAGCATATTGTGACTGTGATTTTCTGTCCCATAAATGCCAAAGGTCCCATCTCAGTAGGAAGAGCTACATGCAGTGAAGCAGACACACCGTTGGGGGAATCCCCCAAATCTCTGATCTCCTGGAGCTCCGAGACTCTGTGACTGGTGATTTGGCAAATTGAAGCTTCTGGCAAAGTCAGGAAGCCTCCTCCTCCTGGCACTTTGGAGGGCTGTGTATCCGTTACTGTCCTGACACAGCCTCCCAGGTCTCTTTGGAAAATCAGTTGTCAGCCTGCCATGGAGTCCTTTTTTTAACTGGATGCTTGACTCAGGGAGGTTTCTCTGACTCTCTGGCCCATATTTCCATTTTGGGGATTCAGCCTGGAGGTGGTGGCTAACGAGGTCAGACATTTTCAGCAGTCCTCACTAATCAAATGGAAATGGTATATTTGAGAAAGTGGCTGGCCTGTCCCCAGTGCAATCTGAGCTTTACACACGAAAAGTAGTCATTGCCCTCTGTCGTCCATTCCGCCGCCTGGAACAAAGCTACCAGCTCAGTGGGGACCCTTCTCTTCACGGTGCTTTTCTTAGCGTGGTTGGATGATGTTTCAGCTGAGCTGAAACCTGATGATGACCACTGGGCTCCTGTGGTTGGGAAACCTCCCAGGCTGCCATGCAGAACTGAAAAGGACTGTGATCACTCTACTCGTCCAGTGGAACTGGAGGCCTTTCCCATGTTTTTATGGACTCGTGGGTTGTGGTCATTGGCCTAGCTTATTTGTCTGCCATTTGGCAAACTGTGGACTGAGATGTTAAAGACACCTTGGGGAGGCGCTATGAATTATGGCAATAAATTATGGCTGCCGATGGGTCCTCGGAGGCCCATAACTCGGATGAGGCACCCTGGAATCACACTGCTGATCAAACCTCCATTGCCTGGATTGCCACCACTGCTGCCTGGATATATGATAGCACTGAACATAGTAACATACCCACCGTCATAAAAAAGGTACAGCGTAAACAACTCCAGGTTTCTGATGCCGAGGCCACTGCGGCATAGGATTCATTCTGCTGGTTGGCTCCAGGACCCTCAGGAGGAGTGGGCATGGCTATTTCTGTATTGTATTGTAGGCTGTTTTTCTCCTGTTCCTTGGAGGTCTGTTGAGACTGTTGCTGTTCTTTGCTGCTGTTGTTGTTTAGTTCCTAAGTGGTGTGCAACTGTCTTGTGACCCCATGGGCTATCATCCTTCAGGCTCCTCTGTCCATGGGATTTTACAGGCAGGAGTACTGGAGTGGGTTGCTGTTTCCTCCTCCAGGGGATCTTCCTGACCCAGGGGTATAACTCATGTCTCCTGCATTGGCAGGCAGATTCTTTACCATTGTGCCACCCTGGAAGCCACCTGCTGGACTAGCTTTAAATAAATATTTTCATAAGATAAATTGAACTGATTTGGTTCTAGCTCCTGTTCATTTATCAAAGGGGCAAAACAGAATGGTTTATTAATGTGACAATTTGCCATAAAACAAGATGGTGTAAAAACGAAGAGTGGGTATTATTGGGAAATAATTCTTCATGGGCGTCTTGAATTTCTGTTTGTCTTACAAGCAGAGGCACAAATACCTTTGTTCCAAACTCTCTTTCCAAGGATTTTTGTATGCCAAGCAGCTTTGAATGACAGAACTAGTGTATCCTTCTGGAGCCAAGGGGGAGTGTCTTTCTCTGGGACAAAAGGCAGGCGAACTCATGGTCAAGCATCATAAACACATGTCTACCTCTGTCACTAAGGGGCCATAACTGCCCGTTACCAAAGTTTCAAGCTCCATGTGCTTGGAGTTCCTTTCCTATAATGGAACCCATTGCCTGTGCAAACGTTACATGGTCCTCTTTTCCTCCTGGAAATTGCGCTTGGAGAACCACAGAAATCCTGATCCTCTAACTACGGTGGTTGTTAGGAGTGATAATACTTTTTTTCTTTTCTGACCCAGAGTTCTTGTGTCTTCTACCAGCATCCATGGCAGGCTCAGCTTGTTAGCTTGCAAGTAAAGTAAAACTTCAGACCCTTCATCTTTTTCTCACAATTAGTAGCTATAAAAGATATACCTCTCAATATTGTAACGCAGTTGATGTTTATTTTTCTATGACAAAACAATTGCTTCGTATGGAATTATTTTTCAAGTAGTGATTCAAGTGTAGCTTCCTTTCTTTTTTCTTTTTTTGTCTTTATCAGATTCAAAGTTTGCCATACTCATTTACATCAAGCTGTCTGGAAGGGAAGGAGCATGGATGCATGTACATGGGGTATTTTCATGGGCCAAGCCTGAAAGGGGTACATAGCATTCACCTTCATGTTCTGCCAGCTGAACTTGTTCAAACGTGACTCTTAGGGGAGAAATGAAGTCCAGTCCTGTGCCTGTGAAGAAGAGACACGGGTTTGGTGGAACATTTCCCCTGTGGATAGAAGCTCTTTCCAACGAAAAGTAACTTCATGTGTACAGTCATGAAAGTGAGCAGGACATGACTCTAGCCCAGCTAAAATCACAGGATGCTTGAAGTAGATTGTGGTAGAAGGTCAGAGTTAGTCATGCATCATCTTTTACCTTAGGTTGATAGATCTCTCCAAATAAATGGTAGATTCTGAAAGATTTTAATCATGGAAAATAAGATTAGGGAGAATACTTAGGAAGCAATAGACTGAGTGGAAAAGGATGACAATTTAAATAAAGCCAATGACAAAAGAGATTCACTAATGTAATCAACAAGCACTTAGGAAGTGCAGCTGCTGCTGCTAAGTCGCTTCAGTCGTGTCCGACTCTGTGCGACCGCATAGACGGCAGCCCACCAGGATCCTTTGTCTCTGGGATTCTCCAGGCAAGAATACTGGAATGGGTTGCAGTTTCCTTCTCCAATGCATGCATGCCTGCTAAGTCGCTTCAGTCGTGTCTGACTCTATGCGACCCCATGGACAGCAGCCCACCAGGCTCCTCTGTCCATGGGATTCTCCAGGCAAGAGCACTGGAGTGGGTTGCCGTTTCCTTCTCACTTATACCCAACTAAGTGCTAGGTGTTGGGTATATGCCAAAATAGAACCAGTAATAAATGTACCAGTTAGGTACCCATTAGATATACAAGGTAAGAGAAATGGTAGTGAATAGAGGTGGATTTTTAAGGTAGTCCGTAGGGTCACACAGAATTGACAGGACTGAAGCGCCTTAGTATGCATGCACGCACATGCTATTTAAAGGGAAATGTTCTTTGAGCTTACTGAACACATTATAACTTACTTCTGATTTCTCAGGTATTCAGGAAGAGGTTATACATATCCATGCCTAGAAGACAAAATGCTAGTGTTAGATTCAAGAAGAAATGTAAAATAATATCAAGTGAGGACATATTCCGGTTTGACAGAAATAACAGTAATTGGTGGGGGATTGTACTTTAATTTCTTAATATTGTTTGCTACCTCTGCCACTTACAACAGTGATGCAAGGGGAGGTCCCTTTAATTATACTCAGCATACTGCTGTCACCTTGAAAAGTACCATGTTCATATTCTCTGTTAAATGTTGTTGTTTAATAAAGAAATATTTTTCATCCCCTGTATGCTCCAAGCTAATTGCTATTGGAAATGAGTTTCAGGAAACAGTCAACAATAGTAAGACCACATGGTTTAAGATTGCCTAGTTTTTTGGTTTTTTTTTTTTTTTTTTTGGTAGTTTTAGGGCTGGATGTAATAAGAGAGAGGAGTGAGCTTCTCTTTATTTGCTCTGCCTTTCCATGCCCCCCTCTCCTGTACTGTTTGGATGAAATGACGGCTGTGATCACCATCCAAAACCGAGCCTAAGGGTGAGAAACTGCACAAGTCCTCACTCGGGCCTCACCCTCCCAACTGCGTGCATCACAACCTGCTCAGGAGATGCAGGAATGAGAGTCCGTTTCCTTTTTGGTTAATTTTTGCTTATTGAACTGCCTGATTTTGTGGACATTGCAGAGGGTGGTATGTAAACTTTGTAACAGAAACCATCTGGGTTCTTTTGCTTAGTTAGTTAGCACAGAATGCTGATAAAATCAAGCAGCAGCTATAGATCCTCCAAGGGCGGGCAGGGCATGTTCCTCCATGTTATGGAAACAGAGTCCCACACCCAAAATAGCCACTTCATCACTGTATGCTTGTGGTTGTTACCAGGACAGAGACAGTACAAATTGGTCAGCCCAGATTAATCATCCCTGATGGAAGGCAAGACAAAAAACAAAAAAAAAAAAACAAGTAAATGAAAACTTAGAAGCACGGGTTATGCTGATCTGGTTCAGTTCTGTTAGCTTGAAGACTTTGATGATTGATTACCGGTACTTAACTGCGCTTAGAGATAGCAGGAGGTCATGTTTGTTCCGTCTGGAAAGATGTAGCCTATTTCCAATTTTAACTGCAATATGAAGTTGAGAAAGTCTGTTTCTATTTCTCCTGTTTTAAACTAGTGTCCTTCTAAACATAGTATGTCCATAATCCTTAGTTTAGGGACAGATGGGAATATCCAGGATTGGGTCACCCTGGCGGGGGTGGGGGAGTCTGACCTTCAGGAAGCTGTGTGTAGGTGCAGGTCATGCTGCGTGACACAGACAAGAAATAAACAACACATCTTCACCAGCACAGGCAAGAAATCTGAACTCACACTTGGCAAGTGAAGGAAAGTGCAGAAGTCTGTTAATACAAAGATCTATTTTTTTTTAATGAACTCAAATCATGCTGTTTATCATCACACGCAGAAATACTCAACAAATCTGATCTTTAGATCCTAAGTCTTCTTCTTGACAGTTTTATTTTTGAAGTTCATCTTTTGAGTTTTAATCATAATTAGACTATTATGCTATGCTCAGTCGCTTCAGTTGTGTCTGACTCTTTGCAACCCTATGGACTGTAGCCCACCAGGCTCCTCTGTCCATGGATTCTCCAGGCAAGAATACTGGAGTGGGTTGCCATGCCCTCCTCCAGGGGATCTTCATGATCCAAGGATTGAACCCATGTCTCCTTCGCCTTCTGCATCCCAGGCAGATTCTGTACTGCTGATCCACCAGGGATGCCCAATTATACTATTACTGGATTGTAAGAAAAAAATGACTTCATGTTGTTAATAGGGTAAACCTTGTATTTTGCATTATATCATTGTATTGATTTCTTACCTTTCTTAACTTTCCAGGGTGAGAACTTAATCTTAACAAAGTGGAATTGTTTGACTTTTCATATAAGCAGCTTTGATGACATAACAGTTATCTCTTTTTCTTGCCTTGTATTTTCCATTTCAGGAATCAGCCCAGTTATCTGGATTCCCTGAATATGTTAAAATAGTAGAAGTTGGACCTAGGGATGGATTGCAGAATGAAAAGGTAGTTTGATGTCTATTTTACACAGTTTATTTAAAATGTTAAATCTACATATTTACTCAGAGTCTAAAGGCTTATGTGGATTTCATATATTAGATGATTATCTTTGTTCTCAGTCACTACTTGAATTTATACATCTTAAATATTATTTGCTTTCAGTTAAGAATTAATTTCTATTTATGTGCCTTAGACTCTACGCAAATAACATGAGATTTTTAATGTTTCCTTAGGTTATAGTTCCTACAGATATAAAAATTGAATTTATCAATCAGCTTTCCCAAACTGGCTTGTCTGTAATAGAAGTGACAAGCTTCGTGTCTTCCAGGTGGATACCACAGGTATGTAACTCCATAATTCCTTAACTGGATTCTGAATCCAGCATTGCCAAGATTTAGTGACCAGCGTGATATGCGTTGTGATATTAACCTGATAGAATTACCAGTTTGCTATATTCTTACTAAATTTTGGTTCATATCCCTGATGGCTCAGGCAGTAAAGGATCTGCTTGCAATGCAGGAGACCTGAGTTCCATCCCTGGGTCAGGAAGATCTTCTGGAGAAGGGAAAGGCTAAACACTTCAGTATTCTTGTCTGGAGAATTCCATGGACAGAGGAGCCTCGGGGACTACAGTTTGTGGGGTCACAAAGAGTCAGACACGACTGAGTGACTAGTGCTTTCCACTTTAGTGAAAGATTTAGTGAACAGCATGGTATACCTTGAGATAGTAACTTGATATAATTACCAGTTTCCTGTATTCTTATAAAATAGTAGTCCATACACTTAGATATAATTAAATAAAAAACATATTTAATTAAATATACCTATTAAGTCCTAAAATGTTATTTGGACTTAATTGTTTAAAAGCTGTTTGGAATTTCATCCTAAACGTCCAAGAGTGTATGGTCCTATATAATGAGTAAGGCATAAGACTCTCAATAGCAGTTTAGGGTCCTGCCTTCCCTTTATTTCCATTTATAAAAGCAGACTTATTATTGATCTTGCTTTATGCTCATAGCACACTGTTCCCTTGGGAATCTTGGATTTGAATTCTCAAAAGTCTTTTGTATCTAGTTAGTCAGTTACTGATACAAAATTCTTCCTCTTTGATGTAGCCTGTGGTTGTCTCTTTTTTTAAACTCTATGGATGAGTTAGTAACCCACAGCCTTATGAATTAATTATTGGGATGGTCTCTTAAATGATATTTGTAAGCATTGTCTCTCCCCTCTTTATGCATTCCACCCATTGCTTCTAAGATAACCTCCCAGAACCTACCATTTTTATGAGTGATCTGAATATCTCCAGCGGATTTACCATTTTTGTCTGTTAGAAGAAAGTGATGTTAAGTGTGGCCTGACACCTTCCCCATACAATCCCATTTTAAGCAGTGAGAAATGTATAATAGATATGCACTCTTTTTTAATGTTCATATTTGCTAGTTTATATATATTCATCTAATTGATGAAAATACATAGATTCATCAAAGACAAAAGGGAGTCATCTGGAATCTTCTCTTGAAGAGGATGTACTCTTATCCAGAGCTGGCTGGCATATGGAAGCAGCCATTACTTCTGAGACTTGCCTCTGATGTTTGAAATGTGATTAATAATTAGCAAACAGTGAACCCCTCTCCCTTCCCAGTCCAGTTCTCATTCCCTGGATCCTTGGATTCCTTGAACCCTGTTCTTATTCTTTGGGTCCCCTAATCTCTCCCCAGAACTTAATTTCGCTGATTATTTTTTCATCCTGTTCCCTTGGTTTCCTCATCAATCCTCCTTCACTTGCCACCCTGAAGCTCCTCTTGGCTTGCCAACATTTCCCCACCACCAAATTCCCTCAAGATTCTTTAGTAATTTCCCCTGCCTCTGCTCTCCTCTTTTCCGACCCTTCCAGTAGCAACAGTCACTTCTGAGAGGATGACAAGTCTGTGTTTCCAGTTCTGTCCTTTCTGACGAGCTTCAGCTGGACATGCTATTAGACACTGAAACTCAGTGGGTTCAAAACCATACTTATTGTTGATCCTACTTTATGCTCATAGCCCATTGTTCCTTTGGGAATCTTCGATTTGAATTCTCAAAAGTCTTTTATATCTAGTCAGTTACTGACCCAAAATTCTTCCTCCTCAATATAGCCTATCAGTTCAGTTCAGTCGCTCAGTCGTGTCCAACTCTTTGTGATCCCATGGACTGCAGCACGCCAGGCCTCCCTGTCAATCACCAACTCCGAGAGTCCACCCAAACCCATGTCCATTGAGTTGGTGATGCCATCCAACCATCTCATCCTCTGTCGTCCCCTTCTACTCCTGCCCTCAATCTTTCCCAGCATCAGGGTCTTTTCCAATGAGTCAGCTCTTCGCATCAGGTGGCCAAAGTATTGGAGTTTCAGCTTCAATATCAGTCCTTCCAATGAACACCCAGGACTGATCTCCTTTATGATGGACTGGTTGGATCTCCTTGCAGTCCAAGGGACTCTCAAAAGTCTTCTCCAACACCACAGTTCAAAACCATCAATTCTTCAGCACTCAGCTTTCTTTATAGTCCAACTCTCACATCCATACATGACCACTGGAAAAACCATAGCCTTGACTAGATGGACCTTTGTTGGCAGAGTAATGTCTTGGCTTTTATGTAGTAATGTCTCTACATATACATACATACAACATACAGACTAATGGCAAAGTCGTGTCTCTGCTTTTATGTAGCCTATACCTATCTCTTATTTTCCAGCTCCATGGACGAGTTAGTAATCCATATCCTTATGGACTGATATTAGTAGTCCCTAAGGTCTCTCTATCAGGCCCTACTTCCTCTTGCAGAAGCTTCCACCAAACCAAACTGCTTCTTGTTCCTGCTCATGTCCTGCCTCTGTATCTAATTGCGTTTCATTTATGCTTTCTTATGTACATCTCAGTTTCTGCATTGCTTTTCAGTTATAACAAGATGGTATAAAAAGTCTTAAGACACTAAAAGCTTTTAAGTACTTTTTAAGGTGTTGGAAACAACAGAGACCACAAAAGGATAGATAGTATTATTAATAATCCATCAGTTTTCACAGCTTCCATATTCAAATATCAGGGTTACTTTATGTATCCTTAAAATAAACTGACTTTTCTTCGTCCCAGATGCCACCATTTATAATCATATATATATTTTATAAATGCCATCTGAAGATCTGCTTCCCAGACTACGAGGGCTAAAGAAATCTTGACTGTGTCTCTGTTGACTGTCACTGTGCCCCCATTGCTTGGTCCCTAGTAAGTAGGTGCTCAATAAATATTATGAAATGAATAATGAACCTGTTAGCCTGAAATCCTCATAACACATGACTCCATTCTTTGATATGGACAAGTGACTCTTAAATTTTGTTCATGTATTTGATCTTGTGTTGCAAAGGCTACAGATAATTTCCTTAGGAAGACACAAACAGCTTAATGAGATTAGACTTATTTCCTTGACATTGTCATTTTGCAGACTGTGAGCTGTTATTATTTTACTTACTATCACGTGAGACTTTTTATCATCTTTTAAGTCTTCATGACATTGCCTATGTATTCTCTTTAGTTAGTGCTCTTTTCATGTATTTGATTATTGTTGGAGAGAATCTATACAGGCTAGCATAATTTTAGAGTAAGGTTTAGGAAGGACAGGTAACATTAACGATGACCCACCAAGATGATGTTTCAGATTTTGTGTTTTTCATTAGCATCAGAACAATGAAATCTTCAGAGTCCCATGATAAGTGAAAGTGAAGGTTGCTCAGTTATGTCCGACTCTTCGCAACCCCATGGATGGTATAGTCCATGGAATTCTCCAGACCAGAATACTAGAGTGGGTAGCGGTTCCCTTCTCCAGGGGATTTTCCTAACCCAGGGATTGAACCGGGGTCTCCTGAATTGCAGATGGATTCTTTACCAACTGAGCATGTCGGAAGCCTGACATGATAAGATAACCTCCAACTACAACATCAGTATCTCTTCAAGAGACTGTTATTTCCCAATGGTTTTTTTAAGCTGTCTCTTGGCTGTGGTGATATTCAGGAAATTATCTTATTCCGCTATACTGGAAATTGCTTGGCGGGTTATTCTTGAGCCTAATCTGGGACACACCCAGGGCCACTGAGAAGAAGGAAGTGAGAGTCCCTTGCACGGAGGCCACTCTTCTGACAAGAACAAAGGAGCGAAACAGAGGGAGGGCCATCCCTCTGGGAGCAGTAGTGGGAAAATGCCTTCTGGCCTCACAGGAAGTAGAGGCCTGTGATAGGACCATAAAATAGCGTGATTCACGCGGGGCTTGGTTCTGAGGTGGATTCAGGACTTGACCTGTTGAGAGGTAATGAACTCAGCATTGGCTCAAAGTATTACTGGATGAGGGACAGAACTCCCCGCACGGCCTGTGAGGACAGCTGTGAGGAGCAGGGGCTCCTCTGTGCCGCGTCCAATCTGCACTGCCCGGAGCTGCAGTAAGTGGCTGAACTTCTGTGAACCCTGGCAGTCCCAGCGGTGATGCCTTCAGCGCAGGCGGGTTTATAAAGCCCGTGAGTGGGTCCCTGTCTGTGGCGGCCGGAGCCCAGGGCCCCTGGCTCCCACTGTTCTCACCAGTGTTATCCGAGCGAATGTCGACTGACAGACGATTGACTGACTTATCTGGGGCTCCTTATAAGTCAGTTGCTTTCTCCGGGATAAACTGCCTTTTTCTTAAATATTGAAGCAATGTGTTTAGTTTAAATATTGGATTGGACCCCACTCTGAAAAAGTAAAGATACTCATCCTTCAAATATTAAAAAAATATGCTATATATTTTACTTTCAATACTCATCTGGTTACATACATTCCAAACCGAAAAAAAAAGAAAAAAAAAAACCAAAAAAGGAGTGTTTTTATTAAATAAATCACTGATCTATTTGTAAAAGAACAGTGTGCCTGGATCAAAGATAATATCAGATTGAACTTTCAGAGTTATACTGGTTACTTATTACTACACATCATGAGTTTTTCAAAGGGCAGGACGGAGACCATACCATTTTGGCAATTTGATTTCCCATAGTCATGTTTGGATTCTAGATTTTACTAAGTTTGCGTGATGTAGACTTTTCTATTATTGTTGGTGGTGTGTGTGTGTGTGTGTGTGTGCGCGTGCATGCTGAGTTGCTTCAGTCATGTCCAACTCTTTGTGATCCCATGGACCTTAGCCCGCCAGGCTCCTCTGTCCATGGGATTCTTCAGGCAAGAATACTGGAGTGGGTTGCTGTGCCCTCCTCCAGGGAATCTTCCTGACCCAGGAATCGAACCCATGTCTCTTATGTCTCCTGCATTGACATTTCTGTTCTTGTTGTTGGAGGTTATTTCATCATGTAACTCTGTAGAGTTCATTGTTCTGATGTTAATATAAAAGGCCTTAAATCAAGAGAAATAACCTATAATGATAATTTGAAGTATTATAGCCTCCCATTTTTTGAAAGCAATTTATTTTTATTGATGTATAGTTGATTTACACTGTTGTGTTGGTTTCAGGTGTATAGCATAGGGATTCAGTTATACATCTACCTATATATATATATATATTTTTTTTTCCCCCCAGGTTCTATAACTTCTCATTTTTTTGAGAAAATATCATGACACCAGGCCTGTCTCACTCAAAAGAATGTCTGAGATTTGTGTCAGGATGATTTTAGTGTACCAGCTTACTTGTAGTTGTCTGAATAATTTCTATTTCTTCTAAATATCTTGAATGTGGCTTGAAATTGCTATACTGTTAATTCTCTGCATCTTCTTCTATTTCTTTCCCTTAAACGTGGGTCATGGGAAGAGTCCTCTGGTTTATGTTTAGATTGCTGCTTGCTCACTTATTTCTTTTTTTAGCATTTTAAAGCGTTTTTACAGCTTCCCTCCTACTGTTTTGTTTGGCAGCAGCTTTTCTAACTAGAGCAGCTGAAAGAAAAGTTCCCCGGTAGCAGGCTGCCATATAAAACAGGATCCCACACCTATAATCTAAATGGCCAGAGATGATAAAATACCTGCCATTAAAAAATACATGTTCTTTACAACTTATCTGGAAAAAGGGTTTCCTTAGAGTGACATATAATCTAAGGACATTTGAAATGAGTCCACATAGCTCCTTACTTCAATAGAGTGAACAGCGGTAACAGTAGAAAAAAAAAAAAATGTGTTTATAAAACTCTATGGGTTTACTGAAACTTTGGAATGGAACTCTCAGTAATGAGCTATTTAAATCATTATAAATGCAATAATTTTTGAAAGTGAACTTGAGTTTTCCATTATCTTTAATGTAGCCATTTGGTTTTAAACATGTTCATTCACGAGTGAATACCATTTATTTAAAAATAAGAATGCCTGAAAGGTACAAGACATGGTATGTTTATATCTGTCACATGCAAAGTCTCAGTTATAAATATTTGTTCCCTGTTTAATTAATTTTTAACTGTTGGAATAGGTGGGTCAGTAAGGGGCAGAAATAGCTTTTCTCTATAAAAGTAGAAAGAAATACACATAAAAGGCTGTAACAATTATTTACAAATCAGTCTAACACTTAAAAACATGGCCCAAACACAGTGTAAGCAAGAAGGAATGTGTAAACTTTTCCCTGTCCTCCTTTTAGTGTGTGAGACAATTAATTCTTTGTTAGGAATGAAAACGCACTTACTGGGCTGAAGTTTAAGATTTAGATACACTTGGATGAGAAGCGGATGGTTGTAACTTCTGCTCCTGAGCGCCCCCTGGCTGCTTTTCCTTGCTCTGCTTTTTCTGAGGGAGATGGTTGTGTGGGGAAGAGGCAGGGAAGGGGGTAATTGAGCAGAGAAGTTGTGTCTGCCTCTGTGTGTGTGTGTGTGTGTGTGAGAGAGAGAGAGAGAGAGAGAGAGAAAGAGAGGAGAGAGAGAGGAGAGAGAGAGAGAGAGCTCCAGGGCGAGAGGGGAAGTGGCAGGGCTTGTGTGAAGAGCTTTTGGGGAGAGCTTCCAAAGTCCTCTGTTTATAAGGCACAGTGTCCTGGCAGGGTAATTTCATCTTCTGTGAGTCTCATCCATGTTTCCCAGAGGAGCTGACCTCTGCCTGTGGCCCAGAGAGGATGAAATTTGTAAGACCGCAGTTCCCATTTCCTGGGGTCACGGGAGCCCTTTCACCCACATAGGCTCGTTTGGATTTCCTCCCAGCGTGGCAGCCTTGCATCTATCACATGGTGATTTAGAGTTGCAGAGGTTCCAAGAGGCAAGCACAAATGGTATGCCTTTTATAGCCAAGCCTTATAAATTTTCTAGCATCACTCTTCCATACTGTATGAGCTGATGTAGCTACAAAGGCTCTCGGTTTCAAAGGGAGGGATCCATGCCACCTCTTGACTGGGGTGGGGTGTTGCGGAGGAACACATGTGTAGGGGGATATCATTGGAGCACTTTTCTAAACTGTGACACTTGTGTCTTTAAAAATGATCTAATAATTAATCTAGTTACTTATGAGCTTTTCCTTATGAATAATGAAAGAACAGAGTTGAGAGAAAAGCAGGCTAGGCAGGCATTCTGAAACCCCCAGATTCCAAAAGATTTTAGCACTTTTCAGGGCTACTAGTATTTACCTGACTTCTGCTCACTCCCAATAGACAATTGTGCTGCCTCAGGTGGTACTGGAGTGATTGGTACTGGAGTGATTAACCTGAAATGCAATATTTTAAAGTTGTTTCATCCGACAGTTACCTCATTTGCCACTGTAATCACAGAGGGTATGCAGATTGCCTAAAGCATAGTCACAGATTTTTTTAAACACTTTTGTCTCTCTCAGGAAAAAATAAAAAATATGGAAAAATTTTTATTGTTAGTCTTGTCCATATTACTTGGCATTCAACAGTAACTTATTCTCTACCTAAGATGTAATTTCACTTCTGTGTGCAAAGCAAAAAGCAAAGCTTACAATGAGAAGCAATAGCGTTGCAATTCCACTAGTTAGATTTTCTTTTTTTTTCACAGTGAAGGTACAATTCAATATTTTTTTTACTTTTTCTCCATGAGGACAAAAGCTATGATTCTGCTCAAAGATTTACCATGCTCAGCATATACTGCTTTTCTAATGACTTAATCTTATCAATTACATTTTGACTAACAATTTGTCTTTTTTTGTTCTTAGATTTATAAAAAAGGACCCAAAATGTTCAACTACTTTATCTCACTTTTTATTTGAGTCTGTCAAATTTTCTCTAAGTTAATCCATGAAAGAAAGAAACTTTCAAGGCATTTTTATCATATGAAAATTCTATTTTTGTATGCAATTAACATTACTTTAAAATTGGGCCTCATAGAATTATCAGTATGCATTGACAGCTTGAAAGGTCTAGCATATAATAAAATTACATAAAAGCTGAATAGAGATACAGTTTGGCACAGAAAGACTGAATTTTACCTTTTTAATGGTAGTTTCTTCATTATTTTGATTAGTTTGTCAATCTTGTTTTAGTGTAAACTAACTCCACTGGTATGGCTCCTGACTAAGCCACTTACATCCAGTTTAAGAGAAGCAGTCTGTCCTGCGGACCAGGCTCCAAGGAACTCAAGCACTTCCTGTGCGTCATGGTTACCTGTCTCGTGGGATGAGTCACAGCCATTAGTGAAAACCAGGTTTAAAGTCTTAAGATTAAATGTGGACTGTTTCAGTCATCAGTGTTAAGACTGCCAAGGAGCAGCACTTGTTTTTAAGAATTCATGATCCTTGTACATTAACACTGAAAATGAAACATATACTAATTATTTTTAAATTGATTATGGTTTTAAAAGACATATTTTGTTGATATGTTTATAAAGAATTATAATTCTAGTTATATTTTTAAAAATAAAAATTAAGCATTTTTTCCTAATTTTTAGATATGCACAAATACACACATGGCATGCACACCAATCCAATATTGCCTGGTTAAATTGCTGGAAGGTTCTACAGGAATAATATGTAGTGAACATAGGAAATTAGATAAATCTGAATGCTAAAAGTAGCATTACATTCCAAAAATCATATTAAGCAGTAGGTAAGTTTTATATTTCAAACTTATACATTAGTGAGACATACCTATGTTAACATTTCACTTCTTCCACATTTAATAAAGTAAAAGGAATATAAACGTGTAGTTTTTCTTTTCACCTAGCGTAAATATAAAGCATTTACTTTTATGTGCTTAAAAATTTTATCCAGATTCATTTATCTTGAATATCCTGTTTATCAAATTGAAGACTAATTGGAATTATATTTTTAGAAAAATAGAATATTTTGTAATGTCTGTGGATTTTGGCTGTTTGTTCATTGTCAATATATAAGACATTCTTTTGAAGAACGCTGTTTGTTTTATAAACGTCTTGGACAGCTTCACATTTACAATGGCGAACGTGCATAGGTTACAGTTACGCTGCTTAAATGGTTCTAGGCTCTCACATTCCTGTCTGCTTCTCAAACTATTAAATGAACCATTCTTTGAAATTTCAACATATTGAAGCAAATCCATGCTAACAACTTGAGAAAATTAATACTACTTACTCCAGACCTTGCACTGCTGTGATGTGGAACCATCAAGAAATTGTATCACTGTTGTTAGTCAAGACTGATTATAATAAGAAACACATCTCTTAGTAATCCCCGAGTAATTATTTCTTCCCAAGTCCTCCACTTTCAGGTTTCTTGAGCTTTCAGTGACATCACTGTATCTGTTTAGAAATAACAACATACCTATTTTCCAATAGAATGTCTGAGAGCCGACTCTTGTTTCTGATACGATTTGGCAAAGTATTTTCATTTCTTTATGCCTTGGGTTCTTTCTATTCATTTATTCACCCATTCACTGCTTTTTATTATGTCTCTATTATCTGCATTGAATTCTTTGTTGAACCCAGACGTTGAATAATGTGTGGTTGATAGCATTATCTGTATAATAAGCCAGTTATAAAGTTAAAATGGGTAATGGAAATAAAATTACTCAAATCAAGTGGATATCTGTAAATGAACTGTAATAAACTAGAACCTAGTAATCAGAATATGTTAAGCAGTTTGTGTTTAAGAGGTTGTCTGTCCAGTCTTTTCAAGGTCTATCTTCTCTTCTGCTTACTGGATCTTCAGACACATATGAGGCCAGATCATTGCAGTTTGATCGTATAGGCTATTGTCCTGATGGCATTGCTTGCCAGGGTATTAAGAACCCTTTTGCTACAACTCTTTCTTTTTGCCAGTAAGATAATGTCCCTCAAACAACCCAGTCTTCCCCTCTTCTCATCAGCACAGCTCTCCAATGTGGGCAGAGGGGCTTCCAGGAGGAGGTGTAAGTATAGATGGGCAACTCCATTTACAGTCATCCAGAATGAATATAATTAGGCACAGTATTTTAAAAGTCATTTCTGCACCCATGCATGAGAAATAACACCGTTGACAGTGTTATTAACAAACACAAAGGCATGATATATGAGAGACAACACAGTTGAATGAAAAGAAAATTATACTGAGGACTTTGAGACTTGTTTTGACATGGGAAGACCAGGAGGGTGGTCCCCAAAGTCATTGACCTGAACAAAGAATCACTAATGCATGTTTGTTATATTTGCCTTAGGAAATGTCTAGTGGGGGTGGAAGGTGGGGTTGGGGGTGGGGGGATGTTAATGAATAAGGTGACTGGTTTCTCTGTCTGGAGCATTGGTCTCCCAGTTTATGACACACAAATCCATTGGGTGGATTGGATTTATTTTATAATTTAAGAATGAGTATTTGTAGACATTAATAGATTATGATGAAAATGGCTTGCAGGCATTCACAGTAAGAGTGTGGGGTCATTATGCTATTTGCTCAGGTCACTCTTGAGAAGCTTGTGCATTCCTTTCCTTAGAGGGCGCTACAGAGGCCCTTAGAACACAAAGATGATGCTAAATAAGGAAACAGGAAATTATACACCAGCCCAAATTAGTTTTCAGGCTTCTGGACTTAAGAAGTTTTGTGAGTATGGTGTCAGACCATTTTAGCAGCAGCAGCCAAGACAGGGTATTGGGTAGAAAAAAAAATAAAACTAGATGTTCAATTTTCCAGAGATTTCCTGTGTTTATTATTGTAAGACTGTGATTTATTAAAACTGTCTTACTTCTTCAAGCAGACCAAGATTTCCTCTGTGCTACTGAGGCTAAGATATATGGGGTTTGTGGAAAGAGTCTGTGAATGAGACAGGGTTAAAGGACCCAGTCTACAAGCTGTTCATGGCTGGGTAGAGTGTTTTCACCCACAGTTGTCAGGAAGGACTCTAGTCCCATTTTTTCCTCATTACTGAATTTACGAATGTGTTACCTTTAACAGGAGTTACTGTTCAAATTGAGTTTTGAGTTATAGGGTCTGGAACCACATTATTTACATTTGTATAGTAATCTGTGGCATGTGTTGAAGAAATGGCACATCCTGTATCCATCCCTCCTACTGTATAAGGAAAAGTATTACCATCAGCGATATCTCACTGGCCCGTGGAGACAGTAGGCGAACACCTTCTGATATTGTCTGCTCATTTAGTGAAGATCAGAATGCTGTCCTGAGTGATAGTGGGGTGAAAAGGAATCCTTCAAATATATTCCTAAAAAATTATTCCACAAAGCATATTATTGAGGGCTATAGATCCATAAGTATATTTCCTGGCAAAATATAAAGTGGTATATTAAGCAGAGACTTGATACAAAATAAATTTACCCAGAAATATGATGGTTATACTAAGAATAAGATATTCTCTGTTACACTAAGAATAAGAAGCAGTTTATACCAAACTGATCTCAAGTGTTAAGGAAAAGAAATCCCTGAAATCTTTATTTCAGATAGATTAACTACCTTGATGATAAATTGCTAAGAGCAGGGGTAGGCAATTTCATCCGGGTTGGGGGTCTCCAAAATGTTATTTGTTTTTAATCCATGAACCTTATCACCCTTAGTGTAACTTTATTTGGAATCTCAGTATATTATTTTGTTTTGTTCAATTGCCCAGTTGTGTCCGACTCTCCGTGACATGACCCCATGGACGGCAGCACGCAAGGCTTCCCTGTCCTTCACCATCTCCCCGAGCTTGCTCAAACTCATGTCCACTGAGTCAGCGATGCCATCCAACCATCTCATCCTCTGCCGTCCCCTTCTCCTCCTGCCTTCAATCTTTCCCAGCATTAGGGTCTTTTCCAATGAGATGGCTCTTTGTATCAGATGGTCAAAGTATTGGAGCTTCAGCTTCAGCATCAGTCCATTCAATGAATATTCAGGGTTGACTTCTTTTAGGATTGATTTCCTAGTCATGTGTTTTAGTAAAATTTACTAACATTAGAGATTTTTGAAAAAGGTTCCCTTCCAAATTGCAATAATTTCAGATCCACAAAATGTGGAGTCACTTCTGAATAAAAATAAAGTGAGGCTTCCCATATTGAAGTGAGGGCCTCTTGGATGCATTGATTTTGTCTCCTGCCAGCCTAAGTGGCAGTCTTTGAGAATGAAACCACTGTGATTCCCAGAATTGTTGATATCTTGACATCTTCTGAGAATTTTTAGGAACAACAGATTCCTGCGTCCTCAACTGAACAGATTCAGAACAGATTCTGTGCAGATGAGTTCAAGAAATCTTTTTTTTTTTTTTTTTAAGAACCTCAAAAATTTTGATGATAGATCAAGTTTAGGATACACTGGGTTAGATGAAAACACATACTCTTAAAACCATTCAACATGAGTGTAAGATCTTTCTAGGAACTCTTCTCTTGACATTGTGATGCAGAAAAACTTTAGCAATGACTAGGAGGAGGAGCAAGAAGATATTTAGAGGATAAGGAGGATGTACTTATCCAGGAGGAATTAGAGAGCATGCTTGGGGTCCATCCCATCTCCTGCACTTACTGGGTGATTTTCCTCAACCTTTCCATCTCTGTCTACTTCTTCTTCTACAGAAACTGTCCCTCTCATTGGATGGTTAAAAAGTGTTTAAAGAGATAATGCATGCATCTCAACACATAGAGACCTGCCCTATAGACCGGCATAAAGCAAATATTTGGCTTTATCATTAAAACATTATTAACTAACAATAAAATATTAGAATTGATGGAGAATAAGAATCATGATTCAAAGTGGATTGAATTCAAATTGAATGTAAACTAGAATAAAGGGCAAGGAGAAGAGATTTCAGTTCAATTAAACAACCAATTATTAAATGTCCCTTTTATGTGAAGTCTTTATAGAGAAAGGATTTAGCCAGGGAGAGAAATACATAAATCAGTATAAATTATACAAACTTTGGTAAGAGTAACTATAGATAGATAGATATACACAGAGAGAACTATGGTGGAAAACAGATGTGGAAATCAAGCTGGTTGTTGAGAATGCATTCTAAGAGTTTTTGAGTTGTATATTATGAATATTGGAGGGTGAAGTAAATTGACCTGATGAAAACATAAAGAATGATATCTCATTAAGAAAGAGTGTCTTAGGACTTCCCTGGTGGTCCAGTAGTTAAGATTTCATGTTTCTAATGCAAGGGGTCTGGGTTCAACCCCTGGTCGGCGAACTAGATGCCACGTGCTGCACTAAGACCTGGTACAGCCACATTAAAAGAAAGAAAGAAAGAATGTTATTTTCCCTTGCAACAATGATCAAGACTTTTTATTATTGATAAGGGTCAAAGAGGAGAGGGAAAAAGCTGGCTTGAAATTCAACATTCAAAAAACTAAGATCATGGCATCTGGTCCTATCACTTCATGGCAAATAGAAGGGGAAAAAAATGGAAGCAGTGACTGACAAAATCACTGCAGATGGTGACTGCAGCCATGAAATTAAAAGAAACATGCTCCTTAGAAGAAAAGTTATGATAAACTTGGACAGCATATTAAAAAGCAGAGACATCACTTTGCTGACAAAGGTCCTTATAGTCAAAGCTATGGTTTTTCCAGTGGTCATGTACAGATGTGAATGTTGGACCATAATGAAGACTGAGTGCTAAAGAATTGATGCTTTTGAACTGTGGTGTTAGAGAAGACTCTTGAGAGTCCTTTGAACTGCAAGGAGATCAAACTAGTCAATCATTGAGGAAATCAACCCTGAATATTCATTGGAAGGACTGATGCTGAAGCTGAAACTCCAATACTTGGACCACCTGATGCAAAAAACTGACTCATTGGAAAAGACCCTGATGCTGGGAAAGATTGAAGGCAAAAGGAGAAGGGGGCAGCAGAGGATGAGATGGTTAGGTAGCATCACCAACTCAATGGACGTGAATTTGAGCAAACTCCAGGAGATAGTAGAGGACAGAGAGCCTGGACTGTGTAGTCCACACAGTCACAAAGAGTCGGATATGGCTGAGCTACCAATGACAACAATTGGGCATTTGTTTTTATATTTTATGTTATATAATATATTTTATAGATATTAAATATATGACAATATTTTCACCAATATTCTTGGAGAACACAGCGTTGTTCAAGTAACAAAGTGTGCCTGGTTCACACAGGAGTAAAATTAAGAGTTTGTGATTAACATCCACACACTCCTATATATAAAATAATCAATAATCAACAGTAATGCTATGCTTACTGTATAGCATAGAGAAATCTACTCATTATTTTGTAATAACCTAAATGGGAAAAAGATTTGGAAGAGAATATATATATGTGTGTGTGTATATATATATATATATATATGTATAACATATGTATAATGGAATCACTTTTCTGTAAACCTAACAAAACACTGTAAATCACCTGTACTCCAATATGAAATATTACTACCAAAACATAGCTCCTGGACCTATCCTGTCCCTCTCCCACTTCATGACCTTCTAAATTACTTAGGTTTTCCTGGTTATCTTATTTTCTTTTCCCTACCTCTTCTCACCTTCCTCCTTTTACTTTATACATGATGATAAGGAATCAGGTGCAGGACTCTTGTTAGATGGCGTGAATGTCATGTCCGACTCTTTGCGACCCCATGGACTGTAGGCTGCCAGGCTTCTCTGTCCATGGAATTTTCCAGGCAAGAATACTGGAGTGGGTTGCCATTTCCTTCTCCAGGGGATTTTCCTGACCCAGGGATTGGACCCGTGTCTTCTGCATCTCCTGCACTGGCAGCTGGATTATTTACCACGGTGCCACCTGGGAAGCCCTGTTTGATGGCAGGGGAGGGACGTAATTTGAGCTCTTTAGCAAGTGAGTGGAGGGAAGGGAGGAAAGGTGGTTCAAGCTCACCATTGATGATGCTTGACTTGGTCCTGTTGCCTGGACTGCCAGGGCAGAGAGGAGAGGAGACAAAGCAGAATTTTACATTTAAGTTACAAGACCCAGTGGTACAAGAAATGGCTAAGTTATATAATATTGCAGATAATTCTGTAAAGAGAGAGTATCTTACCTTTTTTTCTTACATGAATTTTAGATTCTACTCTAAACATGTTTTCAATTTAAAAACAGTACTAACTTCAACTCTGAGTAATTCTGCTCCATCACGCAGTACAATTGCCTCATCTTCACCAGAGCCACCTTGATGCACTGAATAATTTTAAACATGCAGAACAACTCAACTCTACTTAGGAAGTTTGCAGTCTCCTTAATGAGTCATCTCCTACTGAGTTAAAACTAATAAAGGTAAAAGTATTATGTGTCATTAATGTGTGTGAGACTATCACATAAAAATTTTATAGAAAATGCTGCTTCGGTACTTACTGAACTTTACAGTGTGATATTTTGTAATTGTACTTATTCTAGGAAGAGAAAAAAAAAGTTCACCAGTGATTAGATTTTGCTCCTTTAAAAAAAGGCCTTTCTCTGATAATGAGTGATGCTGAGCATCTTTTCATGTGTTTGTTAGCCATCTGTATTTCTTCTTTGGAGAAATGTCTGTTTAGTTTTTTGGCCCATTTTTTTGATTGGGTCATTTATTTTTCTGGAATTGAGCTGCAGGAATTGCTTATATATTTTTGAGATTAATCCTTTGTCTGTTTCTTCGTTTGCCAATGTATGGCAAAAACCACTACAATATAGTAAAGTAATTAGCCTCCAACTAATAAAAATAAATGAAAAAAAAAAAAAGCCTTTTCTCCTTTAAAAAAATATTTTGCTCCTTTAAAAAAAGGCTCCTAAGTTATTTACATTTGACCTAGATAAGGGTTAGCTTAAGTATTGGTCATTATTCTAGTTTAGGTTGCAAAGAAAAATACTTCCTTATGTGTTTCATACAACTTCAGATCACATGGTATTTGTATTATTTTTTATTTTTGATATGTACACACACACACACACACAAGCACACATGCATACACATATCTTCCATTACTAGCCAAAGTGTAATATGTGTATGGTCTGCCTCAGCTTCATTTTTAATGCTATAATATTAAATATATTGTAAGTGTATAACCTTTTGAAATGTCAATATTCAAAAATTGGAAGGCATTTTAAAAGTTCATTTTAAGGGTTTCATGATATTTTAAAATTAAATTCTGTATTCCCCAATGACAAATTTTATAGTCTATTTGCAAAATGTGTACTCATATGCATTATCTTGAAATTCCAATACTCTCAGGAAATTTGAATGAGCACTTAGCAATGCTCAAACTGTACTTTAGCCGTTGCTGTTGTCTGGAGAACACATTCAAGGTGTTTAGGAGAGATTATTGTATTCAGATGATGACAAAATCTTAGTAAGATGTCTAAGTATGTGTAATGTGGAGTATCTGAAGGGCTTCTCAGGTGGCTCAATGGCAAAGATTTTGCCTGCCAATGCAAGAGACACAGGAGGCACAAACTGGATCCCTGGGTTAGGAAGATCCCCTCGAGGAGAAAATGGCAACCCACTCTAGTATTCTTGCCTAGAAAGTTCAAGAGACAGAGGAGCCTGGTTGGCTACAGTCCATAGGATTGCAAAGAGTCAGACACAGCTGAGTGACTGAGCACACACACAAGGAGTGTCCAGATATCATCACCCCATGATAGAGTTAGTAGCAAGTAAAATAAATCTCTAAGTATATGTCTAGTGCACTCTAATTATGTGACCCTTTGCATATCTTTAAGATACTTGCAAATTGTGACTGAATCTGTATCAAAATTTGGATACCAGTGAAATTAATTCACCATGGTATAGCCTGTTTGGTTGGCTGGAGAGGTATGGTGATTCCCACACAATGGCCAGATAATGGCAAATCCTGTTACTCACCAAATAATGGGAATTCTTATGATCCTAAATGAAAAGTCACAGCAAAATCTTAAAAATATGCTAATTCAAACCAGACGTAGAAAGGTTTTGTTAAAATGTCAAAATAGTACTGTAAAGGAATAGTTCTATTATTGTTTAAATAATAGTTAAACTTTAGACATTAAAATAACATCAGGACTGAAGTATAACATAAACTCCCTAAGAGTAAAAAAATAAAGTAAAGCAAGGATTTTCTACCTTTAATTGAAACCTGCTCTAGTTTATTCATTGTAATAAAATTATATCCTATCACAATTTCCTAAAGCTCTTTACATAATTGTCTTTATTGACCAAATTTAGAGAGAATACTATTATGTCTTAAATGACCTCAACATATTGTGGCTATTTTTATAAAGGAAAATGTTCTGATTTGTTGGATTCTAATTAATTAAATTAATTCTAATAAATTCTAATTTATCATAATTTCATTAAAGTATCTTCAATGATTATCAAAGTTTAGCTTTCATGACCTAAAATTTGATTTACATTCAGAATTTGGTTACTGTCATCTCTGCTTATTTTCCAGTTCTACAAATTGAAATATCTATTAAGTTGTTTTCTTACATAATTTTCTACATAAACATTCAAGATTTTTGTTAAATTACATGTAGAGTGAATTAATCACTTACATGTTAATACGACCGAAATTTCTTGAAGATTAACATTTGTCTTGTCCCCTTCATACTGTAACGCATTGCATACTTTATTCTCTAACTATGTGTTGGTTAGAGAAGCACTTTTTATTGATTCCTGTTATCACGTTAATATAAATATGTCATACATGTTTAAACATACGACATCTAGTTAGACATAAGTGTTAATAATATCGATTAGCATTCACTGCGTTGTCCTAAAACTAGCAGTAACTTTTCTTTGTGCTTGAAATTAGGAATCAATGCTCGAAATATTGTATGATGATTTGTGAGTGCCTTTTGCATGTATGCGTGTGAGAGAGACACGTGGAGAGAGAGAGATGGGGAGAGAGACAGAGCTCACGCTCTAGCCCCAGACACAGAGGCTGCATTCGTGAATGTACAGTCAGGAACTGTGTTGAAACATGCACAGATCGTAGCTGTTTTAAAAAGAAGCTCTAAGAGTGAAGATTACATGTTAAAGTAAACGCCTCCCTGATCCTGCCAGCCTCTGGGTGCTCACCGGTTTGTCTCTGGGGTCTCTTCCCAGTGTCTGTCTCTGCAGTGAAGCTTGTCAGAAGCTGATTTCTCCTCACTTGGAAACTGCCTCTCTTTTCTTCCAATTGCCCTTTGCACCTCTCTCTCCCAGGTCAATCTGTCTAAAGTGCTGCGTCTCGCCCAGTCTTCCTCCGCTAATTCAGCAGCCACTCTTCATGGCTTTCTGCTGTCTTCACAGTAAATCCTGAAGTTTTAGAATCACATGAGCTTAACTCAAGATACATCACCATGCGTTGCCCCTGTCTTAATTTATAACCTATTCCCTGATTCTTTTCTGATAATTTTTCCAGCCAGGTAGTGTATTCCTGCTGCTGTAACCTATAGTCATCTCTCCCCCTCTCCCCACCCTATTGATTCTCAGAGTTTCCACCTTTATGGCTTTGTCATGAACTGTCTGTGAATTGAGTGGTGTCAATAAACATTTGCCATGCTCATCAAATCTTAGCTTTGGAATTTGAACAGGTTACAGGAACAAAGTTATCTGTGGTCTACCATGTCTGGGGCCTCAGGCTGAATCATCTGGAGCTCCTTTAACCACAAGTTTAGGGCTTAGGGCTCGTGTTGGTGTTGGCGGGGGGCTCACTTGCTCTAAGTGGGTCTCTCGCGTGGCCTCTCCCTGTGACCGCCCTGCAGAAGCTGCTTTTTCTCGCGCAGATCCGCTGACTTTCTCATGGTGGCTCCCCCCAAAGGAGAAAGCCCTGTGGAAGCTGTGTGCTTGTTCATAAGCTAGCCTCAGAAGTCACATGGCGTGACTTCTGCTGTGTTCTGTGGGTTGAAGCAATCACAAGTCTGCCTGGGTTCCAGTGGAGGGTAAAAGCATCCATTTCTTGATGGAGATGGGTGAGGTTCTAGAAGAACATGTGGGTTTAGAAACACTGCTGTGGCCATTTAGGAAAAATTATAATGTGTCATAGCAGGGACTGCAGTTCATATCCCATATACTCTTTTAGACTATTATAGGCCCTACCAATCTTTCCCCATTCCGAACTCTTATAAACTGTGCTCTCATTCACAAGTGTGCAGCAGGTCCCCTACATACAAACGAGTTATGTTCCAAGAGTGCGTTCTTAAGCCCAGTTTGTTCATAAGTCCAATGAAGCTAGCCTAGATGCCCACCTAACCCCATCACCTATACAGTATTTTACTGTAATAGGTTTATAGTATTTTTCACACAAATAATACCCTAAAAAACAAAACACAAAAAATACAGAAAGCATTTTTAATCTTACCTTGAAAGGGAGAGTAATGCCATGCAACAGTGGGCATACAAGGGCAGCTGACGTTCGGAGAGGTGGGGGATGGCAGAGCTGAGGATGTCAGCCGCAGGAGATGGGGGCAGCCGCAGCTTCGCGCATGCTTGACGTTGGCGTCGCGGGTTCTGATTCCTTTTCGGAACCAGTGGCACATTCACATCTTTGTTAAGTTCTCAACTTGAAGATTCGTGTGTAGGGGACTTGCTGTATTTCTTTGAATTGTGAACTCTTCCTAGTGCATTTCTTGATCTCCCCAACTATACTGCACATTTCTCAGTGCAAGGACTTTACTTTCCTGTATGTATATTTCCCACATGACCTAGCATGGGGTGGGGCTTTGGACATAGTTGATGTTCAACAAACCTTTGGGTTAAAGTGAAATAGGCTTACAATAAAATAAGCCTTGGTTTTAATACATTGTAAGTGTCTGTGGTGGATGGTCTTTGTAACACATGCAGCTGTGGGGTGGGGGATGGTAGCTGTGATCTCTAAGAAATAAGTGCCCAAGGATCACGTTTTCCACAGAATTAAACGTGTTTGGATTGAATGAAAATGGAAGCTTAAGTGTCAACTAGGCGTGATGGCAGGCAATGGGAAATGCTTTTTTACATCTTAAATATTGAATTTAAAATTTTGAATATATTTAAAACGTCATTGAATGATTCCAAATATTAGTCATTGAAAGTATTTGAATTCTACTGGCATTTAACTGAGAGTCAGTAAGACCAATGGACTAATAACAGTAAATATTGCAATATTTCACCTTTAAAAAATGTACAGTTGTGTGAATAAAAGCGTTTATACTTTAATTCTGTTTTATTTGCTTCTAAATTAAAAACACTGCATGCTTATTTTAATAAGCCAAGTTATATAGAGAAAAAACAAGTCTTCCTTCAACCATTACCACACCAGAGACACACCTTTTGGTTTAGCGCATGTTTTTACAGCTTTCCCCATGTTCATTTTGTGTACTTTTGGTGTTTATACATTATTCCTTATATTTATTGTTCACGCCATAATTTGTTATTCTTCAGTATGCAGAACTTGTGGTTACATCAATGGTAATTTTTCTATAAGATGCTTATGGAGTTTGATCATCAGTTATTGCTCCAGGAGGCTAAATTACAGACTTTGTGGTGAACTGGCAAGTTTGATATTTTAATTCAAAGTTGATTTTTCTTAAATAGATTCAAAGAAAATATAGAAAATAAAGTCTTGATAGGATGAGCTTCCTGTTGTGTGCTCCACTATATGTATTAATATTTGTTCACATTACGAGAACAAATAGTAACTCAAGGATAGAACTATGTAAAGCATTATGATTGTTAGTAACTAAAACCAATAGTATACTGGGATCTCAGCCTTGTTAAATTCTTCTAATGGACATGTGTAATTTACACTTTACTAAACATTGTAAAATTTCACATGTTGAAAATTATCTGGACATAAAATTTCCACGTGGAAGATAAATGCACAGTCTTTGCCTTTCAAACTCTCCCTACTCTCAGGGGTATTGGAGGCTTGGCCATAAAATGAAAGGAAGAGAATAAAGATTAGTCAAGTGAAAACACAAGAGTTCAGAATTCCTGAGTACCTGTAATCGGTCACTTAACCAGATCCTGTTATATAATACATAAAATCCAGATCTAGTTATTATGTATTTATGACATTGAGAACTACTTATCATTAGCTATATTGACATGGTTTTGCTATTTCAAACATGAATCAGTAGAATATAATTTCCTGTATATTTATAACCTTCCTGAAAACTAAGAACATGCTCGATAGAATATTCCAAGTCTCATGTCTCCATATAACTTATTATGTATTCAAGATGGCAGATCACACTGAAGTGATGAAGGGCATTCATCAATATCCAGGAATTCGATATCCTGTCCTTACTCCCAATCTTCAGGGTTTTCACCGTGCTGTAAGTGTGCTACTAATTTTCCCTAAAATTGATATGCTTTTTATTGTAAAGATTTTTACAAAGTTAAATGGTGTGATATGTGACTCCGTTGTTATCCTGCATAAACACTATTGCTATTATACTCATGTGGGTACTTGGCGATCAATGACTTTGTGGCATTGTTGGGACTCAGATGCTCCACACAAATGGCTCTTTCAGTTTAACCATCCAAGAATTAAAACACAGAAATACAATTGTTCATTTCAATGAGATTCTTTTGAAAAGTATATTTTGTGCTTCCCTCCCTCTTAAACAAGGAGTACAAAATAAACATTTCTCAACACAATGTTATAATTATTAATGTAACTGTAGCAGATAATTGTATTTGTCACCTCTTTTGGCCTTGCTGTTGTTCCCATCCTCTTCATGAAGCTAATCACTGTCATTGGAACTAACAGCTTTCTTTATTGTCTTCTCACTTGTTTCTCCGAATCCAAGGTGACTTGGGAATTTATATGCCAAAAAGCTTTTGTGAGTATACATATCCACCTGCAATGCGGGAGATCCCAGTTCGATTCCTGGGTCAGAAAGATCTCCTGGAGAAGAGATAGGCTACCCACTTCAGTATTCTTGGGCTTCCCTTGTGCCTCAGTTGGTAAAAAATCCGCCTGCGATGAGGGAGACCTCGGTTCAATCCCTGGGTTTGGAAGATCCCCTGGAGAAGGGAAAGGCTACCCACTCCAGTATTCTGGCCTGGAGAATTCCATGGACAGTCCATGGGGTCTCAAAGAGTTGGACACGACTGAGTGACTTTCACTTTCATACTAGAAGAATCAGTGTAGCTTTAAGTAAAGGCTTGAGGTGGTATGCTTACATGGATTTTTTATAAAAGCTAAGCAGCAGCTATTTCTGATTTTAACAGACATTTTTCACTTTTGTATTTGTGACTGTGTTGCATGAAGTTGAAGTTCTGGGTCCTAGTTGAGGTATAACCTGTTAGTGTATCTTGTGAAACTACTTTTCTATTAAAAAAATTAATACAATTTTTGATTACATTGTAAATAAAGACAGAGATCTTTTAAGAAATTGTAAATATTCTGTCATCTGGTCCTAACAGAATAGGAAATGTACCTACCCTGAGAAATATATGAAAGGACACCCTCAGGATAGCTTAGAAAGTAATAGAAGCAATCTTGGCCTGGGAGCTATGCAAACTCATGTCTAAAACATGGCCCCAGGACTTCTACTGACCTTGGGATCTCCTACTAGAGATTTATCCTCTTTGAACCACAGTTTTTGCATCTGTAAATTGGTATAGTACATGCTTAGTTTAGAAGATTGTAGATTAGAAATAGGGTGTGCAAAGTACAAACAGCAACATGGGATCAGAGTAGGTGTTCAGTAAATAGAATTTTATTTTAATTTATATCAAAAAATAATGAAATGTAGTTGATTTATGGTGATGTATTCATTTCTGATGTACGGCAAAATGATTCCATTATACATATACATTATACATATTATACATATATACATTCTTTTATACATATTACATATTATACATATATTACATTATACACACATATATACATATATATACATTATACACATTCTTATACATATATACATATACATATATATGTATACATATATACACATTCTTTTAAATTATACATATTATACATATATACATATATTATACATATATACACATTCTTTTAAAATACTCTTTTCTATTATGGTTTATCATTGGATATTAAAAATAGTTCTCTGTGTTATAGAGTAGGACATTGCTGTTAATCCATAGACTTTTATTTTAAAGGTTAAGAATTTATTGTGGATAGAGGAGTGGAAGCCAATGTTTTTTTCAGTGTTGGAGGAAAGATGACAGAATTTTTGTTTTCCTAAGGTGTTAGGGTATTGGTGAGGAAGGGCAATCTAGGCACGGTGCTAGAGATATATTGATAGAAAGACTTACTCCGTCTGGAAAAGTAAGAGGCTTGACGTTTGACAATAAGTCTGTGGGAAGACTGGAGGAAGGAAGAAAGATGGCAAAGTGGGCAAAAAGGATAGTTGATTAGGTCAACATTTTGGATTTAAAGATTGGCTAGAGGGGAGGGGACTTTCTTGGCGGACCAGTGCTTAGGACTCCACGCTTCCATTGCAGGGGGCATGGGTTCGATCCCTGGAAGGGAAACCAGGATCCCTCATGCTATGCAGCACAGCCTAAATAAATAAATAAATAAAAATATAAAGTAAAAAAGACACCTACATTTACTAAAAAACAAACAAACAAAAACTGGCAAGAGGGTTAAAGAATTAGACACACAACGGTTTATTTGTCATAGTCAAAGTATGAAACAGTGGAAGGGAGGTTGAGAGATAGGGAGAAAACTGGGGGCAAAATCGAAGTGATAATTTGGAAAATTTTTTTTCTTATAGATTATAAGGAAAGAAGAAAACCAGAAAGCATTTACTATCCTCTATTTAAAAGTATATGGTCTAAAAGAAATGTTTTCCAAAGATGTTAAGAGGTTTTATTGGGATGCTGGTATTTTCCACAATTTGGGTTAAAATACTTCTGAGGATAACTTTTAGGAAAGGCAAAATTAAATTGAAATACCACCATTATATATTCTGTGATTTATGAGTGTTGTAGTTTATGGAATTATCCTGTTATAAAATATTTTTACATGCCAAAAGAGAGTATATAGCAAGTAGAGAGAAATCTAATTTTAAATTCTAAGCAGAATGCTAAAGAATACAAGTATTTCTTTACAGAGTAATTAATATTTCTTCTACTGCTTTCACTTATATTGTTGAAACTAATTAGCTTTTGCCTTTAAATTATATTTTTCAGGTTGCTGCAGGAGCAACCGAGGTATCTGTTTTTGGTGCTGCCTCTGAATCCTTTAGCAAGAAGAACATTAACTGTTCTATTGAAGAAAGTATGAAGAAGTTCGAGGAGGTTGTTAAGTCTGCAAGACACATGAATATTCCAGCACGAGGGTAATTATGAAATCCCACAAATTCTATTTAATTCATTAATGTCTGATGTTAGAACTCTTTAAGAATTATTTTGACATTGTTTTCCCACATGTAATAATATACATAGAGTATGTTATTTGCACCTTATGTGATCAGGGCTGTCATTTTATAGTTACTGCTATAACTACCTCAATAATATCACCTGAATCCTGAGGGTGTATCTAGCCTGTGGGGCATGATGTATTTGAGGTCATGGGGACCAGCATCACAGCTGACACTTTCTCATTTCATTAATTCCAAATTACCCAAATGTAGCCATGTTGTTTGGATGTCAGCCTACTATAGTGGATAGATTGGTATAAACTCATAGTAGCATTTGGAAAGTAATCATTTAATGTGGTTTCCAAATTTTTAACTTTTTATAAGAACCATGCTTTTTCTTCAAAGAATATACTGTATAGAAATTGAATAACATATGCAAACTTTAAAACTGAGAACTGCACTGGGGTGTAGGTTCACCATACCACCCATTCAGCTGACTTCTGGGCCTTCTCTGTGTGACTCCAAAGCAGCTGTATTTGGTGAAGGAGAAGAGAAAGGAAACCTGCTTTTGTTTTTGCCTTCTTTCAAGCAAGCAAGAGAGCATATCGCGCAGACAGGCTCTACACCCAGATCCATGTCTGTGAAATGTATAATAAATTCATTTTTACTTAAGAAAGAAGTTTTTTCTAACACATTAGCTAATTTTCTATTTTTATAATTATGGAAGTATGATAAACATGCCATATCATCTTAGTAATTTAAAATGCATAGTGTTTGTAAGAGAAGGCTGAATGCTGTCCCTGGGCTTCCATGCTGGTTGTCCTTCCCTTGATTGAAGTGAGCAAGGTTCAGAGTGGCAAGAAAGATCAGTCATCAATGAGAAAACAAGTGGACCCAATTTGGAGTGAGGAGATTAGAAATGGGTTGGAATTCAATCAAGGTCATTTGGAGAGTAAGTAGAATTAGATTACATTGTAGTTAGGTACTTTTTGGTTTGCTTCCTTTTTAAAACTTCTTTTCCTTTCTCCTTAGTAAATTTCCAACATGACTTTTTAAAGATATAAAGTTATTTTGTAACTAACATGTATACATAACATGTGGAGTGCATGCAAGAAAATTCAAAAACCAAGATAATCTATTTCCATAGACAGAAAATAAAGGATGTTTGTTTTTAAGGCAAAAGTCACATAACAACCAAAAATATAAAAGTTAAATAACCACCATCAAAAAGGAGAGGTGTCCTGCAAGTTCTTAAATTCAAACATACATAAGTTGTTTTGTTTTCTTCTATTTAAAAAAAAAAAGGGAAAAATGAAGAAGCTATTCTGTTTCAGTGTACGTTTATGTTTGGAGTATAGGCTATTGAGTAAAGTAATTCTCATTGAAAAGTTGAAAGAACATAAAACCTTAAGAAGTAAGGTACATATTTCAATTGGGAAGATTTTTTTTTAATGTGGAAAGATGGGTGTTCACAAATTTTATGACAACTGATTTTATCACTTTATTTTTTATAAAATAGTATAGGCAAACTTTATAAGGCTAATAGAAACCCTGAATCTCCTTTAATACTGATTGTATTAATAAAACATTTATAACATTTAATATAAAAATAAATAAAATAAAATTTAATAAATGTTTAGTACTAAATGCTAAACATTTAATATTGTCCTATCAATAAAGAAACTTCTAACCATGCTACAACCTAAGAAATTTTTCAGGATTTGATAAGATGGATATAGAAGTACAGATGAACGAGAACTAACCTACAGCAAAATGAAATCAGCAAAAGTACATCATAGTTATACTATAGACAAATGCATGTTTTCCAGTGTAGATATTCTTCCTTTGGAGCCCCAAGTCCTTGATTTTCTGAAATACTAGTCGCTTTTAGAAATAACGCCTTTCGACGGATGGATGTGAGTTCACTACTTGTGCAGTTGAAAATTATCTTCTTCTCCCCCAAACTTTCACAGACTTTAAATTAGGTCTTATTTTAACTGGAAATATAGAAGGTTCAGTTCAGTTCAGTTCAGTCGCTCAGTCGTGTCCAACTCTTTGTGACCCCATGAATCCCAGCACGCCAGGCCTTCCTGTCCATCACAAACTCCCGGAGTTTACTCACATTCATGCCCATCAAGTTGGTGAAGCCATCCAGCCATCTCATCCTCTGTTGTCCCCTTCTCCTCCTGCCCCCAATCCCTCCCAGCATCAGGGTCTTTTCCAACGAGTCAGCTCTTTGCATGAGGTGGCCAAAGTATTGGAGTTTCAGCTTCAGCATCAGTCCTTCCAGTGAACACCCAGGACTGATCTCCTTCAGGATGGAGTGGTTGGATCTCCTTGCAGTCCCAGGGACTCTCAAGAGTCTTCTCCAACACCATAGTTCAAAAGCATCAATTTTTCGGCACTCAGATTTCTTCACAGTCCAACTCTCACATCCATAGGTGACCACTGGAAAAACCATAGCCTTGACCAGACGGACCTTTGTTGGCAAAGTAATGTCTCTGCTTTTTAATATGCTATCTAGGTTGGTCATACCTTTCCTTCCAAGGAGTAAGCGTCTTTTAATTTCTTGGCTGCAGTCACCATCTGCAGTGATTTTGGAGCCCAAAAAAAATATACAATATACAGCCTTGACGTACTCCTTTTCCTATTTGGAACCACTCAATATTAAAAGGCATAGGCTATTGGTGCTCATTTTAGGGAAAAAGCCATGCTCAGCTAGTCAAACCTAAAGTAGATGTTCCAGCCAGTGTTAGTTACTATGGCAACAGCTGCATCAATATGGACCGTTGTTCAGAAAATGTATGGTGCCCGCTACTGTCAGATTTAAAGGCCATACAGCAGGACACATTTTATAATTGCTCACTAAAGCCATTTAAGCTTCTGTAAAACAGTAAACTTTCATATGGTCTAAATAGCAGCTTCTATTAAAGTTATGAAGTCTATTGTTTTTTTCTCCCCTCCTGGAAATACACACATACCTATGTATGCCTATGTACAGGTTTTTTTATAGATGCTTGAAACTTTATGTAACATCTGGGACACATTGGGAAAGACACCGTGCCAGGTTGCCGACGTAAAATGCAGAGTCAGCTAACTACTGCTGCTCATCCACTGTATGTGAGTGAGCAATGAAATGTCGAAATTTTGGACTTCATTTTTTAGTGTGTATTTCACATATGTGTAAAACATCTAGGTTTTTTTTCTCTTATCTGTCTAAATCTTTAAAATGTTAAAAAGAGAAAAATAGAAGCCTGTTATAAATTTAGTCATTCTCATTTTTTTATCAGTAGATTTACTAAATGAATTATCTCTTGATGTGTATTTAAAATTGAAATCCCTCAGATATGAGGTAGTTTTCTCATCTATCACATAAGACTTTCAGCTTTTATTCCCTTTTGTTTGAAATGAGTATCAGCTTCTCTTTAATGAAGACACAAGTCACAAGAATCACATGCTCCCTCTTCTTGTGGAAATTTAATTTTAAAAGGAAACTGTCACTAAGGTGACTTGTTCATTTCATTGTTAAGATACTTATAAATAGGTTATAAATTCACAAAGTGAGCAGTTGGGCATATCAGAGAGTTTTAACATGATTACTTCTTAGACTTCTCCTATAAGGTGGTCTAGAATCATATGACCCATGATTAACTTCCTGAAGGTCTGAGCCTACTGAAAGTTGAAAAAAGTAGATTGGTAACATTTTTTTTTTTCTAGGAGTCAAACAAAATTATACATGCACTATTAAAACAAAATTACAAAATGCAAAAAAAAATATTTCATCGTGAACTGTCACTGCTGAATTTATTCTCAAATTCCCAGGAAAAAAAAAAAAAAACCTAAGGTACAAAATAATGAGAACAATGAATTTTAAAAAGCAAATTAGTAATTAAAGTAACAAAGACAACCATAGATCTCTGGAGGAGCGTATGGCAACCCACTCCAGTATTCTTGCCTGGAGAATCCCATGGACAGAGGAGCCTGGCAGGCTGCCGTCCATGCGGTTGCAAAGAGTTGGACATGACTGAAGGGACTTCGCACACAGACAACCATAGATAACTTTGAAGTATGAAAAAACAAAGGTGGTTTTAGGATGTAATAGCATTTTGCTTTCATCTTAAACTCTTTATAAGGCGTGATTAATATTTATTCATATTTTGGAGGAGATGAGGAATCAGACTTTTCATAAAACTCAAATGAATCTAGGATGCACATCTTACATACCTCTTCATCTGTCACCCATGTCACTTACTTTCTTCCTATCTAAATCAAAACCAGTGAAAACCCAATCTGTTTTTAAATGCTTCTGAATAAAATTGTATCATTTATATGAGCGACCAACTGTTTTGATAAGACCCTCAATGTTTGGAAATTCTTCCTGTGCTTAGTTAATTTTAACTGGTTGCCTAGCTCTGAATAATTTCTAACCTTTAAAATGGTAGCCATTTCTTATGGCTGTGAAGTCGGGGGAGAGTATTCTCTCTCAAAATGGTCAGCTTTCCCTGGATTTCCCTTGGAGAAAGAACTGATAACTTAACGCATTTCTTCAGGAATTTGCAACCTACTTGTTGGTTCACCAAACCATCTAGGTCATGTGAACATGTTAGGAAGGAAGGAAGAAAGAAAGGAAGGGAAGGAAGATCTTCTGTCCTTCCCTTGCCTAAAGCAAAATGTCATTACAGACCCTGATCCTGAAATAGCAGCCTTTTTGAGTAGGATAATGAACCTCCTTGTTGAGGGCTTAGAGTTTTAAATACACAGTAAGTGACTGGCAGTTTTTCTCATGACTGATGATGTCAATGCCTCCCATAAGCTAATTTATCCTAATGAAATTCACTTGCATAGGTGGCACCATTGTCTTATAAGTAGAAGCTCATTGGTCAAAGTTTCTTTCCAATTTCTATTGTTAAACTGAAGCCTTTCCACTGGTGCCTGGAAGAGGAATTCAAATCATCATCTACCAAAATATGGCATGTGAAACCTTAAAATTGAGACATCTGTTAAAATGATTTTCTTTAGTACATATGGTGGTTTTGAGTTCTACTTTTCTTAGCCTTACATATTACTCTGTCGCTGCTGTGTGCCAGATAACACATCCCCAGCTACAGTTAATATGTATAAGTTGTGTGTGTGTGAAGTCACATCTAAATAGCCTCTTTTGAGGCAAGAATGTGTTTTCTCATTTCTCATGAAATTCACCTTTTAGAACTAAAGGTGAATTTTAGCAGAATTGCTTCTCGAGACTAAGGGACCATCATTATCTCTTCTATCATCCACAGTGATAAGGGCATGATAGGCTCGCAAAATTTATTCATAATTGGTTTGTTAATAATCGGATGCTGTTTTGTATTGCTTATAGGCTAATATATTCTGCATGGCTGCATCAAATTCACTACTCTTTTTAAATGTCTTAATTACCTTTCTTTGACATCAAATGTCACCTCATCATTCCTGACACTGACATTGTTTTTCTCTTCTGAGTGTAGCAGTGGTTCATTCTTTATGCTCCAAGTATTTGTGACATTTATTAAAGGCTTCTTTTGGTTTCTTTTTGCCAGGATGATTTGAGGAACATGGGAAAGTAGGCCTAGGTAAGGCCTAACTAGGTGATTTTTTCATGATTCAGTTCTTCTAGGTAAAGTTGTTAAAGACTTGAATGCTGCTGTTTTATCATGATTTTGCACAATACTGATAAATGGACTCAGTAAGCACAAATAAAAATAAAACAACTCATATTTCTACTCAGGGTTTATTGTAATTTTAGTACCATAGGTTTCAATATTGTTGGTGATTTTTTTATTACTCTGTCATCCTAAATAATGTTTAAAAGATGATTCCAAGTCTGAACTCTCAAATATTTGCCATCATTTCTGGATACAGAATTTGAACTGCTAAGAACTGGGATCTGGCTATATGTTGACTATAAAGATTGGGAATTTTATGAAAAATCATTCTGAAAGTTAAAATGACATCTTTACTAACATACTAATATTTTGCATGAATTCATTTAAGAAATATTGATTGTTTTATATCATGTCTTGTCTTCTGATGCTGTGTGGAATATAAAAATGAAAAAGTAGCCTAAAGAGTTTCCAGCAGACTGGGGAAGTAATTTGTATAGAAATAATGACTATGTGGTAAAAAATGCCAAGTGTTTAGGAGAAATACAGATAAATCCCATTAATTTTTAAAGTAAGACTGTCTTAAATTTCTCTGGAATTATTTGTAAAACCCTCATGGAGGTGTCAATAAAATGAAGCATAAAAATGAGTAAAAATATGGAAACATAATCAGAAATAGTGGCCTTTTCAGTGAGAGCAGGAAATTTACAAAGAGCAAAGGCACAGTGAAGAGAAACCTCCAGAAATGTTTGGGTAACAGGGAGAAGTTTATATTTCCTGGAATAGGAGCTTTTAAGGCTGTGAATGGAAGAGAGGTAGAAGGTTGGATGCAGTTTCACAGATTGCTGAGCTTGAATACAAAGTTTATTTGGTAGACAACAACAGGCCATTCAAGGTTTTCAGAGTAGAAAAATATTCAATCAGACTCATGCTCCAGGAATATCGTTTCAGCAGTCGATACCGGAGTACAAATGAGGGCGTGCCGTGAGACCAGAAGCAAGGCGGGCACTTGGAGACGTCTGTGGCCATCCCGAAAAGGGCCCGCGGGCACCACTCTGCCCACGTGAGCTGGGCCAGCAGTTCCTGCTCTAGGGAAAAACCAGCCAGCACTGGTTAATGAGCCTGTTCTTAAAGGTGACCTTCAAGAGATTTAGTGGCTGAAAATGACTCTGTCTTCTTCTTCTTAATGACAAATGTGGGGAAAACAGGAATGAACATTATTTTGAATCTGTTGAGCTTCATATGCCATGTGAATGTGTCAAGCAATCAATTTATAATGTTCATAAGAAGACTGGAAGTTTGTTCTTGTGTGATAGTGAGAAAGAGAGAGATTATGAGGGACTGGGTGGATACAGAGACTCCCTTGTCTGTTCCCATTGCAAACACATAAATATAACAACTTGTAAAACCTAAGGTGAAGTTCAGAAAAGAAAAGAAGTCCTCAGATTTCATCAAAGAAAGTGCAGTAAGGATGCAGTTTGATGTCACTAGCACATGGGGATGTTTCTTGCAGCTATAAGCCCTAGTGACTTAGAAATGGGGTTTTAGAATCTTTATGAGAAAAGATAGATGTTCTGCTAAGTCTAGGATTTGAAACAGTGTTTTTGGATTCTGGAAGCACTTCCTTGCCAATGCAGAGTCACTTAAATCTGTGCCAGTGTTATAGGTTGTGGATTTATGACTTAGGAGTATTGTGGAAACCCAAATTGAGAAATAAAGGTAGACATTTGCTTGGGAACTGGTAAAGTCTGCAAGGCAAGGGAAAAAGGAAATTAGATCTCCTTTATAGGAACATTTAAATAACTCAGGTCTTTCATGGAACTTCCACAGAAACTAGAGCACCATGAAAAGGCATTCACAGTAAAAATTACAGACCACATGAGGGAACAAATTACCCTAAGCAAAACAAACAGAAGAAAAAGAAAAAGAAAGAGAACTTTAGCAGAAAAGGACATATAATAACCCAAGAAGGAGATGGTAAATTAACTTTTACTATATTTATAGAGGCAAAGGAAGAATATAATAAAAGAACAAGTCTTCATGAAAAAAAGAATGAAGATTTGAGGAAAAGAAATGGAAGTGAAAAATATATGTGTTAAATAAAAACAGTAATTGCAGAACAGCAGACTAGATATAGTTGAAGTGGGATTTAATGGTCTAGAAGTGGCCTAGAACCAGGATTTGAGGAAATTGCAATAATGAGTAGAAAAATAATAGAAGTTTTGAAAGTGAAAAGAGAATGCCTAATAGAATTCTCAGAAGGAGAAAACAAGGAAACTAGATATGAGAGATATGTTTGATGAAGTATTATAGTACCTTGAGGATTTTCTAGAAGAGTAAAAAGCATTAATGTTAATAATGAAGAAGTGTAACAAGTCCTGAAGGACTCATAGTCAAACGCAGGATATTAACTGTAAGTAGATAATCCTATAGCAGTAGAGAAGACGTGTGCTCAGTCACTTCAGTTGTGTCTAACTCTGTGCAACACTATGGACTGTAGCCTGCCAGGCTCCTCTGTGCATGGGATTCTCCAAGGCAAGAAAACTGAAGTGGGTTGCCATGATTTACTATAAAGCAATTATCTTTAGAGGGAAATATTCTCATCAGCAAAAACTGAGGTCAGAGATAATGAAACAATATATTCAAAATGACAAAAAAAGAGAAAAAAACCCACAAAAACTGTCAGCTTTAGAATTCCATACCTAACCAGACTATTGAACTAAAAGTTAACAAGACCATTTGTTGACAAAACAGTCTGAAAAATTCTACTTTGCTGAAAGAGAAAGAAAAAAGAAATTGAGTCAGAAGGGAGGAATGAAAAAAAAGAAACAGGTAGCAGGCTGAGGCTTCGGCAGAGCAGAAACCATTTGCAATAGGTCTGTAAAAACTGATACCAGCCATTTAAAGTGGATAAATGTAAGAAGTGCCATGGATTTAATCAGAGATAGGTGCTGTAGGGTAGCACTGAGATTAAACATTATATGTCTGTGTAACTTACATCCCTTTTACATAAAGGCATCAATTGAACAATCCAGGTAAGGAAATATTGCCAGAAGTTGAGTGGTTTTCTTTTTGCCTTGTTTTGCTTAATTTAAATTTTATTTTTTAATTGGAGGATAATTACTTTACAATATTGTCATGGTTTTTGCCATACATCAACATGAATTAGCCACAGACATACTAAGCATGTCTTCTCCCTCTTGAATCTCCCTCCCACCTCCCTCCCTTTTCCACCCAAATAGATTGTCACAGAGCACTGGCTTTGGGTTCCCTGCATCATACAGTAAATTGCCAATGGTCACCTGTTTTATATATGGTAATGTATATGTTTCAATACTACTCTCTCAAGGCATCCCAGCCTCTCCCTCCCCCACTGTGACCAAAAGTCTGTCCTTTAGGTCTGGGTCTTCTTTGCTATCCTGCAAATAGGATCATCAGTACCATATTTCTAGATTCCATATATATGTGTTAATATATAACTGTGTAATATTTCATTGTGTGTATATATACCAGTATTTCTTTATCCATTCATCTGTCAGTGGACATCTAAGGTTGCTTCCATGTCCTCAGTTCAGTTCAGTTCAGTTACTCTGTCATGTCTGACTCTTGTGACTCCATGGACTGTAGCATGCCAGGCTTCCCTCGCTATCACCAACTCCTGGAGCTTGCTCAGATTCATGTCCATTGAGTTGGTGATGCCATCCAACCATCTTATCCTCTTTCATCCCCTTCTGCTCCTGCCATCAATCTTTCCCAGCATCAGAGTCTTTTCCAATGAGTTAATTCTTCACATCAGGTTGCCAAAGTATTGGAGCTTCAGCTTCAGCATCAGTCCTTCCAATGAATATTCAGGACTGATCTCCTTTAGTATGGACTGGTTGGATCTCCTCGCAGTCCAAGGGACTCTCAAGAGTCTCCTCCAACACCACAGTTCAAAAGCATCAATTATTCAGTGCTCAGATTTCTTTATGGTCTAAGTCTCACATCCATACATGACTACTGGAAAAAGCATACTTTTGACTAGATGGACCTTTATCAGCAAAGTAATGTCTCTGCTTTTTAATATGCTGTCTAGGTTGGTCATAGCTTTTCTTCCAAGGAGCAAGTGTCTTTTAATTTCATGGCTGCAATTATCATCTGCAGTGTTTTTGGAGCCCAAGAAAAGAAAGTCTGTTACTGTTTCCACATTTATTTGCCATTAAATCATGGGACTGGATGCCATGATCTTAGTTTTTTGAATGTTGAGTTTTAAGCCAGCTTTTTCACTCTTCTCTTTCACTTTCATCAAGAAATTATCTAGGGAGCGGGGCGCCTGGGAGCTGCGGGCGCGGCGGAGGCTGGGCAGTGCCGAGCCGGACCAGACCGACCCCAGTCGGCGACAGAAGCTCTCCCCAATGCCTGGGAATTCCTCGTTGGATTACTGCGTTTTCAGCAGAGTCTTGTGAGCGTCTCGCATCTGCACCTGGAGAGGAAAGATGTGGAAAGCCTCAGCCGGCCACACTGTGTCCATCACCCCGGACGACGGGGGAGCTGACGACTGGGAGACTGACCCCGATTTCGTGAATGATGTAAGTGAGAAAGAGCAGAGATGGGGGGCCAAGACCGTGCAAGGATCTGGGCACCAGGAGCACATCAACATCCACAAGCTGCGGGAGAATGTGTTTCAAGAACACCAGACCCTCAAGGAGAAGGAGCTGGAAACGGGACCCAAAGCCTCGCACGGCTACGGAGGGAAGTTTGGCGTGGAGCAGGACAGGATGGACAAGTCGGCTGTCGGCCATGAGTATCAGTCAAAGCTCTCCAAGCACTGCTCGCAGGTTGACTCCGTCCGGGGCTTTGAAGGCAAGTTTGGTGTCCAGGTGGACAGAGTGGACCAGTCTGCTGTGGGCTTCGAGTACCAGGGGAAGACCGAGAAACACGCCTCACAGAAAGACTACCCGAGCGGTTTCGGTGGCAAGTATGGCGTGCAGTCCGACCGCGTGGACAAGAGTGCCGTGGGCTTCGACTACCAGGGCAAGACGGAGAAACACGAGTCACAGAGAGATTACTCCAGAGGTTTCGGTGGCAAGTATGGTATCGACAAGGACAAGGTGGGTAAGTGCGCAGTCGGCTTCGAGTATCAAGGCAAAACGGAGAAGCACGAGTCCCAGAAAGACTACGTGAAAGGCTTTGGGGGGAAGTTTGGTGTGCAGACGGACAGACAGGACAAGTGTGCCCTCGGCTGGGACCACCAGGAGAAGCCCCAGCTGCACGAGTCCCAGAAAGATTATAAGACTGGTTTCGGAGGCAGATTTGGTGTTCAGTCCGAGAGGCAGGACTCCTGTGCTGTGGGGTTTGATTACAAGGAGAAACTGGCCAAGCACGGGTCCCAGCAAGACTACTCCAAAGGCTTCGGTGGGAAATACGGGGTGCAGAAGGACCGGATGGATAAGAATGCCTCCACTTTTGAGGACGTTGCCACGGTGTCCTCGTCTTACCAGAAGACTGTCCCTGTTGAAGCAGTGAACAGCAAAACAAGTAACATCAGAGCGAACTTTGAAAACCTGGCTAAGGAGAAAGAACAGGAGGACCGGCGGAAGGCCGAGGCGGAGCGGGCGCAGAGAATGGCCCAGGAGCGGCAGGAGCAGGAGGAGGCACGGCGGCAGCTGGACGAGCAGGCCCGGGCCCAGAAGCCCACGCCACCCGCGTCCCCCACACCCCAGCCGGCTCAGGAGAGGCCAGCATCGAGCCCCGTCTACGAGGACGCGGCTCCGTTCCGGGCTGAGCCGAGCTCCAGCACCGAGCCTGAGCTGGGCTACAGCGTGGAGACCACAGGGTACTCGGAGGCCTACGTCTCGGAGGCCGTCTACGAAAGCACGGAGGCGCCGGGCCACTATCAAGCAGAGGAAGGTACCTACGATGAATACGAAAATGACCTTGGAATCACTGCCATCGCCCTCTACGACTACCAGGCTGCGGGTGACGACGAGATCTCCTTCGACCCCGATGACATCATCACCAACATCGAGATGATTGACGACGGCTGGTGGCGCGGGCTGTGCAAGGGCAGGTACGGGCTCTTCCCCGCCAACTATGTGGAGCTGCGGCAGTAGGCGCCTCGCCCGGCCACGGCCGCCTGGCCTGGCGCCTCTTGGGTGCGGAGGGGCGTGTACGCGCCTGCTTTTCTATTTAATACTTTTGCTGATGCTTTTGGAAATGTTTACGCCCCAGAACTTGCTAATATATTGTAATCATGTTCCTTGGAGGACTCGCTGATTGTTTTTATGCATTTAAGGTATTTTCTTTTTTTGCCAAATCGACTGTGGCGTGGAGCCACTCCGGTGACCTTCAGTCCCGAGTGCGGGTTGTCTGTGCCCCACTGTCGGGAGGCAGGACCACCCCTTGTGGTGGGGGCCTTGTCCTGAGGGTTTGGAGGAAGAGGGAAGGGCCTGGTGGGAAGTTAGTGTTGCTGGAAAGCTCTAGAGATTACTGGAGTGTTCTGGTCACGTGGAGGTGCTGCTCTCGCTGTGAAATCCTGCAGTGGTTGCTGGGTTTCGCAAAGCCCTGCCTTTCTCCTCTTGTCCTGGATGCTGTGGGAAGGCAGGTCCCTTCCCCCTGTGAGCCGCAGAAATGCTTCCTATCAAGGGAGATGTACTCTTTCTGCCAAAATAGCATGTTAAATGACAGCAAAATGTAATGGATCGACTTGCCTGAGAATGTGAGGGGAACAAGCGTGAGCTCTCCTGGGCTGATGTGGGGAGCCCATCCCCTGGGAGGGGCTGGGAGGCCCGCTCAGCACCCTCCCGAGTGACCATGTGGAACTGCTCAGGTGTTGGGACCTCAGTGACTGCAAGGGACACATTTTCTTTCCTGAAGTGCATTTGCTTTACCAGAGTTAGGTTGGGTTTTATATGCAATCCTTGTATCTAAGTTTCTGTAGTACACCTCATAGGTATGGTTTTTTTAAATTAAATATTCAAAATAAACTTTTTTTGACCCAAAAAAAAAAAAAAAAAAAAAGAAAAGAAATTATCTAGCCATTGTAAATAGTGCTGCAATGAACATTGGGGTACATGTGTCTTTTCACTTATGGTTTCTTGAGGGTGTATGCCTAGTAGTGGGATTGCTGGGTCATATGAGCTTCCCTGGTGGCTCAGCTGGTAAAGAATCCGTCTGCAATGCGGGAGACCTGGGTTCAATCCCTGGGTTGGGAAGAGTCCCTGGAGGAGGGAATGGCTACCCACTCCAGTATTCTGGCCTGGAAAATCCCATGGACTGTATAATCTATGGGGTGGCAAAGAGCAGGACATGACTGAGCAACTTTCACTTTCATGATACTTTTATTTCTAGTATTTCAAGGAATCTCCATACTCTTCTCCATAGTGGCTGCATCAGTTTGCATTCCCATTAACAGTGCAAAAGAGTTCCCCTTTCTCCACACCCTTTCCAGCATTTATTGTTTGTAGACTTTTTGATGATGCCCATTCCTACCAGTGTAAGATATCTCATTGTAGTTTTGATTTGCATTTCTCTAACAATGAGCGATGTTGAACATCATTTCTTGTGTTTACTAACCATCTGTATGTCTTCTCTGGAGACACGTCTGTTTATGTACTGCTCACTTTTTGATTGGGTTGTTTTTCTGATATTGAGCTGCAGGAACTACATGTTCAAAAAATATTTTTTATATTTTGGAGATTAATCCTTTGTCAGTTGTTTCATTTGATATTATTTTCTCCCATTCTGAGGGTTATCTTTGCTCCTTGCTATAGTTTCCTTCATTGTGAAGAAACTTTTGAGTTTAATTAGGTCTCATTTGTTTATTTTTATGTTTATTTCCATTACTCTAGGAGGGGGAGTCATAAAGGATCTTTTATGATTTATGTCAAAGGGTGTTCTGCCTAAGTTTTCCTCTAACAGTTTTATAGATTCTGGTCTTACATTTAGATCTTTAATTCAGTTTGAGTTTATTTTTGTGTATGGTGCTAGGAAGTGTTCTAACTCATTCTTTTACATGTAGCTGTCTAGTTTTCCCAGCACCACTTATTAAAGAGACTGTCTTTTCTTTATTGTGTATTCTGCCTCCTTAGTCAAAGACTGGTGTGTGGACTTATCTCCAGGCTTTCTATCTTGTTCTGTTGGTCTGTATTTCTGTCTTTGTGCCAGCACCATACTGTCTTGACAACTGCAGCTTTGTAGTATAGTCTGAAGTCAAGACAGTTGTTTCCTCAAGCTCCCTTCTTCTTTCTCAAGTTTGCTCTTATTATTCAGGATCTTTTGTGTTTACATACAAATCGTGAATTTTTTTGTTCTAGCTCTGCGAAAAATACCATTGGTAGTTTGATAGGGATTGCAATTAAATCTGTAGATTGCTTTGGATAGTATAGTCATTTTCACAATATTCATTCTTCTAATTCAAGATCATGGTATATCTCTCCATTTGTGTCTTCTTTAATTTCTTTCATCAGTGTCTTACAGTTTTCTGCATGCAGGTCTTTTGTGTCTTTAGGTAAATTTTCTCTTAAGTATTTTATTCTTTTCGTTGCAGTGGTGAATAGGATTGTTTCCTTAATCTTTCTTTCTGATTTTTTATTGTTACTATACAGGCATGCAAGGAATTTCTGTGTATTAATTTTGTATCCTGTGACTTTAGTATATTCACTGATTAGTGCTAATAATTTTCTGGTGGCATATTTCTGGTTTTCTATGTAAAGAATCATGTCATCTGCAAACAGTGAGGGCATTACTTCTTTTCTAATCTGAATTCATTTTATTTCTTTTTCTTCTGTAATTGCTGTGGCTAGGACTTTCAAAATTATGTTGAAAAATAGTAGTGAGAGCAGGCACCCTTGTCTTGTTCCTGATTTTAGAGGAAATGCTTTCAGTTTTTCACCATTGAGAATAATATTTTCTGTGGGTTTGTTGTATATGGCCTTTATTAGGTTCAAGTATGTTCCTTCTGAGGAGGACATGGCAACCCACTCCAGTATTCTTGCATGGAGAATGCCTATGGACAGAGGAGTCTGGTGGGCTACTGTCCATGAGGTAGCAGAGAATTGGAAGTGACTGAGCATTTAAGCACAGCACAGTAGATTCCTTCTATGCCTGTTTTCTGGAGACTTTTTAAAAACTATAAATCAGTATTGAATTTTGTCAAAAACTTTCTCTGAATCTATTGAAATGATCATATGGCTTTTATCTTTCAATTTGTTAATATGGTGTATCACATTGATTGATTTGCATATATGTTGAAGAATCCTTGCATCCCAGGGATAAATCTCACTTGATCATGATATATGATCTTTTTAATGTGTTTTCAGGTTCTGTTTCCTAGAATTTTGTTGGGAATTTTTGCACATATTCATCAGTGATATTGGCCTGTAGTTTTCTTTTTTTGTGGCATCTCTGGGTTTGGAATCAGGTGACGGTGGCCTCATAGAATGAGTTTGGTTGCTTTCCTTCCTCTGCAGTTTTCTGGAGAGTTTGAGCAGGATAGATACTAGCTCTTCTCTAAACTTTTGGTAGAATTCATCTGTGGATTTGTCCGTGGAGTCACTGGCTGTGGATTTTTGTTTGTTGGAAGATTTTTTATTACAGTTTTGATTTTAGTGTTTGTGATTGGTCTGTCCATATTTTCTCTTTCTTCCTGGTTCAGTTTGGATAGGTATACTTCTATAAGAATTTGTCCATTTCTTCCAGGTTATCCATTTTATTTGTATATAGTTGCTCATAGTAATCTCTTATGACCCTTTTTATTTCTGCTTTGTCTGTTGCAATTTCTCCATTTTAATTTCTGATTTTATTGATTTCAGTCTTTTCCCTTTTTTCTCTTGATGAGTCTGGCTAATGGTTTATCAATTCTGTTTATCTTCTCAAAGAACCAACTTTTAGTATTATTGTCTTTGCTCAACTCTCCTTCATTTCTTTTTCATTGATTTCTTCTCTAATCTTTATGATTTCTTTTCTTCTACTAACTTTAGGGGGTTTTGTCCTTTTTCTAGTTGCTTTAGGTATAAGTTTAGGTTATTTATTTGATGCCTCTCTTGTTTCTTTATGTAGACTTGTATTGCTATAAACTTCCCTCTTAGCATGACTTTTACTGCATCCCATGGGTTTTAAGTTGTCGTGTTTCATTGTCATTTGATTCTAGGTATATTTTGATTTCCTTTTTGATTTCTTTAGTGATCTGTTCACTATTCAGAAGATAATTCTTTAACATGTGAATTCAGAAACACGTTTCCATGTGTTTGTGTTTTTTATAGTTTTTCTTTTCCTGTAGTTGATATCTAATATTATAGTGTTGCTATCAGAAAAGATGCTTGAAATGATTTCAGTTTTCTTAAATTTACCATGGCTTGATTTATGGCCCAAGATGTGATCTTTTCTGGAGAGTGTTCCAGGTACACTTGAGAAAGAAGTAAAATCTATTGTTTTTGGATGAAATGCCCTGTAGATATCAATTAGGTCAAATGTATTGCTTAAAGCTTGTGTTTCCCTATTAATTTTCTGTCTATATGATCTGTCCATTGGTGTGAATGGGGTATTAATGTCCCCCACTATTACTGTGCTATTGTCTATTTCCCCTTTAGTAGTTGTTAGCATTTGCCTTATATTTTGAAGTACTCCTGTGTTGGGTGCATATATTTATTTATAATTGTTACCTCCTCTTCTTGGTTTGATCCCTTGATCATTATATACTGACCTGCTTGTCTCTTGTAACAGTCTTTATTTTAAAGTCTATTTTATCTGAAATTAGTATTGCTACTCTTATTTTCTTTTGAATTCTGTTTTCATGGACTCTCCAGGCTTCTTGGATTTGAGTGGCTATTTCCTTTCCCTTGTTAGGGAAGTTTTCGACTATAATCTCCTTAAATATTTTCCCATGCCGTTTCCTTTTATCTTCTTCTTCTGGGCCCCTATGGTTTGAATGTTGGGGCACTTAATGTCCCAGAGGTTTCTGAGACTGTCCTCATTACTTTTTATTCTTTTTTCTTTTTTTTTGTTCTGCTTCAGTTATTTCCAGCATTCTATCTTCCAGCTCACTTATCTGTTATTCTGCTTCAGGTACTTGATGGTTGGTTCCCTTCAGTGTATTTTCAATCTCGGTTATTGCATTGTTCATTGTTGATTGTTTATTCTTTAATTTTTCCAGGTCCTGGTTAAATTTTCCTCAAATCATCTGGATTTGTGCCTTTAGTCTACTTATCTGTGTCTTCATTTAATTTCCAAGATTTTGGATCATCTTTACTGTTATTTCTTGGAGCCCCTTTTTTTTGGGGGGGGGTGGGCAAGAATACCGGAGTGGGTTGCCATTCCTTTCTCCAGGAGATCTTCCCGACCCAGGGATCGAACCCGGGTCTCCCACACTGTAGGCAGATGCATTACTGTCTGAGCCACCAGGTAAGTCAAATGGTAACCCACTCCAGTGTTCTTGCCTGGAGAATCCCATGGACAGAGGCGCCTGGTGGGCTACAGTCCATGAGGTCACAAAAGGCCGGACACGACTGAATGACTTCACTTACTATTATTACTGTGGATCCTTTTTCAGGTAGACTGCCTGTTTCCTCTTTATTTGTTTGGTCTTGTGGGTTTTTACTATGTTCCTTCATCTGCTGCATATTTCTCTGTCTTTTCATTTTGTTTAATTTACCATGTTTGGGGTCTCCCTTTGGCAAGCTGGAAGGTCATAATTCCTCCTAATTGTGGAGACTGTACCCCAACTGATGGGGTTGGATCAGTGCTTTGTGAAGGTTTCCTGGTGGGGGGGACCTGTGCCTGTGTTCCCATGGATGGAGCTGGATCTTGTCTCTCTGGAGGGCAGCGCTGTGTCCAGTAGTGTGTTTTGGAGTGTCTGTGGTTTGCTATGGCTTTGGGCATTCTGTTTGCTAATGTGCAGAGTTTGAAAAGGGCTTGGTCTTAGTGTTGACATGGAAGCCTTTGGGAGGGCTCTCACCTATTAAAGTTCCATGGGGTTGGAAGTTCTCTGGTGGTCCAAAGTCCTGGAGTCAAGTTTCCTGCCTCTGGGTTTCTGGCCCATCAACCAACAGCAACATCAAGGCTTCACAGACCATACAGAACAGAAGACAAGCACCTTGGATTAATGGTGAAACAACTTTTAATAGGTAAAAATATCCAAAGAGTTTCACATATTGAAAAAAGAAGAGGGGTAAGGAGAAAAAGGGGAAAGAGGGATAAATGGAGGGTTCTAAAGTGAAGAGAGGAATCTAGCCAATAAGGAAACCCTTAAGTGAAAATGGGTACCATATATTAGACTCTCAAAGCTACAGGATTAAAAACAATAGATCAAAAATCAAACGTCAAAAACATGGAAAATATTACTCTCAAAAATACAACATCAAAACATCACAACAAAAATAAAATGCATGCAATTTGTTTAAAAATAAGTTTTTTTTTTAAAAAGTATGTTATAAAAAATACAAATTGAAGGAGTAATAAAGAACCATATTAAGACAATATGAGAAAAATAAAAGGAGAAAAGAGGTGAGGGATAGAGTGGAAGTGAGAGGAATGTCCAAGTGTTTCCCCTTCTATCTGCTGCAGTTGAGTTGCCCATTCAGAACGTCCTCCAGCATATCTAGGAAGGCCTCTGGACCTGTTGCAGGCAGTGCAGAGTCAGCTCAGACTCAGATCTTCCCTTGCTCCCGCTTGCACTTGCAGTCAAATTCTACAGTTGCTCCTAAAGCGCACAGCCCCAGGCTAATTGCAGGAGTGTAAACTGCTGGACCTACCACGTCCAGGGTGGTTTCCCTTCTTTCACTTGCTCATGCAGTACCTGGTGTTCCACCTAGGCTTGGGGCCCACCCTGTTTGTAAGCCTCTGTCCAGATCCAAGTAGGTGGATGGAGCTGCTTATCAGGGTTCGCTTGCTCAGTTGTGCTGAGAAGACCGAGGGTTACCACAAACGCCACTGGGGCGTGTGGGTAGTGCTTCCGTGGCGTTGGCCTGTGGGAGGCCGCCACAGTCTGAGGTGGGTCGTGCACTGCCCCAGGGGAGTTGGTCCCTGGTTGTGACAGCCTTGGCAGAGCTGAGCCGCTCGGGCTTCCGGGAAGATGTGAGGAGAGACCCACAGCCACTCATAGCTCGTGGTCTTTGGGGTGGAGACCATAGCGGCCCCCTGCCTTCTGCCTCTGGCTCACGAGCCGTCTTCTGTGCCTCTGGGGCTGTCGGCCTCCGCCACTTTCCTCCGCTCCAGTGTCCACCAGGATGGGGTCCTTTGTCCCGTGAGAGTGTTTTACTGTTAGAACGTGGTGTCACAGCCTTCCCGTGGGAATGACCTTTTGCTTCTCTGACAGTTCCAGAATTTTCCCTGATCTGCCTCTGTGGTGTCATGTTAGCCCACTCAGAGTATCTTCACAGTCAACCCCGGTCCTCTCCTGAGGACTGGCCTTCCAGATCGGAGCCCCTGCCCCCAGCTGCCCCTCGCTGTGGGCGAATGCGAGCCTGTGAGCTGCTTCTCAGCTGAGAAGTCCTGTTTGGCACAATCTCTGTGGTGAATTTTTGCCTTCGGAGCACCTTTCTTGCTGTGCTCCCCTTTGAGGTTGCACATCTCCCCACTGCCCCAGTGTGTGAGGGGATTCCCTGGTGTGCGGAAACTTTTCCTCCATGGAAGCCTGGGGTCCTCTGCCAGCATTCACAAGATGTTTTTCGGGAATTGTTCCACAGGCTGACGAGATTTTTTGATACGTTTGTGAGGGAGAAGGTGGTTTCCTCATCCTATTCCTCTGCTGTCTTGAAGGCCTCCTTGAGTGGTTTTCAATTTTGGCAGTGTGGTAATTTTTTATTTTAATATATTGATAGTTCGATTCTATCCCCTGAGTTTCTGATTTAAGTAGTTTGGCTTGTCCTACCCATTAGTGTCTTTTGCTTTTAAGCTCTCTAAGATGATTCTGTATAGCCAAGATTGAGAAGTTCTGTAGTAGACTGTCTGAGAAGAGCAGAAGTCTAGAAACAAACTTCCGCCACCAAAGCAGATATGGCAGCCTCTTTTCATGACAGAGGCCTCTTCACATTCGTGAAAATGCCTCACTTTTTACCATTGATTGGCAAGCTTTTTCTATTAAGAGCCAGGCAGTAATATTTTAGATTTTGAGAGTCAGATGATCTTTGATGCAGCTACTGTTATGTTATTATAATGCAAAATAGCCGTGGAATATAGGTGAGCAGATGTGCATAGCTTTGCTCCAATAAAATTTTTATTTGGAAAAGAGTGATGAGCAGGATTTGGCCTCTGGACCTTCCCTTCCAACCTCTGCTTTAGAAAGTTAAAGTACAGTTAATGGACATAGTTGAGAGTCATCGCATTCACTTTGAAGAACGTAGCCCCACGTGTGAATAGGTTAAAAAAGAGGTGGAGAAGAATGTGTGAAGATAACATGCAATGGAGGATGAGGATCAGGTCAACCACAGGCCGGGGCAGGGCTGGTGGGGAAACTTGAGTGAGTGAAAATGTACCCTGAGAGAGTTAGGGGCATGGCACAAAAGGGCAACTATGGCCAGGCTTCGCCATGTGAGTTAAGAGAACACAGGAGAGGTGTGCATGTTCTATATTGTATTACATTTGTTGTTTTTCGCTTGCTTTGGTTTTTGCCTTTAGTGGGATGGCGTGTAATTAGAGAGCTTGGATTTCATTTTTAATCGTATTTAGATATTTTGGGTTCAGAATAGATGTACTTCTGTTTTCAACACGTTATTATCATTGTAGCTGAATTGAAAATATATGGCCTTTTACCTCCCTTGCCATCTTCTTCAGGGCTGTGTTCACATAAGAACGTTTCCTTTTCCACATATCTTCATTAAATTTGTAAAGATCACTCAAGCATTAAGTTTAAATTATTGTGATTGAAAGGTCAGAGAGATGGGTTTCCTGTCCAGCATAGCTTCCAAAGTTTGCTTAAATTAATCCTCTTTTCTCCTCCTCTGTCCTCATAATTGCTTGTGTGGTTATAGAACTGCTTAGTTATTTCAATTCTAAAATGCAAATTTTATTCATGCTTTGATACTTTTGAAATTCAGTTGCCTCTTTGGGATCACTGGATGTATACTGAATTATTGAATCTATGTTTCATGTTTTTTACTCCAAAACCTGTTGTGAAGTTTGTAGCTTATCTTCCAATTGACAGCATCTTTTTTATTCTTTTTATTTTTTTTCATTTATTTTTGTTAGTTGGAGGCTAATTACTTTATAATATTGTAGTGGTTTTTGCCATACATTGACATGAATCAGCCATGGATTTACATGTGTTCCCCATCCTGATCGCCCCTCCCACCTCCCACCCCATCCCATCCCTCTGGGTCTTCCCAGTGCACCAGCCCTGAGCACTTGTCTCATGCATCCAACCTGGGCTGGTGATCTGTTTCACCCTTGATGCCCATGCCCATCAGCGGACGAATGGATAAGGAAGCTATGGTACATATACACAATGGAATATTACTCAGTCATTAAAAAGAATTCATTTGAATCAGTTCTAATGAGATGGATGAAACTGGAGCCCATTATACAGAGTGAAGTAAGCCAGAAAGATAAAGACAAATACAGTATACTAATGCATGTATATGGAATTTAAAAGATGGTAATGATAACCCTATATGCAAAACAGAAAAAGAGACACAGATGTACAGAACAGACTTTGGGATTCTGTGGGAGCAGGCAAGGGTGGGATGTTCTGAGAGAATAGCATTGAGACAGCATCTTTTTTAAAAAATAATCAAGTATAGTTGACTTAAAATGTTGTGTTAATTTCTGCTATACAGCAAAGTGATCCAGTTATACATATATATATATACACACACACATATATATATACACACACACACATATATAGACACACATATATATATACACACACGTATATATATACACACACACATGTATATATACACACACACATATATTTACACACATACCCACACACTATATATATACACACACATATATACACACACACACATATACACACTATATATATACACACACACACACATATACACACACACATATATACACACACACATATATATACACACACATATATATATACACACACATATATATATGCACACACATATATCTATATACACACACATATATACACACACACACATATATATACACACCCATATATATACACACACACATATATATACACACACACATTTATGTATACACACACACATTTATATATACACATATACACACACACATATATATGCACACACATTTATATATCTATACACACACACACATATATATACACACACACATTTATATATACACATATACACACACACATATATACACACACACATATACACACACACGTATATATACACACACATATCAAGGAAACGTAGGATCGCCTTTGCTCATGTTTTTGCCTCCACCCTTCCTGTGGTACCCACTTCCAGAGTTTGTGATGAGTTGCATTTTTTAAAACAATTTGCATCTTGTCATATAGGTGTTTCAGAATAATTTTGAGTGATCTTAAAGTTTCAACCCCATTGCATAGCATCCAAGACCTTGCTATCTAAAGCCTTTCGTATTCGGCCCCGGAGAACTGTCTCCAGTCTCCTTCCCCACCAGCACTCTCCTTGTGTGAACTGCTTAATTCCTGATGACCAGGCATATGATGCATTGTATTCATAGTGTTGTAACGTGTCTGAGAAATCTTTAATAAAACAGGACTGGTGTTGAGTTGAAAATAGCTAAAAAGAGACTTTTCTTAAAGTTTCATACTTTCAGATGGAAGTGTATCATTCTTACAGGAAAGGCTTGACTTTTTATATTAAATGGTTGAAGAAGTTTATGGAATATCTTTATTTGAAGCCATTTAAACACAGACTAGACAGTCTTTGATTGTCTTGGGGATGATTTAGGTAGACCCATGAGAGATAGGCAAGGTGAAGTTTGAGGTTGTGGTCAGTTCTAGGAGTTTGGGGGTGATTAACGACTGTATCTTGGTGAGGTCAAAACATCCATACAGAAATGAAGAGAAAAGTTCAGTTAGTCAGCTACTTGCTGCCTATATGATTCCAAAGACCTGGATGTTTAACAGATGAATGTATGTACTTATTTAAGTAAAACAATAAATCTCAGGCCTCCCTTAGTGGTTCAGCGGTTAAGACTCCATGCTTCCACTGCAAGGGGCACAGGTTGAATCCCTAGTCAGTGAACTAAGATCCCACATGCCACATGCAACAACCAAAAAAATTTTTTTAAAAAACAACAAAAATAAAGATACATCTCTCTGGTATTTTCTGCTTTCGTGTATTACTATAGTGTAGGCAACCCCAACAGATACATACTTATTCCCATCTGCCATCAAATAACATATATCAAATTATAATTAGAAAAAATTTTAAATGAAAAATATGAGTAAATTGAAAATGTTTCCAGTTGTTTTTGTTTGGTTTGAGAATAAGATAATAATGAAAGAAGAGAGTAAAATAAAATTTTTTGATGAACCTTTGTCTATTCTTTTCATTTTTATACAATGGAAATTAGGAAGTGGCTTATCTACAGACACATATTTATATGGCTCTGTATTTTAAACTTAGGTATGTATCCTGTGCCCTGGGCTGTCCATATGAAGGAAACATCACAATTCAGAAAGTGACAGAAGTAAGATATACGTCTGGTTTTCTGGTTCATGGTAAAATGATGTCTATTTTTTAAAATGGGTTTTTTTTCCTACTGTTTATTACATCTGCACCACAAGGCCAAAAGAACCATGGACCGGGAGACATATTTGATCACTGAGCTAATAGTTTTATTTTAATGCTAAAGACCTAGATAGTGGCTATCACTGTCCAGAGTTAGAATCTGAGTCTTATCATTTGGATGTTCGAAGATGGAGGGGATAAAAACATCTGTGTTGTTTTTACGTGAATAGAACATAGTGAGTGGCCTGTCTACTTTCTTTTGGAATGTCAGGGCCGTTTTTGCACATATCCTTAAGCTTTGCCTTGGTTGCTCAGGTGGCGTCCCTTTGCTGTCTCCTGCCTATTTTGACTTTGGTATGAGTCCACACTGCTTCCCTGCTTTTATTCTTTTTAGATCCCATAGCTCTTTCTGCTGAGATTCAAGTTGCCATTATTCCAGAGGCAGAGGCAGATATACTATAAAATAATGAAGCTTAATTAAAAAAAATTATTGATGTGCAGTTGATTTGCCATGTTGTGTTAGTTACTGCTGTACTGAAAACTTATTCAGTTAAACATATATATTCCTTTTCATATTCTTTTCCGTTATGGTTTATCATAAGATGCTGAATGTACTTCCCTGTGCTATATAGTAGGACCTAGTTGTTTATTCATCCTATATATTTAATAGTTTGCATCTGCATACAACTTAAATTTTGCAGTCCTTTGCTGGCATCAGACCCTTCCAAGGGTCTGTTATTAATTTGTATTCACAGTTATATATCCTTTTCTTGAAAAATGTTTCCAAAATAATATGACTTCAGACTGCACAAAACCCAAATCCAACTCTGCCTATACCCCTACCCCTTGCTCTTCTGCCTTCTGCCTCATGCTGCCTCTGGACAGACCTCCCACAGCCTCAGGCTCTTCATTTCTGCTCCACAATGCCTGGGGTGCTGCCAGAGAGAATCATGGAACAGACAAATCAGAAGCGTTAGGAACTCATGACCAGTGACCTTGCCTGGGTCCTCTGTTCCACCCCAGGGTAGGGCCACCTCCTGGTCTCACTTTCTGAAATGACTGTTGCAAACCATGTCCCCTCCGCTGACTCCTCCCCTTCTCTCACTCACCTGCATATGCAACTGCAGAGCCCTTCCTGTTGACACTTGAGCATGCACAAGCCTCTTCCCTCTGAAAACTTCCTCCCTTCAGTCAGCATCCTTGGCTGGCTAGTTATTGACAATCCTCTCCATCCCACCACAGCTACATTTCAAAGGGCTGTCTGCATCAGTGGTGCCCTATCTGTGTGGCATCAACTCTTCATGACACCCCTAATGATGTCTAGACCCTTGGTGTCCATGGATTTGCTCTCTATGTCTGTGTCTGTATTTCTACTTTGCAAATAGGTTCATCATATCATTTTTCTGGTTCAACATATATAGCACAGGGAACTCTTCTCAGGGTTCTGTGGTGAACTAAATGGGAAGGAAATCCCAAAAAGAGGGGATATGTGTATAAATAGAGCTGATTCATTTTGCTGTACGGCAGAAACTAACACAATATTGTAAAGCAATAATTTTTTTTTAAATACATGCGAGATCCTATTCAGTCCTTCTCTTGATTATCAGCAAAATTTGGGGCTGATGACATTCCTTCCTTCCTGCCAGTCTTGTAACCCTGGGATTCCCCTGACTCCACGCATAGAATGTTCCTTTAATCACTTGGGTGGCAGCTTCACTTTTCTTTACATGGCCATTAAGAAATTCCACTATTTAATAGGCTTTTGATATAATTAATGACTGTATCTACATGAGGCAAAAAAAAAAACCCAATGGAATCACAGAGAGAAATTCAGTCACCTACATGCTTTCTATATGATTCCAAAGACCTGGATATTTAACAACTGAACGGATATACTTAAATAAAAGAGAAGAAAGAGGAGGATCAGCATTATGCTTTTTTTATCCAAGTTTCCATCCAGTAATAGTCATTGCCAAATTCAGACTTAAACTGAAGAAAGTAGGGATAACCAGTAGACCATTCAGGTATGACCTAAATCAAATCCCTAATGACTATACAGTGGAAGTGAGAAATAGATTTAAGGGACTAGATCTGATAGACAGAAAGCCTGATGAACTATGGATGGAGGTTCGTGACATTGTACAGGAGATAAGGATCAAGACCATCCCCATGGAAAAGAAATGCAAGAAGGCAAAATGGTTGTCTGAGGAGGCCTTACAAATAGCTGTAAAAAGAAAAGAAGCAAAAAGCAAAGGAGAAAAGGAATTCCAATTTGAATGCAGAGTTCCAAAGAATAGCCAGGAGAGATAAGAAAGCCTTCCTCAGCGATCAATGGAAAGAAATAGAGGAAAACAACAGAATGGGAAAGACTAGAGATCTTTTCAAGAAAATTAGAGATACCAAGGGAATATTTCATGCAAAAATGGGCTGAATAAAGGACAGAAATGGTATGGACCTAACAGAAGCAGAAGATATTAAGAAGAGGTGGCAAGAATACACAGAAGAACTGTACATAAAAGGTCTTCACGACCCAGATAGTCACAATGGTGTGATCACTCACCTAGAGCCAGACATCCTGGAATGTGAAGTCAAGTGGGCCTTAGAAAGCATCACTACGAACAAAGCTAGTGGAGGTGATGGAATTCCAGTTGAGCTATTTCAAATCCTGAAAGATGATGCTGTGAAAGTGCTACACTCAATATGTCAGCAAATTTGGAAAACTCAGCAGTGGCCACAGGACTGGAAAAGGTCAGTTTTCATTCCAATCCCTAAGAACGGCAATGCCAAAGAATGCTCAAGCTACCATATAATTGTACTCCTCTCACACGCTAGTAAAGTAATGCTCACAATTCTCCAAGCCAGCCTTCAGCAATATGTGAACCAAGAACTTCCAGACGTTCAAGCTGGTTTTAGAAAAGGCAGAGGAACCAGAGATCAAATTGCCAATATCCGCTGGATCATTGAAAAAGCAAGAGAGTTCCAGAAAAACATCTATTTCTGCTTTATTGACTACGCCAAAGCCTTTGGCTGTGTGGATCACAATAAACTGTGGAAAATTCTGAAAGAGATGGGCATACCAGACCACCTGACCTGCCTCTTGAGAAACCTGTATGCAGGTCAGGAAGCAACAGTTAGAACTGGACATGGAACAACAGACTGGTTCCAAATAGGAGAAGGAGTACGTCAAGGCTGTATATTGTCACCCTGTTTATTTAACTTATATGCAGAGTACATCATGAGAAACGCTGGGCTGGAAGAAGCACAAGCTGGAATCAAGATTGCCAGGAGAAATATCAACAACCTCAGATATGCAGATGACACCACCCTTATGGCAGAAAGTGAAGAGGAACTAAAAAGCCTCTTGATGAAAGTGAAAGAGGAGAGTGAAAAAGTTGGCTTAAAGCTTAACATTCAGAAAACTAGATCATGGCATCTGGTCCCATCACCTCATGGGAAATAGATGGGGAGACAGTGGAAACAGTGTCAGACTTTATTTTTTGGGGCTCCAAAATCACTGCAGATGGTGACTGCAGCCAAGAAATTAAAAGACGCTTACTCCTTGGAAGGAAAGTTATGACCAACCTAGATAGCACATTAAAAAGCAGAGACATTACTTTGCCAATAAAGTTCCATCTAGTCAAGTCTATGTTTTTTCCAGTGGTCATGTATGGATGTGAGAGTTGGACTGTGAAGAAAGCTGAGTGCCGAAAAATTGATGTTTTTGAACTGTGGTGTTGGAGAAGACTCTTGAGAGTCCCTTGGACTGCAAGGAGATCCAACCAGTCCATCCTCAAGGAGATCAGTCCTGGGTGTTCATTGGAAGGACTGATGCTGAAGCTGAAACTCCAATACTTTGGCCACCTCATGCAAAGAGCTGACTCGTTGGAAAAGACCCTGATGCTGGGAGGGATTGGGGGCAGGAGGAGAAGGGGACGACAGAGGATGAGATGGCTGGATGGGATCACCGACTCGATGGGCATGAGTTTGAGTCAACTGCGGGAGTTGGTGATGGACAGGGAGGCTTGGTGTGCTGCGATTCATGGGGTCGCAAAGAGTCGGATACGACTGAGCGACTGAACTGAACTGAACTGAACTGAACCTGGACTAGGTAGCCCTTCTGAGTGCCTTCAACCTGTTTTGGATGTTGATTGATACTGCCTTTCTGAAACATCAATCCAAGTTTATCACCACCATTCCGCATTCAGTCGAGATTTTCTACTGCTCTTATGATAGAATCCTCAACCCAAATCCTAAACCCAGTTGGTTTACAAGACTGTGTGTTCTTTGAATGCTCTGCCCTGGGCTTCCTCCCCAGCTTTATGGAGCCCTATTGCCCCTTAGTTTTTACTTTCTTGTTGCAACTGTCCTTAGCATTTGATCTTTTTTTTTTTTTTCACCTTGCTTCCTGGCATGTGGGAGCTTGGTTCCCTGACCAAGGATTGAACCTGCATCCCCTACAGCGGAAGCACAGAGCCTAGTCACTGGACCAACAGGGAATTCCCTTGACTTTCCTTCAGAGTTGGAATGCCCTTCATATTTGATATTTTAGTTGCCTCAAATTCCATCTGAATATTCTCACATCTTTCTTTTGCCACCTCTCCAACAAGTTGATGCTGACTTTATCTCAAGCTGCACTGAGGCCCTTCCTGTTTGACAGATCTAGGTCAATTTCCTTTGCTCCATGCTCTTACAATCTTGTTTCTTTGTTCTAAAACTATTATTTTAGCTGTGTTTACACATTCCCGAGTGGAATTGATTAGGGTCTGTCCTCACTTGGCTCCAGACTCCATAATACCATGAGCCTGGACATCTGCATCCCTGTCATATCCCACCACGCAGGGCAGCATCTGGAGTAAAACAGGCACTGAAGACACACATAAGGCATGAGTTTGCAGGTAACCAGGTGTCTGATTTTGCACAAAGTGATTTTTATATATTCTCATTTCATTTTCACAACCAAACATTTCAACACTAACCTCACCTTATTATGATTTCAAAAAGTTAAGTAGTAAGGCTTAGAAAATGTCCTATACAAAGATGTTTTATTGTTTGTATTTTACAGAACAGAGACTGGGGCTTCAAAATGTTCATCTTCTGCCCAGCATCATATGAGGAGCATAGATGAGATTTAAATCTAGGCCCGTGTGGTTGCACAAGCAGAGTCTTTGTCAACATATCATGCTGCCTTAAATCAAATTCATATTGCTCTTTGGTAGTAATATTATATGACTTGAAGGGAACTTGAAATTTACTAGGCTTAAGATCATCTGTTTATGAGCTAGAAATTTTAAGACAAAAATATTGTGTCTGTATCAATTACAAAGTTCCTTGATTGATATCTCTTGACCACTAGTCTAATGGCTTGAGGAATACTATTAATAGTTTCAAAGTAAATTTCTGATACTTTTGTTAGATTAAAGGGCTGAGAAAATAAGCCTCCCATAATTGAAATTATAACTTACAATGTTATCATTGAACTTGCAGTTACACAGATAGATATGGTTCTAAGGCAAACTTGAATGTTAGAAACAGATAATTGCAGGAATATCAATGGACATGACTTTGAGCAAACTCTGGGAGACAGTCAGTGAAGGACAGGAAGCCTGGTGTGCTGCAGTTCCTGGGGTCTCAAAGAGTCAAACACAACTTAGTGACTGAACAACAACAGAAATGTCATTCAGAGTTTTATGTAATGTTTGGGATTCACAAGCAAGGGAAAAGACTAGAAAACTAAAATATATGTTTTCTATGAATACGCATGTGATCTTAGTTGTGATGTTCACCTCTAGATTGTGTTTGCTGAGGACCAGCAGGAGTTGAGTCCATTGATCTCCATTGTTTTACTTGCTTGCTTTTCCTGGTAGGTGTCTAAGAGACTGTATGGCATGGGCTGTTACGAGATATCCCTGGGAGATACAATTGGAGTGGGAACTCCAGGAAGCATGAAGAAGATGTTGGAAAGTGTCATGAAAGAAATCCCACCCAGAGCTCTTGCTGTTCACTGTCATGACACCTACGGACAAGCCTTAGCAAATATCCTCACGGCCCTTCAGGTATTTTGTATTATTTGTGTGTCTGTGTAAAGGTGTGTATACTTGTTTGGCATACAAATGTATCAAGAACTCTAGTGAGAGAATATTTATAAATTACTAAGAATATAATATTTAGACAGTACTCCACACACAGCACACAGGAAATATTTGTCAATTTGCCCATGCTTTTTTGGGCAATGGTGTCTCTTATTACAGTTCATTTGATTTGGTAAAATCCCTAAATTTGTTCTTTTAAAGAGCATTAATATTCTCAGGGCTATGTCTGTTTCTTTCAACTCTCACTTGCTCTCGGCCTTACTGAAAAATGATGGTATTTTGGGGGTGCAAAGCACAGAGATAGTAGCACGTACTGTTGTAATCATGTAACTTATGCTCCTTTGGATAATTTGGTGCTCTGTGATGAGGAAATATGGTGCTGAAATATAGAGTATTTTGTTTAAGATGTTTTCCTGATGTTGGCAAGCATCCTTTTGAAAGAACCCCTGGTTTTTATCAAGTATATTCTGATCAAAATCAAGAGATTTAGAAAGCTGGAGGATTGAGAATTGCTTATTAAATTCTAATGGTACCTCAGTTCTTTTTAATGTATTTATTGAAAAGAACACATAAATTGCATTTTAAAATATTTATTATTAAATCAATGCTATTTCTTAAACTTGACTAAAAATAGATTCACTGGATGTTCTTTGAACCTAAGATTTTGACAACTAAAGATAAGAGTGTCTGAAAGCTTTTTGGTGAGGCTGAAAATCAATGCCTGAAGCTTAATGTCACTGTCCTGCAGTGCACAGTTATTTGGCAGAAGTTAAAAAAACCCTGTGAAGATCAAGCCCCACAAGGGCTTATTTGGACTTTGTAACATATGTGCACAAATCCTTATTTATCCTCTGGAAGCAGGCAAGGAACACTGTATTGAATTAGAAGAAAAAATGATATCCCATGGACTTTGGGGCGTGGGAATTTTGACAATTTTCCTTCTTTCTAGTTTCTAAAACAATAGAGAACTAGGCACTGCTTCAGGATTCTGTGTTCAGCTGCAACTGTAACTTATTAAGTGTTCCTCACCAGCAAGTTCCTGGAGAGGTCTGTGTGTGTGTGTGTGTGTGTGTGTGTGTGCATGTGTGTGTCTGGGTGTGTGTCTCTCTCTTATTTCATATATGGATATATCTTCTGTATGGTAATGCTTTGGGTTATATTTTATTCATGTACCATATTTATTGCATAATGAGTGATACTAAGGAGTGATACCTTAGTTTGGGGGAATCCAGGGCTTATAGTGAAAATTCTGGAAGCCCAAACATCTAATTTTTAAGCTTTATGCCTCTTGAAAATGCTCCAGTGTGAAATATTGCTGTTGCCTGGTTGTGATTGTGACAGTTAAGGAAGGCCTATCTGAGGAGTCTAAAATCAGATGCAAAGAATGAGAAGAGGGACTTACCTGGTGGTTCACTGGCTAAGATTCCATACTCTCTCTGCAAAGGGTGCAGGCTCAATCCCTAGTCTATGAACTGAGATCTCACATGCTGGGGGTTGTGACAGAAAAAAGAAAAAGAAAAAAGAACGAAAAGAAAGGAACTTCAATCATGGGTGTGTGGGGGGTGGGGGCATCAGTGTGTGGAAAGAATGTTCAAGCAGATGAAACACCACTCGGGCAAAAGGCCTTGGAGAGAGAGGATGATGTCCTAGGAGCTGAAAAGTCAGCTAATAACATTATTCAAAGGGGAAGCTGAGCTTTATAACATTTGCTGAGTTAGTTGAGCTGCAAAGTCTCCATTTACAGAGATGAGAACTCCAGTTCTGGAGCGTTTGCCCATCCATCCTGTAACAGCCATACGGGGTGTGGGTGTAGGAGAGAACGCTTGGTCCAAGCAAGATGGGGAGCAAAGGTCAGAACCTGACCCCCACCAAATACCACATCCTCTTTCAAAAAAGATGAACCAGCAAAACTTCCAACTCACAAAGGGAGAAGGCGGCAAGCATAGTCATTCTCAAGGCCTTGGCTGTGAGTAAGGGAGAAATACACAAGCTCCCTTTCCACTTCCTGGCTTGTTGACCCTGATGTGGATTTAGGATTCAAATTCATGTTGCCTGCAGAATGTGAAAAACTTGAGCAGATGAGTGGCTGTGGATTAGTAATACCTAGAGGTGTCAGGAAGAATGTAAATCTTGTCAGAAGGAACGTATCTTAAATTTAAGCTGAACTGTTTGGAATCTGTGTGTCTGTGTATGTCTCTGTGTGTATATATGTGTGTATGTGTATGGTCTATATCTATGTGTGTAGGTGTCTATGTATGTACGTGTGTGTGTGTATGTGTGTATGTGTATGGTCTATATCTATGTGTGTAGGTGTCTATGTATGTACGTGTGTGTGTGTATATGTGTGTATGTGTATGGTCTATATCTATGTGTGTAGGTGTCTATGTATGTACGTGTGTGTGTGTATATGTGTGTATGTGTATGGTCTATATCTATGTGTGTAGGTGTCTATGTATGTACGTGTGTGTGTGTATATGTGTGTATGTGTATGGTCTATATCTATGTGTGTAGGTGTCTATGTATGTACGTGTGTGTGTGTTTGTGTGTGAATGGATATGTGTGTGTGTGTCAGGGGAGGGGTGGATATTCTGCTCTGTTCTTGTACAAGTTAGGAGGGAGCATGTCCTCAAGCCCTGGGCATTGTGTGCACAAGCTCTAAGTATATGTGGGAGGAAAGTGCGCTTGGAGCCTGTCGGGGGCCACAGCGGGAACTTGATGTCCAGTCACTGTGTAAGCAGGCAGTGGGGAGGGTCAGAGCGGCTTGTGTAAGAAGCACTATGTAGCCCGCATGGCCAGTTCAAATGAACTTTTGAGGAAATGGTCAAAAAGCAGAGACCTGCCGGGGGAGCTAACCACTAGAGTTGTAGAGTTTGTCTTTGCTGCTGTCCGCTTTCCAACAGTGGCATCCAGTTTGATAAGCCAGTGGTAGTGTGAAATATATACACGCCTTTCTCTTTGAATCTGTGTGTAGCTGAGACAGTCTGTCAGTGTTTTGGGAGGTCTGTGTTCATCTAGGCATGGAATGTCTTTGCAAACCCACGCGTGCTGGTCCCCCAGCAGCACGAAGTGAGACAGTGTCAGCCTGGACCCCTCCCCGTTTCCTGTATCCTGTCTCCTCCCCAATAAAACCAGCAGCAGCAACAATAACTAGGATTACCTTGAGTGGAGGAGAAAAAATATGCCTCAGAAGAAAAAGCTGCCAGTGTTTAAATAGAAGGGAAATCAGAGAAAGTTCCACTTCGTTATGAAGCTGGCCAACTTTGGCTTCAGGAAGCACTGGCCATACTTCATTCTTTAAAATGGAATCTTTGAAGTGGCTTCTAGTCAAATTGGTGGTACATGTGGAGTGGATATCATTTGCTTTAATTTAAGGGTTGAGAAACAGTTTACAGTGCTCCAAACTGGAAGTTAAGATGATGGCAAGGAGACACGCAGTAAGTGGAAACTTGGCCACGATGGTCGGAAACAAATGAGAGTTATAAATGGAACATCCCCCCTTGGTCTGGAAAGCACATACTAATCGTGTAATAGAGGGATCTTTCTTGGGTTCCCAGGTTTTATTATATTTTTTATTATTTAAACAGACTTACAGGACTGTACATGCTTGTATGGGAGTCAAGAATTTATAATTATCAGCTATTCTTTAATATAGAGAAATAATTGAGACTATAGGTTTGAGTGGGGGATATTTATAACCACCCAAACCCAAAAGAGCAAGAAAATGAGGTGACAAAATGTACAGCATTTCAGTAATGGAAGAAACGTACATAGTCCAATATACTTGTCTTAATTTTTATGTAAAAAGTGAGTCTCACCCTTCTGCATATTCCCAAGTACCTAAGTAAAACACCAGTGAACAAATTATTTAATCTACTTAATACTAAACAATTGCACAGTCTCTGTTTTTCTCCACTCAAATGATTTGAGTCTTCATAACTGGGTAAAACAGAGTAAACAAATGAGTTCTAATACCACAAATAATAAAACCACATTAATTGGTAGCAAAGACAGTAGAACAGGCAATATTTAGCTTTTCCCTAAAGAAATACCATTTGCCTTTTTTTCTCTTAAACTTAATATACATTTAGCTAATGTGCCTTTCTTCATGATGCTTTCCATATGTTTATTATTCTCTTTTAGAAAAACCAAATCATTTACCTAATTTTTACAATAAAGCATTCTTTTCTTCATATTGACTCTCACTAAACCACATTTAAATGCTACCAAACAGCAAATATGTCCTCACATAATTGATTCTTGAGGTTCTCAAAGAAAATTTTTTAGATTCCAAATTCTCTTCTCAGTTCTATACCTATAGAATGTGTACAGTGATTTATATATCCTCAGATTTTGCAAAACTGAGATGAGGTGCAGAGTTTCTAGAACATTTATCGTTGTAACAGTGCATGTAGTTAATACTTCATATTATTACAATCATTGCAGTTAAAACTATTAGTACTGCTGATATATTAATAACAATAATAATAACCTTTACTGCTCAAAGAGCTAGAGGACAAAGCATTGCTTTACAAATGTATACATTTGTAAATACATGCTTTAGATATTGTTCATTTATTCAACATCTATTAAAGAGCTAAATAGAAATCAGTGACCAAGAAAGAAAATAAAAAGTTGCAAATTGGATGCCCTTACAGAAATTTTACAAAATACATCATTAATTTATTCAACAAATATTCATTTTATTAGACACCATTTTAGATACTCGATTCAGATATAAAATCTCTAAACAGTCCTGCTATGGAGAAAAATGTTTTAGTTTAACACAGTACCTCTAGAAGCATTTTGAGTAGGAAATAGTTTTTTTTTTGGGGGTGGGGTGATTTCTTTTGGTTTTTATTTGTTTGCTTTTTGCTACACAATTGTCTTTCTCCAGTACAGTATTATGTTGAAAAACATTTTCAGGTGGAATGAGGTGTAAGTTATCATAAAAAATTAAATAAATAGTAAAGCAATTATAATCCAATTAAAATATTTTATAAAAAGAAGTGGGAAAAAGAAATAAAAGAGATCAACTAACATAATATTGTAAATCAACTATACTTCAATTAAAAAGTACTTTTAAGATCAAAATAAGCAAATAAAAGAGAACAGGGAGTCCAGCAAAAGTTTAGCACAGTTCAGCTTTTGAGTGTGTGTAATCAGGGCTTTGAGCAATAACGTCAGTAAGAAAAGATGAACAAAGTTCCATTCTATTTTTTTTTTTTTTTGTTACTGCCTGGATTGCTTGTATCAGTGATGAAAAATAAGGAAGCATAAATGATTTTGTTTTCTTTTATCTCCAACATCTTTTTATTAATAAAGATATCTTTCTGATTTTTGACTATAGGTCATCAGGTGAGATGGTATAGAATATACCTATTTATATAGATAGATAGATATAGATATAGAATATACCTATTCTATATCCAGATATTGAAGGGGGCAGTTAGAAAAAAATTCTTCTGAGCTAGATGGCATTTTAAACTGGAATTTGTGTAATCAATATTTAAAAATAGCATGCATGAATTTGGTTCTAATATGCTAAACATGAAAGCATTTAATCTTTATGTAGTGGGTTACACTTAGATATAAGCCTGAAATTCACCAAGAAAGAGAAGATGCCCCAAAAGGTTCTGTCCCTCTCAAGGCACTTAATACAAGCTGGTCAGGTAGGCAAATGTTACAAAAATTGATTATTGTTGGTGGGGATTAGGGCCAAGTTATGGTATGACTCTTGCTGTGACATAAGAGGTGAAAATTTCAGAACTCACTACCGTTCTGAGCTTCTCTCTAATTCATTCTGTAAATGTCGCATCCAGTTGTTTTAATCTTGTTTTCAGTATCTTATTTTCAACCAAGTATCTGTCACACCTTTCTTCATACAACTGTCTTTCATTTGGAAATCTTGCTGTTTTGCCCCGTTCACAGAAAAACACATTAAGCTTTTTTTTTAATATCTTAAAAGATTTGTTTCTTTTTCCTCAATTTTTCTCGCACGAAAATTTCTATTTACAAGGAAACTTTATAACTATATACACTCTTGCCCATTAATGTAACTTGACACAGAACTTTTTCCTTAAAAATATTGGTCTGAAATTGGTCAGTTTGGTATTGAACATTAAGTATTATTCTCACTACTGTCTTTTGGTTTATTGTAATGTAATCAATTAATGGTAATAACAAAACAAATGTGCGCACATGTGCGCGCACACACACACACACACACAAATTAGAACCACTGATACATATAATAACCAAAATTCAAGAATGCTTTAGCTTTATTGTTTGAAAAATGTTCTCACATACTGCCACATATTCTAGTTCTGGGAGTGGCATACACTATTAGCTCACACTGGTTCGTTTTTTAAATGATCATTTTAGAATATTAAAGTTAATAGTATTCGTAAAGGCTAGATTGAAGACTGAAAGACAACAGCGGGTGAGGGCCAAGTCGAACATGTGGAATCCCAGACTGGATTGCTGCAAAGTTGTTTTCCTTCCCATGTATTTATAAATCTCTTCAATGCAGAACACACTATAAAATGGAAATCATGTCTATCAAAAATGACCATTTATAATTATTTCATGAATTATTTTAGAATGCTTATTTAACCAAAAACATATTTATTAACTACTGTTAATAAATCGTGTTTATTGATCATGTTAATAAATCCTGTTCCTGACGCCAATTGTCTTGCAGTATCTCACTGTGCACGCTGTTCGTTGAACGCGGGGTAGGCGAGGTGCCCGCTCAGAGGCTGGAAGAAGATGCAGGGAGCCATAGGAACGCAGACGCGTTTCCTCTCTGCTGGCCGGCGCCGCGGCCGTAGCAATATTCTTTCGTGGCGGACGCGGCAAGCCTCGCAGCAGACGCGCTGTGTCCTCGCGGGCTGAGCCCACGGACACCGCCGTGACGCCGCAGTAACACCCGCCACTGCCCAGGTGGAGCTCACGTGCATGCGCGCCGCACGCTGCCGTGACCAAGCCAGGACTTCCTGACGTGCGTGTGCAGTGCTAGATTATGAATGACCTCAGCTGTTCCATAGTCATCATTTATCAAACGAGAGGAGAGCCGGAACACCCCCTTGGCCAGTCTGCTCTCTCCCTACAACTGCCTTCTGTGTGATAGTCTGTCTGCTATTAGGAATGAGAAAAACAAACAAAAAAAAGGAATGAGAGACAAAACTGCAGGATAAAATACCATCCTATTTATTAATTATTTTTTCATATATCACAAAATGTGGGAATCATGCCAAATTGCTTAGGAAATGAGTCAGATTATTGTCACATAATTTACCTTTGACACTTTCACCTAGGTTACATTGGTAGGTGAGTTATCCTGACTTAAAAATTTGCAAAAATTATAAGAACTGTAATAATCAGGATATGATTATATATTTCTTTTGAAAGACTTCAAATTAAATAAAACTATTTTTGTAGTAATTGTTTTTTCCATGTTTACTGAGATATCATTGACATACATTGCTGCATAATTTTAAGGTATCCGGCATAACAGTTCAGTTCAGTTCAGTCGTTTCCGACTCTTTGCGACCCCGTGAATCGCAGCACTCCAGGCCTCCCTGTCCATCACCAACTCCCGGAGTTGACTCAAACTCATGCCCATCGAGTCGGTGATGCCATCCAGCCATCTCATCCTCTGTCGTCCTCTTTCTCCCCCTGCCCGCAATTCCTCCCAGCATCAGGGTCTTTTCCAACGAGTCAACTCTTCGCATGAGGTAGCCAAAGTACTGGAGTTTCAGCTTCAGCACCAGTCCTTCCAATGAACACCCAGGACTGATCTCCTTCAGGATGGACTGGTTGGATCTCCTTGCAGTCCAAGGGACTCTCAAGAGTCTTCTCCAACACCACAGTTCAAAAGCATCAATTTTTTGGCACTCAGCTTTCTTCACAGTCCAACTCTCACATCCATACATGACTACTGGAAAAACTATAGCCTTGACTAGATGGAACTTTATTGGCAAAGTAATGTCTCTGCTTTTTAATATGCTGTCTAGGTTGGTCATAACTTTCCTTCCAAGGAGTAAGCGTCTTTTAATTTCATGGCTGCAGTCACCATCCTCAGTGATTTTGGAGATCCAGCATAATAGTTTTACTTAAATATGTTGTGAGATGATTATAGCAATATGCTTGGTTAGCATCCATCATCTCATGTAAAAAGTAAAAGCAAAAAAGGAAAAAAAACTCCTTGTTATGAGAATTTTTAGGATTTGCTCTAGCATCTTTCAAATATATCATACAGCAGTGGTAACTATAGTCATCGTATCATACATCTCACCCCTAGTAATTGTTTCTCTTAAAACTGGAAGTTGCTCCAGTTTTACTACCTTCCTCCAAGTTCCCTTCTCCCCACACCAACTCTGATAAGTTTTTGTCTCAGTTTGCTGGGGTTTTTGTTTGTTTTGGTTCCTTTGGATTTTAGATTCCACAGTGAGAACATACAGTATCACTCTATGTGACTTACTTTAGTTGGCATAATGCCATCACGTTCTGTCTGTTTTGCAAATGGCAGGATTTCATAGTTTTATTTGTGAGTGAACATTATTCCAATATAAAAATATGTAATATTATATGTATATTATATAAATGTATACTATACTGTACATTTTACATTATATTGCATATTAATATATAAAATAATTTGATCATTTTATATATCAATAAATACTTTAACTTATTTAAATAAATACTTATACAGTGTTTAAATAATTATATAAAATATTTTATTATTTATATATAGTGTATGACATTATCAAACTCTATGTAATATAGTATAAATCCTATACTTTGTATAATACATAGTATCTGTTATTTAACAGTATGTGACATTATTATCATACTATATGTAATATAGTATATATTATATACATTGTATAATATGTAGTATCTTATTTAACATGTAGAATATAAATTGTGTAAAGAATATATTACAGATATATATTGGAAATATTATAGATATTATATAGGTATTATTATAGTATATATAATGTATCTTATACATTGCATATAATATGTACTATATTATAATTCTTATATGTAGTTCATAAATATAATAAATTTAATATTTTACTTAAATTTATCACATTTGTATATTACATTTATATATTTTATATATTATATGCAGTATATTTAACATATATAATATACAAATAATATATTAATACTATATAATATATAGTACATGTATATACTATATTATATATTGAATACATAGAATATACTTTGTATAATGTTTATATATTGCATGCTAAGTTGCTTCAGTTGTGTCCCAACGCTTTACAACCTTATGGACTGTAGCCTGCCAGTCTCCTCTGTCCATGTGATTCTCCAGGTGAGGATACTGGAGTGGGTTGCCATGCACTCCTCCAGGGGATCTTCCTGACCCTGGAATTGAACCCATGTCCCATGTCTCTTTGTCTCCTGAATAAGTAGGCAGGTTCTTAACCACTAGCACCAATATTTATATTTTATGTAGTATATATAATATATTTATATAAGTACAAATTTATATATTGAATACTATGTAATATCTGTATATTACATAGTATATAATTCCAGAAATATATCATATAAAATATATAACTATATAATATTATGCATAATATTTCACTATATATATTTATATATATATATAGCTCAACATTTTAATTTTTTCATCCATCAGTGGACACTTGGTTTCCATGCTTTGACTATTGTAAATAATACTGCAGTGAACTTGGAGGTGCAAATATCTTTTCAACTTACTTTTTTATTTCTTTTGGATAAGTTTTCAGATGTAGAACCCCCTGATCACATGGAAGCTCTATTTTAAATTTTTTGAGGATTCTCCATACTTTTTTGTGTAGTATCTGTACCAGTTTATAAATCCACCAATAGTGCACATGGGTTCCTTTTTCTCCACATCCTCACCAGCATTTGCTATCTCTTCTTTTTTGCTGATTATCACTCTAAAATGTTTAAAGTGATAACTCAATGTAATTTTTATTTGCATTTCCCTAATGACCATTGATTTTGAACATCTTTTCATTTTGTTGCTCAGTCATTCATTTGTGTCCGACTCTTTGTGGCCTCATGGACTGCAGCACAGCAGGCTTCCCTATCCTTCACCATCTCCTAGAGTTTACTCAAACTCATGTCCATTGAGTCAGTGATACCATCCAAACATCTCATCCTCTGTCATCCCCTTCTTCTGCCTTCAATCTTTCTCAGCCTCAGGGTCTTTTCCAATGAGTTGACTCTTCACATCAGGTGGCCAAAGTATTGGAGCTTCAGCTTCAGCTTCAGTCTTCTAATGAATATTTAGGGTTGATTTTCTTTAGGATTGATTGGTTTGATATCCTTTATGTCCAAGGGACAGAAGACTCTCTCAAGAGTCTTCTCCAACACCACAGTTCGAAAACATCATTTCTTCGGCACTCAGTCTTTATGGTCCAGCTCTCGCATCCGTACATGACCACTGGAAAAACCATAGCTTTGAATAGACAAACCTTTGTTGACAAAGTAATGTCTCTGCTTTTTAATATGCTGTCTAGGTTTGCAATAACATTTCTTACAAGGAGGAAGTATCTTTTAATTTCATGGCTGCAGTCACTGTCCCTGTTTACTATTCAAATATCGTCTTTCGACAACTGTCTATTCAGATCTTTTGCCCATTTTTAAAATGGGAGTATTTGGAATTTTTGCTGTTGAGTTCTGTGAGTTTTTCATTTATACATGTATATGTATATGTATTCACACCTATATATATATGTGTGTGTGTGTGTATTTTTCAAATTTTTTCCATTGTGGATTAGTATAAGGTAATGAATATAGTTTCCTTTCCTATACAGTAAGTGCTTGTTGTTTATTTTATGTACAATCATGTGTATCTGCTAATCTCCAGCTCCCGTTTATCCCTCCCCTGTCCTTTCCCCTTTGGTAACCATTACGTTGTTTTTTCTATGTCCATGAGTCTGTTTCTGTTTTGTAAATAAGTTTATTTGCATCATTTTTTAGATTCCACATATAAGTGTTATGATATAATACTTTTATTTTTCTGTCTGATTTACTTCACTTAGTATGATAATCTCTAGGTACATCTATGTTATTGCAAATGGCATTGTTTCACTCTTTTTAATGGCTGAGTAATTTTCCATTGTATCTATGCACCTCATCTTCTTTATCCATTCTTCTGTCGATGGACACTTGGGTGCCTTCCATGTCTTGGCTTTTGTAAACAGTGCTTCTATGTACTTTGGGGTGTCTGTTTAATTTTGTTATTTGTATTTAGGTGTCATATTAAAAAAAGTCAATGTCAAGAAGCATTTTTTCCTATGTTTTCTTCTAGAAATGTCATTTTTCAGATCTTATATTTAAATCTTTACTCCATTTCAAGTTAGTTTTTGTGAGTGATGTAAGACAGGGGCTTTCTTTAATTCGGTTACCTGTGAAAAATCCATTGTCCCAGTGCCGTTTATTCAAAAGTTTGTCCTTTCTCCACTGAGTCTTCTTGGGTTCTGTGTTAAATATTGGTTGAACTTATATAGTTGATTTATTTGGAGACTTTTTTAAAAATTAATTTATTTTTTATTGAAGAATAACTGCTTTACAGAATTTTGCTGTTTTCTGTCAAACCTCAGCATGAATCAGCCATAGGTATACATATATCCCTCCCTTTTGAAACTCCCTCCCATCTCCCTCCTCATCCCACCCCTCTAGGGTGATACAGAGCCCCTGTTTGAGTTTCCTGAGCCAGACAGCAAATTCCCGAATCTTGATTCTGTTCCATTGATCTATTAGTCTGTTTTTGTCAGTACCATCCTGTTTTGATTACCAGGCATTCATACTATAACTTAAAATCAGGAAATATGACATGCTCTGTTTTGTTCTTCTTTCAAAGGATCGCTTTTCCTTTTTTGTTTCCATGTAAATTTTAGGATTTTTTTTCCACTTCTATAAAAAATGTCATTGGAAACTTGATAGGAATTGCTTTGAACTTATAGATGGCTTTTGGTAGTATTGTTATTTTAACAATATTAATTCTTCAATCTATGAACATGGGTAACCTTTCCATTTATGTGTCTAAGAAATCTTTAGATTTGTTGAATCAATGTCTTGTAGTTTTCAGAGTAAAGATCTCTCACCTCTTGTTTATTCCTAATTATTTTTGGGAGAATATTATTGTAAACTGGATGATGTTCTTTATTTATTTTTCAGATAATTTGTTGTTAGTGTACAGAAATGTTTCTGATTTTCTGCATGTTATTTTGTATCCTTCAACTTTAATACATTTATTAATTACATTTAACTGGGCTTCCCAGGTGGTGCTAGTGATAGAGAACCCATCTGCCAATGCAGGAGACATAAGAGATGTGGGTTTGATCCCTGGACTGGGAATATCTCCTGGAGAAGGGCATGGCAAATCACTCCAGTATTCTTGCCTGGAGAATCCCATGGACAGAGGAACCTAGCAGGCTAAAGTCCATAGTGTTGCATGGTGTCAGACACAGTTGAAGTGAATGAGCACACACAATTGCATTTAACAGTTTTTTAGTGGAGTCTTTAGAATTTTCAATATGTGAAATCATATCATTGGCAAATAGAGATGGTTTTATTTCTTACTTTCCAATTCTGATGTCTTTTCTTTTTCTTGCCTGATTACTTTGGCAAGGACTTCCAGTACTATGTTGAATAAAAGTGGCAAGGATGAGGCTATGGATTAATTCCCTGCCTGGGTGTTGTAGGGGAAACCTCCCTGCCCAGTAATTAGCTCTGCTCTGTGGAGGATCTGCAATGCCTGCCTGCTTCTCAGCTCCAGTGTTGCTAAGGCTAAGCAGCTTCTAAGTGTTCTCACTAGCGCTTCTCATCATGTGGGTCCTAGGGTCACACTCTGAAGCTTGTTGGTCTGTGACTCAGCTACCTTGCCTGGGGGTGGGCAAATCAGGTCCTTTTGTTGCTGTCGTTGTTGTTCAGTCACTAAGTCACGTCCAGCTTTTTGTGACCCCAAGGACTGTAGCATGCCAGGCTCTACTTTCCTCCACCATCTCCCAAAGTTTGCTCAAATTCATCCATTGAATCAGTAATATCATCTAACCATCTCATCCTCTGTCATCTCACTTCTCCTCCTGCCCTTAATCTTTCCCAGCACCAGGTCTTTTCCAGTGAGTTGGCTCTTTGCATCAGGTGGCCAAAGTATTGGAGCTTCAGCTTCAGCATCAATCCTTTCAGTGAATATTCAGGGTTGATTTCCTGAATATTGACTGGTTTGACTGTTTTGATCTCCTTGTAGTCCAAGGGACCCTCGAGACTCTTCTCCAGCATCACAATTCAAAAGCATCTGTTCTTTCGTGCTCAGCCTTATTTATGGACCAACTCTCACATCTGTACATGGCCACTGGACCCCTTAGAGCCACCAAAACTCCTTACTTGAGGATCTGACTCAGGAAAACCTACACCTGTCCTTCTCCCTGGTAAGATTGTAACAGGAACTTGGTCCCACGATTCAGCAAAATTGATGGCTGGCACTACTACTTAGAGTCTGCAGGTAAGAACTCGAGCTTGCCAAGATCCAGGTATCACCCACCCTCTTTTCTCTGTCATGGTCAGGTTCCCAGTGAATGATCTCTGAAGATTCTCCTGAAATCCCTGTGGGGCAAGGTCAGAGTAGGGGTTCCCACAAAGTGATCCCCAGCACTGGGTGGAGACTGGATATTTCCCTGGGCTGTCTTTCCCACTGGAAGTGTCATAGGCTCAGGGGGGAACTCTTGTTGGCATAAAGCTACTCCAGCCTGGGGGACAGGCAAGGTGGTCAGTGTATAGCCACTTTTCTTACCTATTAGTGAGGTCTCTTTTGGTGTGTGTGGTGCAAAGGTGCTCAGCCGTTTCCCTGTGTTCTAGGATTCTCGTAACTGTCTTGTCCATGAATAGTTATTAGCTGTTCTTGGGAGGGGGGGACAAAGTCAGGAATGACCTATGTTATCATTATGGTGATGTCACTCCTATTGGCTTTTAGTGGTTAAGAAATTTATATTGATTTTCAAATACTTGGAAAATATAAATTAGTACAAAGGAGAATGAATTACTTATAATCCTCCCTCAGAGGGAGTATTAGTATTAGTTGCCAAAATAGGTCATTTTCATTCATATATGTATGAATATATATATATATACACACACATATATATGTGTGTGTGTGTGTGTGTGTCTGTGTCTATTTTATGGGCTTCCCAGGTGGTGCTAGTGGCAAAGAACCTGCTTGCCAATGCAGGAGATGCAGGAGACGTGGGTTTGATCCCTGCATTGGGAAGATCTGTTGGAGGAGAGCATGGCAGCCCACTCCAGTATTCTTGCCTGGAGAATCCCATGGATAGACGAGCCTGGCGGGCTACAGTCCATAGGGTCACAAAGTGCTGGACTCAACTGAAGTGACTTAGCATGCACACACACATATATTTTATTCCAGTATGCTTTATTATTTGTTTATTTTTTATTATTTTATTAAATTGAAGGGTTGTGATAATCCTTTGTTGAGCAAGGCCATTTTTTCAACAGTATTATATTTTAATGAAGGTATATACATGATTTTTTTAAGACATAGTGCTCTTGCATACTTAATAGCAACAGTATAGTGTAAATATTGTTCTCATATGTATTAGGAAACCAAAACATTTATGTGATTTGTTTCATTGCAGTGTTTACTTTTTTGTGGTGGTCTGGAACCTGCAGGATCTCTGAGGTCTGCCTCTTTGATGTATGTGTGTGTGTGCGGGCACGTGTGCATGTATATACAGAAAATGAAGGAATGATTGATAGCGTATTGAACTACATATATCTGCACTTCATGATTCCTACAACTCCCTTCCTTACATGTAGGCAGTTGGATATATAAGAACTGATTTGGGGAGAGAAGTCTATGCTGAAGATATGGGTTTAGAAGTAGCAGTATTTGTTGTTATTTAGTCACGAAGGTAGCAGAGTTTTAATGGTGGTTTAATCGCTAAGTCGTGTCCGACACTTGTCACCCCGTGGACAGTAGCCTGCCAGGCTCCTCTGTCCATGGGATTCTCCAGGCAAGAATACTGGAGTGGGTTGCATTTCCTTCTCCAGGGTATCTTCCCAACCCAGGAATCGAACCCAGGTCTCCTGCATTGCAGGCAAATTCTTTACTGGCTGAGCTGAGAGAAGTCCCATATATAGTATTCAATTCCAAGGAATTCTTGAGATGATAGAGAGGAAGGAGAGAGAAAAATATATTTAATAATTAAGAAATCAGAGAAAAGTGGATATTTAGGAGACAGAATAGTGACTCATGAGATAGGAGAAAACCAAGACTGCCTTGAGTGTGAGGCTCCTAAGGAAGAAGTCTATCAAAAAAAAGGAGGTGGCCCTCAGTGTAAGATGCTGGGTAAAGGAAAATGAAGACCACCAGTGATAATACTGTCTTCACTTTATGCTTCTGGCTTCAGAATTTTGCTGAGAGGACCTTGAGTTCTTCAAAACTTTAGTATTTACATAACCTGATTACTGTCTTCTCTTTGACTTGATTTCTTATAATTAAATCTTTCACCCAACTGTACTGTATTTTTATTCATGGGGCAGGATGAGAATCTATATTTTATATAAACACACTGCTATCCCTTTATTGCATAACCTACTAGTTCCTCAGATACAAAATATTCAGCTATGACACATACTGTGTTGTTATATTCTTGAGTGGAACTCTAGAGTTTCTCTTCTGTGACAACATTAGCTGATATTTTTTGAACTGTTAAACTATGTTTTACATGCATTATTTTATTTTATCCTTGTAACAATCTTATAAATTAATTTTTTATATCTATAATTTTTTACGTGAGGGAACTGTGGCTTTCCAAGGCTAGATTAGTTGCCCAAAGCCCTTTATTTGAAAGGTAGTAAAAGTCAACCCAATTTATCTTACCTCTTCCTCTTTGGTCATTTATTTTGTATACATACCATACTTTTAATTAACATGACTTTATATTAGATTTCAAATCGAGTACTATATGACCCTTTTATGAGTCTTATTATGAAAGTGAAAGTGAAGTTGCTCAGCCGTGTCGACTCTTTGCGACCTGTGGACTGTAGCCTACCAGGCTTCTCCATCCACAGAATTTTCCAGGCAAGAATACTGGAGTGGGTTCCCATTTCCTTCTCCAGGGGATCTTCCTGAACCAGGGATTGAACCTGGGTCTCCTGCATCACAGGCAGATGCTTTACCCTTTGAGCCACCAGGGAAGCCCCTGAGTCTTATTATCAACCCTATTAAATTATTTTATGTATTTGTTTTATGTAATTGAATTTTAACAGAATTTGGCCCAAATTTCATCCTCCAAATATCTATTTTATTAAATATCTAGACTAATTTAGAGAGAATTGGCTTAAAAATAGCATCTCCCCATTCAAGAAATTGGCAAGTTTTTCCTTTTATTCATATTTTGGTTTGTATAAAAATGAAATTTAGAGGTTTTGTTTTGTTTTGTTTTGTTTGATGTAGAAGGCCTATGAATTTTGGTTTCCTCCCTGGTTGAGAATCATTGTAATATGCACTACTGTTTTTCTTCATGATTTTGAATCACTTCTTCCTGTGTTCTATCAATCTCTCTTCCTCCCTTCACTCAGAAATTATCAGTCTCACATTAATGGTATAGTGGTGAGCTAGAGTGGTGTAACTGCCTTCCAGAAATTAATATAAATCTCACCAAGACTCATTAATTAATTAACAAATAATCCCTCATCAAATTTCTCAGCAGATTCTTATATTTAGTTGTGTTTGAAATGTTTAAATATATTCATATTAAATATGTGAATACCTTGAGCAATTTCTTCGGGGAAAAAGTTTTCTTGCAGGATATGGAAAATATGTTTATGACATCAATTTCCTGAGGTAAAAAAATGTTGAGGTTTGAAGAGGATGCTTTGAGAATTAGATTATTTTACTTTGATCTCATAATAACAACAGATAACTAAATAAAGCTCACATTTCTTAGTAAAACGTTTGCAGTTCAGTAAACATTCTTAAGGGAAACATTCGCTTCAGTAACCAAAACCCACTGTTTTCATTGAAGGCCCAAATTAAAAGAATACTGTTTCTATTCTGTAAGGAAAGAAAAATCTTATTTATTTTTCTATGTAGACATTTTGGAACAGTTCCCCTTGAAATTACACAAGACTTTATAGATAACAGACCTGAGAGCGAAAAGACTCAGGATCTGCATGAGCTGTAAGAAGACCAACAGTGTTACCCATAACAGATCTACTAAAAAACCTTCAAAAACAGGGGGGATTCTTTTTGGTTGCTAGGACAACGTCAATAAATAGATAAAGGCAACTTTCTGAAGTTTATCCTGCTGTATCATTGCCTTTTGGCTTAAAAATAGATTTTAAGCTCCTTGACGATTAATACAAGTCCTCAGTGTGTCTGAAATCATGTAAATTTAGAGAAAATTGTGATTCAGAAATATTACTGGGTTATGTGATGTGGCTATCGGGTTTATTTAAAACCATGCTATCTTACTATAGAATCAGGGAACAACAAATACGTTCCTGTCTGAAGTTCTAGGTGAGTGGTTCCATGTGTGGTCTAGGTGGGAAGATATACCAAATTTATAAGAAGTGAAAATGAAACCACTCTTTGCTTAAGGAAATTTTATATGTGCTGTAGCAAGGAGGCAGAAGAAGAAAAGCCTCTCTTGGCCCTTTGGCTTGAAATGTACAATTGGGGAGAGGACATTAGTAAGGAAATTTCTTATGGCAAACATGAGTGTTGTTTTTATACTTCAATCTTGATGCACAAAGTTACATAAACAGGTATAAAGGCATTGAGTACCTTCTTGTAAAAAAAATCCTGCCTCACTATGGCTTTTCAAAAAGTGCTGACTGATTATCAAAGTGAGTTCATATTCTGGCATGACAAAAATAGGCTGGAAATAAGTTGAAAATAGCCCAAGAAACAGGGCCAGTCTCTCCAGCTTACCCAGACTGACCTGTGTGCTCTGAGGTCTTAGCTCTCCTTTGTATCTCGTGTCTCACTTGTTTCACCCTTGCAAGCAGTTTAGAAACTGGATCTGTTTTTAAGGGAGGAAATAGTGGTAGTGGGATTAGGTCATGGTAAATTGGTAACGAGAATCTGGGGCTTCTTACTAATTCAGGACTCAAATAGAGACAGTGGTCTTTAGTAAATAGAGAAATTCTGGATTAAATGAGTAGGTATTGGAGATTAAAGTGAATTTTGTTGAATTCTGTTGAGTTAAAGTAAATAAAAGCAGTAGAGTAGATCTATCTTCAAAGAAGATACGTTCTACAAGGAGTAGAACGTATCTACAAAGTATGTTTGCAGTTATCTTTCTGTGCACTGAAGCAGTGCTTTCTTTTCTTCAGTTTAGAAAGAAAATCATTAAATGTCTACAAATGAGTTTCTACATTGTACTGACCTGCTATGCAAATACAAAAATGAAAGAGAAGAGCATTGATATCAAAGATAGAGAGTAAGGATAAGATTACATGAGGATCACTTGTGGTTATAGAAATGAAAAAGTTAAGATGAGAGTGGCAGGGGACTTATAATTTCATATTTCATGAAAATGGTTCAGGAAATTTATTCAGCCTGCTCAGATTTTATTAGGACTCCATGTTTCAAATACACTACACCCCATACTTTCAGACATATGTTAGAATGTAAACATATCTGCAGCACCAATATACAGACATAATGTAAAGAAAATGGTGCCTTCTATACGTTTCATATGTGTGATTAAGGACAACAGGATTGACAAATTTTTTTTCAGCAGATAGTAGAATGACTGACAGTAAAGAGCCTCATAGAGAATGTGGACAATCTGGTAAAGAGCTTTTCTGCTGTATAGGAAGTGATCCCTATATAAAGCCCAAGCCAGGCAAAAGTGGCTTATACATCCGCAACTTTGGTGTCTTCAGGTCTAAGTCGGGAGCACTGACCGAGTGATCTCTGAAATTCCTTGTTGTTGTTTAGTTGCTCAGTCATGTCCGACTCTGCAATGTAGCCTGCCAGACTCCTCTGTCCAGGGGATTTCCCAGGCAAGAACACTGGATGGGTTACCATTTCCTTCTCCAGGGGATCTTCCTGACCTAGAGATCAAAATCCCTTGACTGACTGTCAAAAACATGTAAAGCTATGCACAGTTCCATCCATTGCTAGAAGATAAGGGAACCAAAGCAGACAAATGATGAAACGTGAGGGCATTTAAAATTCATGGTCTTCCAAAGTTGTATATTTAGGTAGCGATTAGAGGAAGATTTCTCCTTCGACATGTTGAATTTCTCTATTTACCATTGAAAGGATTTAAGTGGGATAAAATTGTCTTTCAATCAGTCCCGTGAGACAATAGCCTACATCAAAATTAGTTTAGTAGGGTGACATTGTCAAGATGGTCATGTAGTCATTCCTGGCTTTGTTCCCGTTCACAGGAAGGACAGCAGACAACCTCATAGGCAAGACGCCCCTGAGAGACTCCTAGAACAGGAGGTGAAGCTAAAGCCCTGTGTGCACCCCAAACCCCCCATTATCACAGAGGCCATGACAAATTGCGTTAGAAGGGTTAGAAGAACAAGTGCACGCTGACTGCATTGCACCTCCCAGGTCCCTGTGGCCCCGTGCAGGGAGGTCTCCTCTGAGCCTGTGATACTTCCAGTGGGAGGAGAGCCCTGGGGACATCGACCTCCCCTGCATCTTTGTGGGAATCCCTGCTCTTTCTTTGCCCCAAAGGGATCACAAGGGAATCCAAGGGCTCAACCACTAGAAATTCTGTTGTCATAAGGAAAGAGGGAGAGACTTCCAACAACCAGTGGTCAGTTTTTGACAGACCAAGTTCTTCCCTACAGAGTCTGCATAACAATTTCAAATCGTTTCTTTGCCCTAATGCAAGACCCATGTTGGTGGCACAGTATGCCAAGAGAACTAACTTGGGTCCAGATTTGCCTAACTTGGGCAAATACCCCCAAATGGAGTTTGAAACCTTGAAGATGGATTTGCCTTACCTAGGGAGAAGTACTCAATCACAACCCCACCCATTACTGATCTTCATTTCTGGCCCCCCACACCCACCAAAAAGCATATTTGGGAAAATTTTGGAGTTGCCTGAAGTGGCCCTCCTACGTGAAGCCTGGTTCTAGCCCCACCTGAGAGGAGGGATTAGTGAGACCACCTGGAAACCAGGAAACCCAGCAATCCTCCAGCCACGAGGGTTCAGGCAGAGCTGACTGCCTTCAGAGCAAAGCCAATGGCCCTATTCGGACAGGGAACTTGAGGCACTGGTCTAATGCACAGATACCAATGTAAGCAATCAGGGATCGTGAAAAATCAGGAAAATGCAGCACCACCAAAGAAAACTAATAAAACTCCAAGAACTGACCTTAAAGAAATAGAGATCTATGAAACGTCAGGCAAGTCCAGAATAATCCTCTTAAAGAACGTCAGTTAACAGAAGAACATACAACTACACAAAATTAAGAAAAAAACAAAGAGCAAAATTAGAAATTCAGCAAAGTAATAGAAATCATCAGAACAAAGAATCAAACGGAAATCTGAGAGCTGGAAAATACAGTAACTGAACTGAAGTCGTCGATAGAGAGAAATGCATACTCAAACCGTGCAAAAGAGTCAGTGACCTGGAATACAGTACACTTCAAAGTATCCAGTCAGAAGTGCAAGAAGAAAAAAGAATGAAAAAGAGGGTGAAGCATGCCTGGGGTTTTATGGGCCACAATGAAAATAAGTAATCTTTACAATATGGGAATTTCAGAAGGAGAAGAAAAAGAGGACATAAAATATATTTAAAGAAACAATGGCTGAAAACTTCTAAAACCTGAGGAGAGAAATAAACATCCATATCTAAGAGGCCCAAAGGAGCTCGAATAACTTGACCCAAATAAGGCGGACCCCAAGATATTGATACATTATAATCAAGTTGTCAAGGTTAAAGAAAGAGAAGGAATTTTAAAAGCAGCAAGAGAAAAGAGAAGTTACAGATAAAGAAATTCCCACAGGGCTGAAATCAGTGGATTCCTCAACAGAAACTTTTCAGGCCAGGAGAGGCAATAGGCTGAAGTATTCAAAATATTAAAGAAATAGAAGCTGTCAAGCAAGAATGCTATCCATAGTGAAACTGTCCTTCAGAAATGCAGGGATAAAGACTTTCCCAGAACAATAGCTGATGGAATTCATCATTGTTAATCCTGCCTTATGAGAAATGTAAAGTCATTGCTTTGAGTGGAAATGAAAGGATACTAATTAGCATCATGAAAGTACAAGAAAGGAGTGTATAAATCACTGGTAATGGAAAATATGTAGTCAGAGTTGGATTCTGTAACGTGGTAATGGGGATACCTAATTCGCTTACAACGCCACTTTAAAACATAACAAAAATAAACACCAGTACAATAATCTGTTATTAGTTACACAATATTAAAAAATGTAAATTGTAACATTAACCTAAAATATGAGGGGGAGAAGTGTAAAACTTAGACACTTTATTGCAATTAAGATGTTGCTACTTTAAAACCGAGGGTTATGGTTTTATTCTTTTTTATGTAAGCTCCATGATAACCTCAAGGCAAAACCTGTAGTACTTATACAAAAGAACATATAAAAAGTTAAAGCATCCTGATACCACAGGATATCAAAATACAAGAAAGACAATGGGCGAGAAAAAAGGAACAAGACAAGCAGACACAATTAACTGGTAATTATAAATGGTCACCTCTGAGAGCTGCTCCGGGCTTTGGATGCTCTTATCAGGTGCTGCTGGGACATTTTGTGGGGGCCCAAGACACACACAGTGTCTGGGGCTCCGCCAAGCCACTCAGCCTGAGATTCTCTTTGCTGCCGGGTGGGTTTGTATGGACAGGCTTGTCCATCTGTAACTTCATTAAGGCTTGCAGTCCATCTTCAGTACTTCCCCTTGCAGAACCTTATAAGAATTCAGCTGGCAAAGCAGACTTGTGGTTTGCAGAGTCCCACCGCCAGCATCATTAAGGCCGATTGGGAAGAAGGGATGTGAGTTTGGAACTGAGGGGCAAGAACTTAGGGTTTGGAACTGAGGGGCAAGAATTTAATAACTTGTTCCAGCAAACCTCTAAGAAATAGGGTGTTAAAAAATGTTGCCTCAGATCTGTTTTGCAGCCAGTGTTTATGTGATTTTAGTAGGGTGCATGCATGCTAAGTCGCATCAGTTGTGTCCGACTCTTTGCACCCCTATAAACCATAGCCCACCAGGCTCCTCTGTCCATGGAATTCTCCAGGCAAGAATACTGGAGTAGGTTGCTGTGCCTTCCTCCAGGGGATCTTCTAGACACACATCGAACCCGTGTCTCTTATTGGAAGGTGGATTCTTTACCATTGATTTTGTAAATCATGTGAAATCATATATTATGTAAGATTCACAGGTATACCTTGCAATCTGAATCTACTGCATTCGTGTCCTGAGTTTGGATAGTAGAAGTCTGGGTAGTGAATAGGGTCTTCTACATCTAGTTTATTCCTGAGTTTTGGATAGCAAGAGTGAAAGTTCAGGTAATGATGGATATAGTTTTATAGTTTCCTAAAAATTTAGCAGTATCTGTTTGCTTACTGAGTTTATATAAGATGGAGTTGAATACTGAGGTATACCTGCATTTTATTCCAGGTACAGATTCAGTAATAGCAATATCACAGCACTAGACCATTTAAAAAATTTGATTTGATTAAAGCAAAATAAAATTTGATATTTCTTTGGACTTGTTAAAATGGGGCCCTTTCTACATTTCTGAATTGCCTAACATTTTTGAGGATTGATCTTATAGCGCACATGTGTATTTACCCTAGGATACTGGGTTATCAGTAGTACTCTAAATATCAATAGTTTTTGATCTTCTACCTGAGATTTCTTCCTTTCATTATCTTTTTCTATTTTTATAGTTCACACTTACCTTTTGCTTCTTGTTGCAGTTCTCCCTTAAAGATGCCTTTTATTATTGATCCAGTCTGTTTGCTTAGGTTATATGCGGGAACACACAGGGATTTTTAGCCCCAGAGAAAGCTTGTGTGTTAGTGCCCCAAATGAGTGTCCTGTCCATCTGTTTCCTCATTTCCCTCCATTTGAGGTTGATAACCAGGCGATTTAGAATGACCCGAGAAGGGTAGATTTATTTTAAGGCTTTTCACTGTCTTGTTTCTAGTAGCAGAGTTGGTATCATTAAGGCAGCTCTGCTATGTAGTCTCAGAATTGGGTAGACACAGGTTCAGATCTCTGCCATGTATTATTCATATGATCTTGGTTAAGTTACTTCATTTCTCCTAATTTTTTTGTAATAGGGCTGTTAATATTTACCTCACTGGCCTATTTGCATTCATGGGATACATACATAAAACATTTGGCAAATTTTTTCCCCTTTGCATTTCCTAGTAGTAGAAAGGTCTTCCCAAGTGCTATGGTGGTAAAGAATCCGCCTGCCAATGCAAGAGATGTGAGTTTGATCCCTGAGTTGGGAAGATCCCCTGGAACAGGAAATGACAGCCTGTTCCAGCATTCTTTCCTGGAAAATTCCGTGGACAGAGGAGCCTGGTAGGCTGCAGTCCATGGGATTGCAAAGAGTCAGACACAACTGAGCAGCTGTATACACTCTTATTAATAATTACTTTAAACATAAATGGATTAAAATTTTTGCTCAAAAGACACACTAAAGAAAGATGCTGACAATAGGAAAAATTAGATATAGTAATTGGTTGTGGTTAATATGAAAACCCTCTGTACTATGTTCACATTTTTTTTTCAGCAAACCTAAAACTGCCCTGAAATAAAAAGTTTAATACAAGGAGATTCATTATGAGAATGAAAGAGAAGCTAAAATGTGGGGAAAGGGGGAAAGATATTGGCCATTCATGTATCTGACAAAGCAATAGTATACTGAATATATACAGAAATCATACTAATCTATGAAAAAAATAAATAGCGAACAAAAAACTTGAAGAGACCTTTCACAAAAAAATGGTAATTTTTTGGTAACCTTTCATTAATCCATGAAAGGATACACATCTTCATCAGAGAAATGTCAATTAAAGATACCACTACAATAAGATACCACTACCTAACCATAGGAACTGCCAAAATTATCAAGTCAACCATACTGGTAGAACTGAAATGAATGGAAGTCTCACGTAATGCTGTGAGAGTTTAAATTGGTACCACCATTTTGGAACATGTGCATGCTTTAGAACACAGCGATTCCATTACTAAATGTACATCAACTGCAATGCACGCACATGTTCATCAAAAGAACTGGTTTGTTGCTGTTGCTCAGTCACTAAGTCGTGTCTGACTCTTTGCGACCCCACAGACTGCAGCACACCACTCTCCCCTGTCCTCCACTGTCTCCCAGAGTTTGCTCAAATTCATGTCCATTGAGTTGGTTATGCTAACCATCTTATCCTGTGCCATCCCCTTCTCTTTTTGCCTTCAGCCTTCCCCAGCATCAAGAATGTTTATAATAACCACTATTTGTAATAGCCACAAATTGGAAGCAACTCAAATGTACTTGAGTAAGAGAATTTATGCAGAGTGTGGTATCTACATTTATTATTTATGAAAAATAACAAGACACTGCTGCATGCAACATTGTTAAATTTTAAGAAAAGTTGAACAAGAGAAGTCAGACTTGGTAAAGTGATTATTATAATATTATATAATATATTTTATATAAAATTGTATAAATTATGTAAAATTTATATATAAATATTATATTTTAATACTATTATAAAATAATATGGTAATATTATTATAATATTAAGTGATTATATTTATATAACATTCAAAAACATGCAAACCAATCCATAGTCAGAGATGTTAAGATGAGAATGAGATAAAGTAGTAGGGGCATGAAAGGGTGTCCTGTGCTGGAAATATTCTCTTTTCTGATGTGGGTGGTATTTCCACTTTGTGAAATCATTCATTTGTGCTCTTCTCTGTTATGTATGTTACACTTAAAGTGTATCCTTTAAAAACAAACAGACAAACAGAAACCAGCAGGAAAATGGTCAAAGGACTTCATTAGGTGTTACACATAAAAAGGAACACAGGTGCCACACAAGCATAAAATATATTTAACCATATTAATCAGAAAAAATGCAAATTAACTACATGATTCTATTTTATGTGGTATATTGACAAAAATTTAAAATTCAGACAATATCACATGTTGGAAATAATATGGAGTCACAGAAAATCTCACATACTCTTGGTAAGAGTATGTCATGATATAACCACTTTTGAACAATTTGACTCCATAGTAATTTGGGGTGTGTGTACCCTGTGATCCAGCCACTCATTCCTTGTTATATACTTAGAAAATCTCTTATAGAGGCATAGCAGCAGAGTCTCTAGTATCACAAGAGAGTCTGCAGCAAAATTGTTCCTAATAATAAAAAAGGAATCAGTTCCACTTTCCATCTCAAATTAGTTAGATAAAGCCTGACACATTCACACAATGAAATATTCTCTGTTAAGGAATATCTTATTTGTTGGAAGGAAAGTTATGACCAATCTAGACAGCATATTAAAAAGCAGAGACATTACTTTGCCAACAAAGGTCCGTCTAGTCAAGGCTATGGTTTTTCCAGTGGTCATGTATGGATGTGAGAGTTGGACTATAAAGAAAGCTGAGCGCTGAAGAGTTGATCCTTTTGAACTGTGGTGTTGGAGAAGACTCTTGAGAGTCCCTTGGATTGCAAGGAGATCCAACCAGTCCATCCTAAATGAGATCAGTCCTGGGTGTTCTTTGGAAGGACTGATTTTGATGCTGAAGCTCCAATACTTCGGCCACCTGATTCGAAGAGCTGACTCGTTGGAAAAGACCCTGATGCTGGGAAAGACTGAGGGCAGGAGGAGAAGGGGACGACAGAGGATGAGATGGTTGGATGGCATCACTGACTCGATGGACATGGGTTTGGGTGGACTCTGGGAGTTGGTGATGGACAGGGAGGCCTGGCGTGCTGCAGTTCATAGGGTCGCAAAGAGTCAGACATGATTGAGCGACTGAACTGAACTGAACTGAAGGAATATCTAGAGCTCTGGGTGATCACATAATTGATCTCCAAAACTTAATGATGCATGAACAAAAGCAAATTATTGAAGAATATATAAAGTAATATTCCAGATGGATAAAGTTTAAAAACTGACAAAATTAGCAATAATATCATAGTGTTACGCTATAAAGAAAAACAAATTATTTTCTGTGCGGGGGTGGTGGGACATGCTATTAAGGAGGACTCACAATTATTGTTGATGTTCTATTTCTTAAACTGTGCGGTAATAGAAGTATGTTTTATTTTTTTTTTATTTTTTAAACTTTGTACTTTAAATATACTTTTTATATCAACAATAACAGAAATGAAAAGTAAAAGAAAGAAATATGTCAGCATAGCCGCATTTGGATTTTTGGTCATGAGTTTCTGAACCAAAGCTATCAATTAAAATTTTTAAAAAAACATTATTTTGCAGTTATTTTAGAAAGTGTTCATGTGATATCTTTCAGCTCATGGTCATTTGAGAACACAGTGGAGGGACCAGTAGGGTGAATCACCAGGGCTTATTTACACAACAAAAAATGTGGCTGTAATATATTCTCCACTGATGTTTCTGAAACCAGAGACCGGAAACGTAGAGTGGAAATGAGACCCTTTACTTTTCTTGCGCCAACACAAGCAACGATTACAGCGCCGTGTGAGAAAAGTTGTAAGAAATATTGCTAGGTTTTAGCAGTTCAACCAAGTCAGCAGATTTCTGTAATTGTGGCAGATTGGACCTCAGAAACTTCACAATCTTCAGCAAAGAATGGCTTTTACATGTTAAACTGATCCCTGATAAAACAACCCCAGGGTCATGAGAAGGCTGCGCTGCCAATTTGTTTTCACCATGGGACCCACTGACATCTGGCTTAGCTGGAAGCTGAAAAACTTCTTTAAAATTCTCTTGACAGTAAAAATGGACATGTGGAAATCATTCTAATCTGTTAATCTTTGGTGCTCCTGAAAAAGGGACATTTGGCTTGATATTTCATGATGATAAATATGAAACCTCCAGATCGAGTTGTACTTAACGGCACTGGAATAAAGACTAGAATTTTCATTTCCCACATGAGCCAAGATGTTCATGCACCTGCACCAGGCCCATGACTTAAGGAGCCTGCCGGATTCTGGGTTTACACTTGGGCGTTGTAATTTGTCCCGTTTTACATGTGTTCCATTTGGCCGGTGAAAATTAGTGAACAGTAGCAAGTCATTCTTCCTCTTGTTCTCTTCCTTCCTCTCGTCTCTCTCCCCTTCCCCTCTGCTCACTCACTCACCCGCCTGTTCAAGCACTGCCTCTTTTCCTCCCTCTCTCCCATTGTATTAAATATTTCAAATAATCAAGGCAATAAAATAGCATAAGTATTCTCACATGTATATATTTGCATGCTATTAATAAGTGACTTTTAGGGTCGCTGCATAAATGTCTGCCTGCAAGATCAGTGAAGGTCAGAAGGAGCTTGCTGTGTCCACAACGTATGCAGAGCAGCGGTAACTTGTAGCCATAGTTTGGACTGGTTTTTCCTCCCTTCAGCTTCTGTGGTGGTTCGGGCTCCCCACTTTACCTCTGAGCACATTCCCTCACTGTGAACTGCTGTTTGAGGGAGTTTTTGTTTCTTTAACATCTTTTGTTTCTCCAGTTTTTGACTTTCACTAAATCCCTCTTTTCAGCATTAATATACATTGTTAATTAGTTAGTTAATTTGGCTGTGCTGGGTCTTAGTTGTGGCATGCAAACTTAGCTGAGGCATGTGAGGTCTAGTTCCCTGACCAGGGATCAAACCCGGGCCCCCAGTATTGGGAGCACAGAGTCTTAGTCGCTGGACCACCAGGGAAGCCCTAACATTAATATATTTTTTATTTCCGGTGACAAAATTTATCTTAGAAGCCCTGGATTGAAACTAATAAAATGAATTAGTGAATAAAGGAAATATGGACAACCAGATATAGGTCTACAGAAGAGATGTTAGTCGCTCAGTCGTGTCCGACTCTGTGATTCCATGGAATGTAACCCACCAGGCTCCTCTATCCACGGGGTTCTTCAGGCAAGAACACTGGAGTGAGTTGCCATTTCCTTCTCTAGGGGATCCTCCCGGCCCAGAAATCCACCTCTCTTCTGTCTCCTGCATTGGCAGATGGTTCTTTACCACTAGCGCCACCTAAGAAGTCCGTAGGTCTACAGAATTCCCCACTAAACAGATGCTGTTCAAGAGGTTTGCTCTCCTTGTTTTCAAACATCCCGTGCTGTCTCTCATCAAAATAAAAATGCAAATACAGAAATGAATATATTAATTCATTTAAAGTAATAAGCACAAGTGTTGCTTCTGAGAAGCCAGTGCATAGCTTTTTTCTGGTTCTTTCTCTGTATAGTATCTTGGCCCTTGAATGGGAGAGTGGCATACCGGTTGTGAGCAGGGCCTCTGGAGTCTACATGTCTTGGTTCCAGTGTTGACTCTGTGGACTTGGGCAGATTACTTCACTTTTCTATGCCGCATGTTTCCTCATCTTTAAACCTCGGGTATTTTTAGCATTTACTTGTGAGTGATGGCGAGGATTAAATGGATGTAGGTCCCTAGTAGGCACTGGAAGTGTTAGCTTTTCTCACCCTTCCTCTTGGCTCCATTCCTCAGCTAACAGTCAGTCTCAACCTCAATACCAGAACCAGGAACATCACTCAAGAATTCCACCTTTCCAGTGGAAGCTTAGCTTCTACCCTCAACCGGGAATCTAAAATTTAGATGGGTATTTTTGTGGATGTGGCAATATTACATGATAAAAGAACTTTCTGTATGCCTTGCAGGAATTCATCCAATGTCTCCTGAGTGCCTTCTATAGGATACTGTTCTTTGCTTGGGGCTAGATTTGACTGGCCATTGTGTTACTTGGCTGTGATAGAGTGTGTGTGTGTGTGTGTGTGTGTGTGTGTGTGTGCGTGTGGTAGGGGGTTGTCTGTGAGAAGAGATTGGGTCATTCATTTTCAAATAATCCCTGGATACTGTTCTTTGCTTGGGGCTAGATTTGACTGGCCATTGTGTTACTTGGCTGTGATAGAGTGTGTGTGTGTGTGTGTGTGTGTGTGTGTGTGTGTGTGTGGCAGGGGGTTGTCTGTGAGAAGAGATTGGGTCATTCATTTTCAAATAATCCCTGACTCATGAAGCTTGAATCCGTTGCTACCTTATGAAGTATATTGTTAGCCATAAGAACTCACATTCTACTCAGACTTCCTTGACTCCATTGTACCCTCAATAACAAGTCATCAAAGTAGATGCAAACCCTGGGCAGGCTGCCCTGGCTGCCATGCTGACCTCATCTCTAGTCCTGCTCTTCTTTACTCACAAGATCCTACATTGGAGACATAGTCAATGCAATCTCTATCAAGATTCCAGTGGCAGTTTTCACAGAAACAGAAAAAAGAATCTAAAGTGTCTGTGGAGCCACAGAAGACCCCAATAGTCAACCCAATCCTGAGAAAGAGCAAAGCTGGAGGCTTCATGCTTCCTAATTTCAAATTATTCTGCAGTCAAATAGTAATCAAACTAGTATGGTGCTGACATAGAAGTAGATATGTAGACCAATGGAGCAAAGCTGAAAGTTCAGAAATACATCCTCACATATACAGGCAACTAACATTTGATAAGGGAGCCAAAAAGACTCAGTGAAGGAAGGACAGTGTCTTGAATAAATTGTGTTGGGAAAATTGGATAACCACATGCAGAAGAATGAAATTAGACCCCTATTTAAATCACTCACAAAGGTTAACTTGAAATGAATTAAACTCTTAACGTAATAACCTGAAACCATAAAACTGCTAGAAGAAAACAGAGGTAAAACGGTCCTTCACATTGGTCTTGGCAGCAATTTCCTAGGTACAACACCAAAAGTAGCAGCTACAAAGGCAAAAATGAGTAATCTGGACTACTTCAAACAAAAAAGCTTCTGCAGAGCAAAAGAAATACCAAAATGAAAAGACAGTATGGGATGGGAGAAGGTATTTGAAATCATATGTTTGATGAAGTATTAATATCAAATATATGTAGAAAACTCATGCAGGAGAAGAAATGAAGTCACTCAGTCGTGTCCGACTCTTTGTGACCCCATGGACTGTAGCCTGCCAGGCTCCTCTGTCCATGGGATTTTCCAGGCAAGAATACTGGAGTGGGTTGCCATTTCCTTCTCCAACTCAATAGCAAAAGTAACAAAGTGACTCAATTTTTAAAAAAGCAAAGGAATAAATAGAATTCAATTTGAAAGAAGGCACTGTACTCCACTAATCATCAAGGAAATGCAAGTTAAAACTATGATGAGGTCTCACTCCACATCTGTTAGAATGGCTATCATCAAAACAACGTGATGTAACAAGTGTTGGAGTGGTTGTAGATGAAAAGGAACCCTTGTGCTCTGTAGATGGGACTGTAAATTTATGCAGCCACTAAGAAAAGCACTATGGAGATCTCTCAGAAACTTAAAAATGGAACTACTATATGATCTAACAGTCTTAATTCTGGGTGTATATTTGAAGGAAATGAAATCATTACCTCAAAGAGATACCTTTACCCTGTGGTAGCAATATTCACAATAGCCAACATATGGAAACATCTGAGTGTCCACCAGTAGATGATGGTATGCATGGGCATGTGTGTGCATATATATGTGTATGCACGTGTGTGTGTGTGAAGGAATAGTATTTATTCTTGAGAGAAAAGAAAATAATGCCATTTGTGAGGATTTGGATGAATCTTGATGGCAGTATGCTAAGTGAGATGAGTTAGAGAAATCCAAATACTGTAGGATGATACTTAATTGTGGAATCTAAGAAAGGCAAAATCTGAAAAACAGTAGATTGATGGTTATCAGGGCTTGCAGGGTGGAGGAATTCAGGAGATAATGGGTCAAAGGGTACAGACTTCCAGCTACCAGATTAACAAATTCTGGGAATCATTAAATAGCGTAGTGATTATAGCTAATAACGCTGTATATCCTTGAATGTTCTTGCACGATGTAACTTACATGATGTTACAAGTCACTTAGATGTCAAAAATCTGGAAAAGAGAAAAAAAAAGAGTAAAAGGTAAGAAAAAAAAAAAAACTAAAATATTTTAGTACAAGATAGGAGAAACTGCCTTATCAAGGATTTATCCGAAAAAACTTCCTAATGATAAAACAGTCTACAGGATAGATTCTCTCCAGAGTCCTAGGCAGGCTCACAAAGCCTGGGGTGATGATCTAATCAGTTCAGTTGCTCAGTTGTGTCCGACTCTGTGATCTCTTGGACTACAGCAGACCAGGCCTCCCTGTCCATCACCAACTCCCAGAGCTTCATCAATCTCATGTCCATTGAGTTGGTGATGCCACCCAACCATCTCATCCTCTATTGTCCCTCCTCCTCCTGCCTTCAGTCTTTCCCAGCATCAGGGTCTTTTCCAACGAGTCAATTCTTTGCATTAGGTGGCCAAATTATTGGAGTTTCAGCTTCAACATCAGTCCTTCCAATGAATATTCAGGACTAATTTCCTTTAGGATGGACTGGTTGGATCTGCTTGCAGTCCAAGGGACTCTCAAGAGTCTTCTCCAACACCACAGTTCAAAGGCATCAGTTCTTTGGCACTCAGATTTCTTTAGAGTCCAATTCTCACATCCATACATGACCACTGGAAAAACCATAGCTTTGACTAGATGGACCTTTGTTGGCAAAGTAATGTCTCTGCTTTTTAATATGCTGTCTAGGTTTGTCATTGGAGAAGGAAATGGCAACCCTCTCCAGTATTCTTGCCTGGAGAATCCCGTGGACAGAGGAGCCTGGTGGGCTGCTGTCCATGGGGTTGCAGAGTTGGATGTGACTGAAGCAACTTAGCATGCATCCATGCATTGGAGAAGGAAATGGCAACCCACTCCAGTATTCTTGCCTGGAGAAGCCCAGGGACAGAGGAGGGCTGCCGTCTATGGGGTCACACAGAGTCGGACAAGACTGAAGCGACTTAACAGCAGCAGCAGCTAGGTTCTCATAGCTTTTCTTCCAAGAAGCAAGCGTTTTTGAGTTTCATGGCTGCAGTCACCATCTGCAGTGATTTTGGAGCACAAGAAAATAAAGTTTTTCACTGTTTCCATTGGTTTCCCATCTATTTGCTATGAAGTGACGGGACTGGATGCCTTGGTCTTAGTTTTTTGAAGGTTTAATTTTAAGCCAACTTTTTCACTCTCTTCTTTCACATTCATCAAGAAGCTCTTTTAGTAATATCAATAACCTCAGATACTCAGATGATCTAAACTTTATTCTAAAAGACTACCAAGGAGGCAGGGATAGGAGAAGACCCTCTCTGTGTCAGAACTCTTACTCTGGTAGGAATTCAGTTTTACCTCTGGGTACCAACACAAGGGAAATTTAGCTCTGCTGTTAATCCTGAGTTTCTGAATCTGAATGAACTTGTACTATAGTCAGAACTGAACTTGAGGTTCATCTATTGTCATGTGATTTGTTTCTGTGTGGAGAACATGTTTTCAGTTATATTTCTTAGAAAATGTCCTTTAGGCAGTTATCCATGTGGATGCCTACAGGCCTGAGAGTGGAAATGTTTTCTTAAAAACTCAGAGAAGTTATTGAATCGTAAAAAGTCGCATTAGTCATTTTTATAGCTGCCAAATAGGACTTTTATATCCTTCACTGTCCCTTTTTATCTGAATTCTATCTGCAACTAGGAGTCTAATTTTTTTCTGTAATTATCTTGTGAGATTATTTTGTAACCAATAAATCATCTATATGAAACAGTAATGACAGATACATGTAATTATGTTATAGTGATACTGCATATTAGCAAATTAAGATAATTAATTTCTCTTGGAGTTTACTGTTAATACTGCTAACAGTTACTATCTATAGAAATGTGTCTTGAAAAAAATTTTGATTCTAGGTGATTGTACAAGAGCCTCATTACAAGGTATTATTTACATTCTAAAGTATATAAAAAGTGAGCAATAAACAAGTAAATCAAAATAACTATCATATGTTAATTCATATATATGGAATCTAGAAAATGGTACTGATGAACCTATTTGCAGGGCAGGGATACAGACGCAGACATAGAGAATGGACTTGTCGACAGAGCAGAGGGAGGAGAGGGTGTGATAAATTGAAAGAGTAGCATTGAACCGTATATATTATAATGTGCAAAATAGCTCGCTAGTGAGAAGTTGCGGTGTAACACAGGGAACTCAGCCAGGCGCTCTGTGATGACCTATAAGGGTGGGGTGGGGGAGGGAGACTCAAGAGGGAGGGAATTATACAAATATATATACTTATGGCTGATTCACATTTTTGTATGGCAGAAACCAACACGACATTGTAAAGCAGTTATCCCCCAATTTAAAAAAATTTTAAAAATTAATAAATGAAATAATACTTTAAAAATCAAAATGAAATAATACATTTTACTGTAAAGCCTTGTTGTGTCTAGTTCCTGATTTCCACCTGTTTCACACTCTCATTTTTAAAAATGCTTCTCCACATACAGAGTATTGCCTTGGAGGTGAGACTCACACCATTCCAAAGAACCTAGAAATACTTCATCCTACAGTGTATCCCACGTGTTCTGCCAGGAAGGCAGGACTATACGGAGCAGAAAAATGAACAGCTCAGTCAGAAATAGGACAAAAGACAAAGCTCACTTTCTTTCAGTGATGATTCCCTGGAGAGGTGCCTGGGGCTATTTAGGGGGGGAAGTAAATATTTTGTTTTCAGTACCTGAAAGTCTGCAGTTGCACAAGTGTTCCAAAATTATGCTTCTGTTGTTATATTTTGAAATCCTTGCATCAGAATATGTTTTATTATCTTACAGGAGTGTGTTGAAAATGTGTATATTGTAGCATAATGTTTCTGGAATTTTCTCCTTAGTAAAGAGTTCTAAAGCAAGGAAACTAAGGCATATGAGTAAATAAATTATGACTCATAGCATCCCTTTTTCATTTGCTTTAAAATAGCTGCACAGTTTTTCACATGGCAAGGACCATTTTCCCCACATGTTCTTTCTCTTCTCAGGCAAAGTTTATATGGACTCAATATCACAAACCTGGCATACTTGGTGAATTTTGAGCACACATACTGTTCCAACTGAGAAGAGATCCTCTGTATTTTCCATGAACAATTTTGTTCATAAACAGTGTTTTTCACTGTGATGGAGTCATTGTTATGTCTACACATTCTGTACATCACTCCTCCTGACAAGCCTGTGAACTGAAACCTGTATCAGCAGTGAGAGGCATAGAAAACTGACGCATCGCAGGCGTGCACTCCGTGGGGAGAGGGTGCGGTCTGCTCCATTTCAGATAGTCAAAATAATCCTAAAACCCTTGTGTGGCAGCTTATCCAAGCACAGGTAAAGATGGCCAGCATTTTCATTGACCGTTTGCATGCCCTAGTTCAGATCAATTTAAAGAATTTATAAGATTCTGGGGTCACAACATGATTGATTATATTTTGAAACTTAAATCTCTAGAAGTTAAAATGATAATTGTTACTTCAGACAGAGTTGAAGGTGGACATATAAGTGAGAGGATGGCTCTGGAGGTCAAGGATGTGAAGGGGAAGCTGCAACATATATATGTGAACAGAGAAAGTTTATTGCAGGGTCATGAAAGGAAAATGGACAACTCATACTCAGAAGACCTGAACTCTCCACAAATTATACTCTTATTTAATTTTTCCACTATTTAACTTCCCTCTCTAAAGTTAGAAATATTATCGATTATTAATGTGCTTTAGAGCTAAGAATTTTGGAGGAACAAGAGTGGTCAACTTTCTATTGACTATTTTGAGCACTTTAATTTATTTAAGGCCATATAGCCCATTCATTGGAGAAAGAAATGGCCACCCACTCTAGTGTTCTTGCCTGGAGAATCCCAGGGACGGGGGAGCCTGGTGGGCTGCCGTCTATGGGGTCGCACAGAGTCGGACACGACTGAAGCGACTTAGCAGCAGCAGAAGGGTTTCTCAGGTGAAGCTAGTGGTAAAGAACCCGCCTGCCAATGCAGGAAACATAAGCGACCTGGGTTTGATCCATTGGTCAGGAGATCCCCTGGAGGAGGGCATAGCAACCCACTCCAGTATTCTTGCCTGGAGGATCCCATGGACAGAGGAGCCTGGTAGGCTGCAGTCCATACTGAAGCAACTTAGCATGCACACAGGACTGATTAGTAGGCATCAAAACACTAGCTAAATCTTTTATGATAGCAGTAGTCTTTGGGAGACATAGTATTACTTATCTGGAAAATAATAATGTGATTTGTCTTTCTTGTTTTTGAAACTTTCAAAATACTATGTATGTGTCACTCACAGTTAGAGGTTTTGGAAACCAGGGGATGGCTTCCACGTGTTTCTTCTTTCACTCTCAAAAAAACAAAACAAAACAAAACTTACTGCCTTAAAGAATGTCTAGATGACTAAAAAATGGAGTGGGTCATCATTCTTTAGGATGTTTACACTACTTGCCAACAAAACACCACAGAATACATTCTACAAATTAAGTTGAATTTTTTTTTTTTTTTCATATTCAGGGCAAGGAGTTGAACGATTTTGGTTCCAAACCTTAAGAGCACCATAAGAGCAAAAGTCTTAATAAAATACATTGTTTCTCATGAAAAGCTACTACCTCTTATGTTTTACAAGTTTCAGAAAGTTCCTACTTTATTTGGTCAGCTAAATGTTTACATGCTGCTTTAAATAAGGAATGTTGATATTAAAACTCATCTTCACACTAAATTTCAGAAACTGCTGGGTTGAAAAAGACTAACTCACACAAAAACGTTAAGATATATGGCTGTAGTGCTCACAAGTGACAATAGAATGTTTTTCTTCCTTTGGAGAAGCGTGATCATGAAGCGAATTCAGTATATTTTGTTAGAGAAGTGTTCTGCCCATGGGTGAGATCAATATATACAATTTTGAGTGTGTCTTTTTGTGAATTTTTTTTTTTTTTTTTTTAGCAAAAGTATACAGTGTTTTCTTCTTGATTCCTAGAGGAATCCATTGGCTTATGAACTGTGATTTAGAAATGGGTTTTCTTTGTATTGAGAATTTTGAGGATTTATAGCACAATAAACACACTATTTATTCTGTTTACATTAAACATGAATTTTTGACCATCATATATTTTATCAGGAGAATAATCTACAGAGGCACAGACCATGTTCGTTTAATCAATAAACATTTATAGACTGTCTGCCTACCATGTGCAAAACTGTGCTGCAGACGTGTGATGCTAGACAGGTGTAAATATGAGCACCTTGAATGCCCTCTTGTTAAAACTTTACATGGAGCTTTTAAGCATCTCTCATTTCATTTGTAATTACAAGAGTAACCTTGAACTCTGTGCTAGCTCCATTTTTTGAGAATATTTTTATAGACTCCAAAAGTAAGATTTTCAAGGGAATTCCTTCAACAGCTTACTTTGCAAATGTGAAAAGTGAGCCCCAAAGAAGTAAAGTGACTTTTCTAAAGTCAAATATCCAGTTACTGAAGAAGTGAAAGCAATGTCAAAGGCCAATTTTGTTACCAAAAGCAAGTTCATGTGCCAGACAGACGGTGATGACAGACAAACCAAAAGTTAGAGTTTGGAGCAGAGAAAGGTTTATTGTAGGGACAAGCAAGGAGGTTCAGAAAACTAAGATCATAGCACCTGGTCCCATCACTTCATGGCAAATAGATGGGGAAACAGTGACAGACTTTATTTTTCTGGGCTCCAAAATCACTGCAGATGGTGACTGCAGCCACGAAATTTAAAAACATTTGCTCTTTGGAAGAAAAGCTATGACAAACCTAGACAGCATATTAAAAAGCAGAGACATTACTTTGCCAACAAAGGTCCGTCTGGTCAAAAGTATGGTTTTCCCAGTAGTCATATATGGATGTGAAAGTTGGACTATAAAGAAAGCTGAGCGCCAAAGAATTGATGGTGTTGAACTGTGGTGTTGGAGAAGACTCTTGAGAGTCCCTTGGACTGCAAGGAGATCCAACCAGTCCATCCTAAAGGAGTTCAGTCCTAGGTGTTCATTGGAAGGACTGATACTGAAGCTGAAACTCCAATATTTTGGCCACCTGATGTGAAGAAGTGACTCATTGGAAAAGACCCTGATGCTGGGAGGGATTGGGGGCAGGAGGACAAGGGGACGACAGAGGATGAGATGGCTGGATGGCATCACCAACTCAATGGACATGAGTTTGAGTAAACTCCGGGAGTTGTTGATGGACAGGGAGGCCTGGCATGTTGCAGTCCATGGGGTCACAAAGAGTCGGACACAACTGAGCAACTGAACTGAACTGACCGAAGCAAGGAGGTAGGTGGCTCCTGCCTGAAAAAAACAACAGCAAGAACAAGAGCAAAAAACTCAACTCCTTGAAGGGTTTTAGCAAAGTACTTTTAAAGGCCAGGTGAGGGAGGCGTCTGGTTGGTTGTTGTTGACTTCTTGGTGTAGGACTCGTTTGTTCTTGCAGCTGTCCACATAGGTCAGGTCACGATATTCCTATAAACTTCCAACGAGACAAGTATTATTCTTTATCCTGCAGCTTTTTATCTCTATATGAATGGATGCTTCAAGGTCAGAGCCCTGAGAATGGATTGTCCTATATAATTTGGGCTATTGGCAACATTCGTTCACAGAAAGTGCAGAACCAGCATGATTAAGAACAGAGCAGGAGGGTTAAAGTGAAAGGAACAGATCCAGCATGGAATCAGATTTGTTCTTCCCTATACAATTTCACAGAGCCCCACCAAACTTTGTCTGGTTTTGTATCGTATTTATAAATATGTGGTCGGTGGAAGGGACAAAAACTTGGGTAAAATGAAACTTGAGCCCTTTCTATGAATTTCAGTTGTCTGGCATTCATCGCTGGTAAAGTAGAAATGAAAAATTTTTGAACATAAGTGATTCAGTTTAGAGCTAAAACCAATGTGAAAATAGTATTTTTGGTTTTATATATATTGAAGTAAATGACGGTTTTTTTCACAGATAACTATATCATGTTGTGCCTCTTTTTGGGTAAGGTTCTGGATATCTCTCCTCCTTAGTGAGACCTGGTACCTGGACATGTTTCTCCATGTTCACTTCCTAATACAGCTATCTTAGAGAAATACCCGTGCATTTGTGAAATGACTCACAAACTCTGGTGTAAATCTCTCCTGGACATGTGAGATGATTTGAATAATTGATACAAGATTAGGTATTGACCTGAAATACTGAGTAAGAACAGACACACTTCTATTAAGAAATGCAGTAGTTCTTACAGTTGTCCTGTACACAATAGCCATACAGAAAGTGAGAATTCTAAGTTAAACAGTTATTGTGCATGCACTAGAGCTGAAACACACACATACACATATAGCTAATACACATGTGTGTATCTCTACATATATTTTTAAATGCTCATTTTTGTTTAATTATTTTCTTGGCTCTGCCAGGTCTTAGTTATGGCATGTGTGATCTTCAGTTGTGTTATGAGAACTCTTAGTTGCAGTGAGTGAAACTGTTAGTCACTCAGCTGTGCTTGAGTCTTTGCAACCCCAGGGACTGTAGCCCGCCAGGTTCCTCTGTCCATGGGATTCTCCAGGCAAGAATACTGGGGAGGGTAGTCATTCCCTTCTCCAGGGCATCTTCCCAATCCAGGGGTCAACCCAGGGTCCTCTGCATTGCAGGTGGATTCTTTACCATCTGAACTCATGTGGGACCCTTTTCCTTGACTAGAGATGGAACCCGAACCCCTGCATTGAGAGTGCAGAGTCTTAGCCACTGGATCACCAGGGAACCTCCTCTACGTATATTTATGTGTGGCTATCTTAAACATATTCAATAACATATCAAACTGAAATTTTAAGAGTATATATATATATATGTATTTAGATTCTTATATATATATGACATACGTACACCCTAATGCTATCTTAAGAAATCCATTCTGTTAGGCATCTAGAATTATTTATAATATCACATCTTACTTATATTTATATCCTCCATGATGAGTTGCCCAGAGAAATCACTTAATAAATATGTTTTAATAAATAGTGAGTGAGTAATATTTGGGATACCTCTCCCAGACTGTGCTACTTCCAAGGGGCATGCAGCTTCATGTCAGGGTTAACATTCAACATTAGTAAACAGGAAACTGTTGCTCACTAGTTTAGTCACTGGTGGTGTTTCTAGTTGTGTTTTAAGGACTGCGCCCCAAGCCCCACACTCTGTAGAGTCATCCTGCTCCTCAAGGCCAAGTTCAGATGTCATTTCCTCCATGAAACCTGCTCTGATTAACCCAGCCTGAGATAATTTCCTTCACTCTGAACTCTTTTTTTCCTAATTGACCAGAACTAGTACTTCTCAGAGCCTCCTTTGTAGTATCCAACTACGCATCATGTCTTTTCTGCTAAATGGTAAGTTTTTTCAGTCAAAGCCTGTGTCTTATGTGTATCAGCATTCTAGGCCTTTTGTGAGTAAATAGTCAATATTGGCTGATTGCCCGATTTATTCTTCAGCTTATGTAAAGCTGAGTCTAAGAACTATGCCCTTTTTTTTTCCATTTATTTTTATTAGTTGGAGGCTAATTACTTTACAATATTGTAGTGGTTTTTGTCATACATTGACATGAATCAGCCATGGATTTACATGTATTCCCCATCCCTATCCCCCTTCCCACCTCCCTCTCCACCCGATCCCTCTGGGTCTTCCCAGTGCACCAGGCCCGAGCACTTGTCTCATGCCCAGCCTGGGCTGGTGATCTGTTTCACCCTAGATAATATACAGGTTTCGATGCTGTTCTCTCGAAACATCCCACCCTCACCTTCTCCTACTGAGTCCAAAAGTCTGTTCTGTACATCTGTGTCTCTTTTTCTGTTTTGCATATAGGGTTATCATTACCATCTTTCTAAATTCCATATATATGTGTTAGTATGCTGTAATGGTCTTTATCTTTCTGGCTTACTTCACTCTGTATAATGGGCTCCAGTTTCATCATCTCATTAGAACTGATTCAAATGAATTCTTTTTAATGGCTGAGTAATATTCCATAGTGTATATGTACCACAGCTTCCTTATCCATTCATCTGCTGATGGGCATCTAGGTTTCTTCCATGTTCTGGCTATTATAAACAGTGTTGCAATGAACACTGGGGTGCACGTGTCTCTTTCAGATCTGGTTTCCTCGGTGTGTATGCCCAGAAGTGGCTAACAAACACATGAAAAGATGCTCAGCATCACTCATTATCAGAGAAATGCCAATCAAAATCACAATGAGGTACCATTACATGCCAGTCAGGATGGCTGCTATCCAAAAGTCTATGAGCAATAAATGCTGGAGAGGGTGTGGAGAAAAGGGAACCCTCTTACACTGTTGGTGGGATTGCAAACTAGAACTATGCCCTTTTGTAGTAAAGGAGGTCTCCCTGTAAAATTAGAACTTGTTCAACCTATAGACAATTTATGAAATTCATATGGTCCAGTAAGAAACTCAAATCTCCTGTAATTAGTACAGGACACTTTTGCTCAAGTAAGCATATTTACTTAACAGAAAAGCATTACAATAACCCCAAATGAATTTGTCAGTTGCCTCATATGAGCTTTGGTTCAGAACATGCTCCCTTTCCTGTCTGTCATTTACTAATTCAACACTCTGCGGCCTGCCAAACAGCAGAGTGTTCTGTAATGAAAAAGTTCATTGAACAGAGATATTTTCTATACCTATCATTGAAAAATTGCAGATGGGGCTGCACACTGACACGCTGATTATACTGACCTGATGGAAGATCAGTCCCCACCATCTGGCCCTGCCACGGGTCTGCTGTTACGTTTCCACGTTGCCTCCCTGGCCCCTCTGTTCCAGGCCTAATGGTCCCCCCTGCTCTCTAAACATATTCCTGAGCCTCCCTGTTCAGGACATCTGTGCTTACTTTGTTCACTTTGCACTAAACACTATTGTGTCAGACAAATTCTTAGTTCACTTTCCTGCTTCATGCTGGTTTCAGCTCAGATTCCTCCTAACAGACCAGTGTATGCTGAGAACCACCTACACACGCAACCCTGCACTTGCCTTCCTGCATTCTTCTTGTAGTTTGACCGTCATAACTGGTTTCCTTCTCTACTGCGCAGCTGGCTCCACGAGAGCACAGATTTTGTAGGTGTTGTTTTCCATTATTGTGTATCTGGCACCCAGAAAAATGTAAGAATTCAGTAAATATCTGTCCATTGATATCAATAGAATGAGCAGTTGCCACTACCAAGTGTTAAATCATGTGCAAAATCTCCTGAAACAAGGACTTAAAGAGAGGCATGAAAGCCTAACTCTCAATCTTTCTATGGTGTTGAACTTTAAGTGGAATGTACTGAGTGGCTTCTAAATGGTCTGAATATTTGCATTTTGATCTGCTCACAGTCACATGTCCCTTCTTCTAAGAAACTGTTCCCTCACCTCTCAAGCTTGGGGTTTCTCTGGAGGCCCGAGGAGTTGCAGCATCTCCACCCCCACACTCTCCCCTCCTGGGTGGATTCTAGTGCACTGGCTTCAGTGACTGTCCAGGAATGGACCTGTGACTCAAAGAAAGTCAGTGCAGACTCCTCTCCTGAGAATTTCTGGCCGGAGCTCACGAGAAAGTGCTCACTTTCTGGTATAAGACTCTGTGACTTCTGGCATAGTAGACATGGAAGAATAAAGCCAGCAGAGTGAGAGGACAGGGGAGAGAGACAGAGACGGGACAGCGAGAGGAAGGAGAGAGAGGAAAGGGAAGGAAGGCAAGGGGCGGGACGGGGAGGAGGAGGAGGAAAGTAGTGCTGGAGTCCTCGGTCTAGTTTTTCCCAAGATCAGCTCCGCCAAACTCTTCCCATTTAAGTAAGCCCATAAATGTTCCCTCATTTCTTCCCTTAAGCAATTCAGTTTAATCACCCTGATTAATACATGGTACAACATAGTAACATTAAGGACAATATCCTCAGCAGATGTTTTTAGAATAAATGTGGGGAAGGATATTTATTTTTAATTTTTCTCTTTCCTGTCAATAAAAGACAAAAGAATAACCTTAAAATGGGATTCAGGGAAGCTGTGTCTATAGGAGTCTGAGCTAATGAGATCCAGGTATATGTCTTCCTAGTGAACTAAACTGATTGTATAAAGATAGAACTCAAATACATTAGAAGAGAATGGGCAGTATATTTCTTAAGGCATCTTCTTTTAATATTTTCTCAGTCTGCCTCTGACCAAAGCTAAGTGGAAGCAAATTCGTGGTTAAATTCCCTGCAAAGAATGTTAGAATTTGTCAAGGTCCAGCCAGAAAGCAGGCTACCTGTAAACAATGGAATAGAATCGGTCATGCGGGTGATGGGAGAACTCTACCACTGAACAGCAGACAGTAAAAGCACCCCAAGGCTGAGCAGGGCCTGGACTTGGGCAGGCAAGCCAGGAACCCAGGGTACAGGGTATAGGAGGCGCTCATGTTCAAGCACCGACCTTGGTCTGCCCAGCTCTGAGGGTAAGAGCTTCCTTAAACCTCGCTCCCTGGGTGCCTCACTTCTAAGGAGGCGCTCCTGAGATTAGCAACAGCAAGGGGACCACTGCTGGAACTGCGTGAGGCCCCCGGGCCAGACGGACAAAGGCGGGGAAGTGTCACTGCAGCTCACCATCAGAGTCACCAGGAGGAAGTTGGAACCAGTCACGAGGGCCTTTGGAGCCACAGAGGTACCACCTGAAGCAGTCCACAGGGACGCTGTTCTAGCTCCTCCATCTCACGGAGCCTTCTGCTGGCTGAACCCAGCAGGAGTCCCATGGGTAATGGGAACTTGGAGATGCAGCAAGCAGCCACCCGGCCCCTGTGATAAGAAGCACAAAAGGAACGGACAAGCTCGACCTCTGGGAGCCATCTGCTTGACTTTCACAGGGCTGTGTCCTTTGAAGAACAGAGGCGTGAATGACACCTTTCTTATTCTGTTGAGAAAGCTGAGAAGCCTAACTTGTATTCTTGTCCAGAGAAGATATTTGTCCAATCTGCTTTCTTTCCCCATGATAGATACTTGGTATATCTTCCTGCGTATCTCCTAAGTGATTCTTTTTGTCTTAATGGTATCTCACCTGTGAGCAAAATTGCTCCTGAATTGCACTCGGATCTGAAGATTTCCATCTGCTTTTCTACTTTAATACTTAATGAGGGGTGGCATTGAATTTTAGGTGGTTAGAAGTATTAAAGTTAAAAAAAAATCTTCAAATATGTTATAGGTCATATGGAAGCTTTTGTAAACCCATGGTATTTGGCAGCCTCGCCACAAATACCAAGTATGTGTGGGTTTGGCACCTTTCAGGAGAATCTCCAACAAATGGTTTTTCTTTTAAAACTGTGTTTTGTATGACTTTTTCTTGGCTGTTAGCATTGGACATCCCAGTTGGATGCCATCTGGAGGCTTACAGCATGTGGCTTTCCCCAAAAGTCACTGTCTTGCTTATAATTTTCCTCTCACATGTTCCAAGGAATGGACCTACCACAGTGATGTGTTGCCTCAACTACAATAGCAGAAGCCCTTACTTTTAACTTCATTTCACTAGGTCTATAGCTTTATGGCTAAATTAGATGTTATTGAACAAGCTACATTCAACATGCATTTATAGAAAGCCTTAAGAGTGGATAAAACCCTAGAAACCCTCAAAGTCAATAAGCTTCGGTCACTACATAAAGGATTCAGTCTACAACTTTTAGATTGTCTTTTAATACTTTCAGTGGCAGGGAGATCATTATTTTGAGAGTGAACGCATTTAAGTTTGAGGAGCTTTAAATGGCTAGAGAGTTATTTCTCGTAATCAACCAAAATGTACCCCTGCCTATTTGCCTCTGAAATTATACAGAATATGTCTATTTTCTTGACCACATAATGGTCTTGAACTATGTAACTACAGCCATCCCCTACCTCTAAATTTCGCCCAAGATAAATACCCACAAATGCCTCAAACACTGGTTATATCATGTTTTCCAGATATGTTGGTTCGCTTCAAACCTCCTTCATCTCCTACATATATAATTGTAATTATACCTACTTTTATTTTCCCACCTTTTTTGAATGACTTGCTTTAACTGGGGAGAAAACCATTCTGGATTTCATGTGCTCTCAGCTTTTTCTCTTCTTTCAAATTATATTCACTGCTTAGAAAAATTAATGCCATTGTTACCATAACTATCTTGTGAGGCATTTTGATCATGGTGGCTCTAGCATAAACAAGGTCCTCGGCAACTCATTTAGAAATCAAGTTGAATTTGAGCTATTGAAAATGAACAATAAAGACATAAGTGGTAATACTCATACAGTGACAGAGTAATATACATTATTTTAAACTCTATTATCCATGTAAATAAATAACAATGTCCAGTTTAATGAATCCTTCCATTTAAATGCCCTGCAATAAATATCTCCTAATAAATGGCTGAATACATTCATCAGCTTCATGTTCATCATCTTAAGCTTCTACTGCACATCTTTTCCTCCTGTTTCTACAGGAGAGCTAAGTTTGAAGGGAGCTAAAGGACAGCCCTGCCAATGGGCAGGAGTCACCTTGTTGGAGGGCATCTTAGTCCTCCCTTGTTGCCCTGAGATGGAGCTCTCCAACCTTTGTCCTTTGTCCTTTGTCCTTGTGATGGCACCCTGGCCATGGTCTGTGGGTGTTGGCCTATTCACTGTATCATTTTCGTCATGATCCTACTTCATTCCTGCCCACCAATGCTACTGAGGGAAATAAGAAATTATTGTGTGCTTTCTATGCCAGATGTGAGCGCCCTATCCTCTTTCAGGCTGCCTTGAGCCCCACTTGCCAGGCACCTCATCTAGCCTTTGCTGCCCTGGCACCCTACAGCTGGATGGGAGACTGTGAGTTTTGTCATTTCCCTCCAGCTCATGCCTTTGGAAGCAGAACCAGTCTTTTCTGATCTAGGGCTTCCTCTAAATCTATATGGAATTCCTATCACTTATTACCCCCAACTAGTACTGAGTACCAATACATCCCTGGTACTCAGCAGAGAGGAGGGGCCTTGAACTCTTCTCACGTACCCAGGAAGCACAACATTATTTTTAAAAATTATTTTACTGCCCCATGGAGATCAATACTTTGAGTTACAAGAATATTGAGTCATGAGTTTGAGTATTACCAAACCATGACATTACTTTGTCAACAAAGGTCCATCTAGTCAAGGCTATGGTTTTTCCAGTGGTCATGTATGGATGTGAGAGTTGGACTACAAAGAAATCTGAGTGCTGATGAATTGATGCTTTTGAACTGTGGTGTTGGAGAAGACTCTTGAGAGTCCCTTGGACTGCAAGGAAATCAAACCAGTCCATCCTAACGAGATCAGTCCTGGATGTTCATTGGAAGGACTGATATTGAAGCTGAAACTCCAATACTTTGGCCACCTGATGCGAAGAGCTGGCTCATTTGAAAAAACCCTGATGCTGGGGAAGATTGAGGGCAGGAGGAGAAGGGGACGACAGAGGATGAGATGGTTGGATGGCATCACCGACTCAATGAACATGCGTTTGGGTGGACTCTGGGAGTTGGTGATGGACAGGGAGGCCTGGTGTGCTGCAGTCCATGGGGTTGCAAAGAATTGGACACAACTGAGCGACTGAACTGAACTGAACTGAAACCATAAGATTAGCTTCAATGCAGATGAACAAGTGGAAATCGGTATGTAACGAAAGATTTACAAAAAGTAAAGTTAGTTTTCAACAATCAGGAAGGAGTTAAGAAACATTAGGTATTAAATTTATAGTTTTCTATATCTGTAACGATTTTCAAGAGAGAAACTTCTGCCTTACACTGGAGGCAACACTATGTTTCACTCCAGTTCACGGAGCAGCCTCCATTTAGTTGTTAAGCTAGAAATCACAGAACTTTTGTTAATGACACCTTTTTCTTCCATTAGTCTTTTTAAAATGGAAGCATAGTTGATTTGCATGTGTTAGTTTACATTGTGTTAGTTTCAGATTGCAGCAAAATGATTCAGATATATTATTATATGGGCTTCCCTGGTGGCTTAGGTGGTAAAGCATCTGCACGGAGCTCGTGGCGAAGAACCTACCTGCCAATGCAGGAGCCCATCTACAATGCATAAGACGTGGGTTCGATCCCTGGGTCAGGAAGATCCTCTGGAGGAGGGCAAGGCAACGCCTCCAGTAATCTTGCCTGGAGAATTCCATGCGCAGAGGACCCTGGTGGGCTACAGTCCATAGGGTCACAAAGAGTCAGACACGAGTGAAGCCACCTAGCACACACACACCTATTAATATGTGTGTACACACACACACACACACACACATATATGTGTGTATGTATGTATATATATATATTCTTTTTCAGATTCTTTTCCCTTATAGATTATTACAAAATATTGGATAGAGTTCCCTGTGCTGTACTATAGGTCCTTGTTTATTGCTTCCATATAAAGCAGTGTGTATCTGCTAATCCCAAACTCCTGATTTAGCCTCGTCTTCTCCCTCTGGTAACCACAGTTTATTGTCCAAATCTGGGATTCTGTTTTCTAAATAAGTTTATGTGTATCACTTTTTTAGATTCCACACATAGAAGGATATCATATGATATTTGTCTTTTTCTGACTTACTTCATTTGGTATATTATCTTCCATTCGTCTTCATTCATTTAGACACTATTTTAACTCACAAATTGATCTCTAATTTATTCCTTTATGAAAATGGTTTTCTCTTTTGCTCTGTTTTAAATACTCACCATCATTGACTTGATGCATTGCACTGAGTTTCTGACTGGTATTTGTATTTGGATATTTCTCAACTCTGTATCCATCTCAGCTGTCATTCCCTTGCTAACAAAATCTGCTTGAAGCAAAATGCTGACGATGGCACAATTATTCATGAACTTTAAGTAGGTCTTTATTTCCCAGAGAATAACGTTTAGCTCCTATAGAATGGCATGCAGGACCTCCCGTGATTGGGAGCTCCACTCCACCCACACCCCAAGTCTCTGTACATACAGTAAAATTCTCCTTAAAATCTCAGTGGAGCCTTGACCCGTTCATCATCTATGTATTTTCTCAAGCTGTTCCCACACTGTAGAACATCCCTTCTTGCCATCCCCCATGTGTCAACATCCTTCAAGGGCCAATTCAGCACCAAACCAGTCATCAAACTACACCTAGCCCCACCCATTCTTGCTTCTCGAGAAAATACAGAAACCATCTCTCTGATGTTCCTAAACAGCTTTATTTGTAATTTTCATAATAACTACCACACACTGCATCAAGTTCTTTGTATTTGTGAATATCTTCTCTGCCAGGCCATTAGCTGAAGGAGGTGTCAGTTAATGTTCTTTGTTTCCAAGTAGCAGCAGACAACTCAAGCTGACCTAAGCAAAAGAAAAAAAAAAAAAGAGAGATGGTGTTGTGAGGAATTAAGGGTGTGAATGGGAAACTTCTTAAAGGATGAAGAGAAGTAGTGAGCTGAGACTTGGACACAGTCACCCTGGCCCTGAGTCTCAGCTCTCACCATTTGCCCAGAATGTATCACTCTGTGTGGCATAGGACACATTCTGTGGCTCAAGTTCTGCACGTGCGGAATGGGGATGATAGTAATGTGACTGTGTCCTAGCATCATGCACTGTTGTTTGGCACAGCTCTCATTAAATGTCATTTCAGAAATAAAGGTGGGGAGACTATGATGCTGGAGCTCAGGAAGGACCAAAAAACTGCCTGGAATTCAGGTGGCATCTCTCCAATTCAGATATCCCATCCCACCCCCAGTTACAGACCAAATTTCTCTGCTTCTCATTGTGCATGTCTATGTGTGTGTGAAAGTCGCTCAGTTGGGTCTGACTCTGTGACCCCATGGACTGTAGCCCGCCGGGCTCCTCTGTCCATGGGATTCTCCAGGCCAGAATACTGGAGTGCGTAATCATTCCCTTTCCAGGGGATCTTTCCAACCCAGAGATCGAATCCAGGTCTCCCACATTTGCAGTACTTGTCTATAGCTCCTATGTTGTACATCTCATCTCTTAGAAAGATAGAGCCTGTCTTTGTCCCTGCTCCACATTCTGGGGGAGGAGCCCATGATTGACTCAATTTCAGTTCCAATAGCTGCGCCAAGATTAATAGTGACTGAGCAAATAAGCAGGTTCCATAAACCTGTCATTATGAGAAGGCATTTTCAAGAGAAGAAGGTTTAGGGAGCAAGCAAAATATGCACTGGTCCACTGAAATGTCTCATTGATTTTGCTGTCCTCGACACCTTGTTCTGTCTCTCCATTTGGGTTGGATCAAGTTCAGTTCAAACGTCCTTGCACTCCGGGGTTGGTACTGCTAACATTTTATTCCCTGTGCCTCATTTGTTCAGTTATTCATTGAAAAGCATTTGAACAGTAACTTATTCTGTTCTTGGCATTATGCCATGTACTGAAGGTATCATGGAGTGAGGTATCTTGAAGTTCTTGATCTCACTATGCTAATATGTATTGATTGCTGCTTTGACTTAAAAAAGAAAAAAAGGTGTCATCTTCGCATTCTCACCACCCTGCCTGGCTTGTAAGTGTTAATAGCACTTGGCTGGTGCTTTGTCAGCACCACTGGGCTTCCCATTCTTTTTCTCTGAACAGTCTCTTTTGTTTTTTGAACATTTAGTTATATTTTCACAATGTTAGGCAGGCCTCCCACTAACATCCAATTTGAAAGTAGAAATAACTTACCTCCTACCACTGCAACTCCAGAAGCAGGAAGGCCTGAGTGGCACAAAGGCTTGATTTCCAGACGCAGCCCTGCCACCTCTGTGACTTTTGGGGACCCCCGGAGAGCTCTGGAGCTTAGTTCCTTCCCTTTAAACCGAAATCAATCAAGCATATATGGGATTTTTTTAAATTAATGTATTTATTTTAATTGGAGGCTAATTACTTCACAATATTTGGTTTTTGCCATATATTGATATGAATCAGTCACGGGTGTACATGTGTCCCCCATCCCGAACCCCCATCCCACATCCCTCTGGGTCATCCCAGTGCACCGGCCTAGAGCACCCTGTCTCATACATCCAACCTGGACTGCCGATCTGTTTCACACTTGATAATATACATGTTTCAATGCTGTTCTCTCAGATCATCCCACCCTCGCCTTCTCTCACAGAGTCCAAAAGTCTGTTCTCTACATCTGTGTCTCTTTTGTTGTCTCACATATAGGGTTATCATTACCATCTTTCTAAATTCCATATATATTGGTTAATATACTGTATTGGTGTTTTTCTTTCTGACTTACTTCACTCTGTATAATAGGCTCCAGTTTCATCCATCTCATTAGAACTGATTCAAATGAATTCTTTTTAACAGCTGAGTAATATTCCATGGTGTATATGTACCACAGCTTCCTTATCCATTCGTCTGCTGATGGGCATCTAGGTTGCTTCCATGTCCTGGCTATTATAAACAGTGCTGCGATGAACATTGGGGTGCACGTGTGTCTTTCAATTCTGGTTTCCTCAGTGTGTATCCCCAGAAGTGGGATTGCTGGGTCATATGGCAGTTCTATTTCCAGTTTTTTAAGGAATCTCCACACTGTTCTCTATAATGGCTGTACTAGTTTGCACTCCCACCAACAGTGTAAAAGGGTTCCTTCTACACACTCTCTCCAGCATTTATTGCTTGTAGACTTTTGGATAGCAGCCATCCTGACTGGCGTGAGATGGTACCTCATTGTGGTTTTGATTTGCATTTCTCTGATAATGAGTGATGTTGAGCATCTTTTCATGTGTTTGTTAGCCATCTGTATGTCTTCTTTGGAGAAATGTTTGTTTAGTTCTTTGGCCCACTTTTTGATTGGGTCATTTATTTTTCTGGAATTGAGCTGTATGAGCTGCTTGTATATTTTTGAGATTAATTCTGGCTGTGAATATCTGATTTGTAGATTGTTATGAAAAAAATTCATGGAGACTCCACCTTTGTAGATACAAGATCTTCCTTGTTTACAGTGTGAGTCATCCATCCATCCCCTTTCCTTCCTCCTTCTCATTTTGTTACCATGGTCTCCATCCATCACTTTTGTGCACTCGCAGAAGGCATTGTGTGAGCTAACTGGAACTGGAATGCAATGGTCAACTCTTTCTGGAACTCCCAGCCGATGAGCTTAGTTACTGTGTTTCTGAGAAGACTGAATATTGATTCTCCTTGGAAGCATCGAAGTCACTGTCCCTTCACCAGTCTGTCGCTCTGCCTGGCCCCTGCTTCTGTCCCACCTCATAGCACGGTGTTCTCCATGATTTCCTGGCTCAGCTCCATGTTTCTGCCCTAATCTCAAACTCATCCTCACTTCCCTAAGTGTTTGTTTCCTTTATTTTATTTAAAACTAAAGCAACAGCAAGTCGCTGTACTAGAACTTGATGCCAGGTCAAATATTTTGGCCACACAGTACGTGGGATCTTAGTCCCTGACCAGGGACCAAAGCCACATCCCCTTGCATTGGATCGCCAGGGCAGACCCACTGTGTGTTTTTTGTTAATTTCTCATCTAGTGCAGCCTCAGTCTTTACTCCCACTCGATAAGCTCTGTCCTTTATGGCTTCCAGCTCACCTGTGTCTCCGTTTCCACGCCTCCCTTGCTATATTCTGCCCCAGCTCTCTGCTTCATTTAACACAGCCACATCCTCTGCCCGCCTCTATCTCCTTGGCTTATGCCTGTGAAAACCAAGACTTCTCAAGTTATGTACCCAGCTATGGGATATGGGTTTTCCATGGAACATCACATTGTATCCTGAGCAAGTCTGTGCATTAGTGCTATTAAATTCATTTTACAGCTGGGTGAACAGAGAGATAAAGTGACACCCTCAAGATCATACAGCTAACAGGTGGCAGAGCACATTCAAGCAGAAGTCTATCTCTTGAAACCAATCTTAGAAGCTTGAGGCTGTAGTTTCTCCGTCTGTTTTTGAATCTATTGCCACTTCACCCCTGTTCTGTCTCTGCTGAAACAGCCCATTCCCAGTCTCATGAAATTCAGTCAATTTTATCAGGTCTCATTTTCCTTAACTATGTTTGGCAAGCATCAGTGTAGTGTAGTTAGGGAAATGTCCACCCTGTTCTGTGACATTGAACTTCCCCCTTAACTAAAAAATCTTCCTTCTTCTAATTCCAAAAAATGTGTTCACTAAATACCAGGATTTGAATCTCTACTGTTGTTTCCTAGAGAAGTTCCTTCAAAGAATTCAGAAATGAAATAAATCAAGATGAAATTATTTTTTTCTTATTTTTAATTGCTCTAAGAGCAATGTATTGTGTGCTTATATATGTAAAAGTAAATGGTTGGGAAACAGTAATGCAAAGGATGAGTGGAAGGAATTGAGAATATATTGTATATGATACTGTGAGGTCCTTCTGTCCATGTGGATAGCTCTTTGAAAGTAGGCTATTATTAATTAAGTAAGGTGAGTTGTATTCATTTAATTGTATTAAGTTATACAGTAAACCGTGGGGTAACTACTCAACAATTTTGAGGTAGAAATATTAAGGAGGAGATAAAATAGAATCATAAAAGATGCACAGTTAAGAAAATCAAAGATAGAAAAAAAAAAAGAAGGAAAAATAGATAGCTAATGAGAACACAGGGCTGTGGAGAACTAAATGGGAAGAAAATCCAACAACAGAGGGCGTATGTATATGTATGACTGAGCCACTTGGCTGTCTAGGAGAGACCAACACAACGTTGTAACGCAACTATACTCCAATAAAACTTAAAAAACAAAAGAAAAAACGCAACCTGGACCAAATAGAACAGAGAGAATCACAGGGACATCTGCCCCTTACTCTTCAGATGGCCCAGTGCATTGCTCCTGGCCACAGGCTCTTTCCTCCGGGGGGCCGCTCAGGGGCCTGGCCCTTCTCACTGCATGGCTCCCCATTCCATCCAGCCTCACTCTCATGGGCCTTTGACCATTAATACGGAAGAGACGGGTAGCTTCTGGAGGGACCCTGTCTGGAAGCAGGCTGTGTCTCTTTGCTCACGAGGCATGGCTAAGCCTCATTCATGCAGGCTCGCCTGCACAGAAGGGCGGTTTGGTGATGTCCAGCTGCATCCTGGGAGAGAAGGAGACAGGCGTTTTGGTGAAGAACCAGCACTGGATGCTATGGGTGAACAGCTAAATTCAAAGGTTAGAGATTTTCCAGCTTTATTATCCATAAGAGTCACCTTGCAGTGTGAAACAATGCACATACTTGAGCTTTACATGAAAAACATCAGATTTCAGGGTGGGGCACAGAAATCTGAATTTTTAAATAGGTAGTTTTAATTCAAGTGAATCTGATACTCCTGAGGCTTCATTATGAGAAACGTTGCATGCGGAGCCATTGTGGTCACTGGAGGGGGTGGGGTTGACTCCTGAGAGGTTTCTGGAAAGAAAGGTGATCTTTGTGTTCTGAGATCATCCACCTTGGTATAATCTGGGAGTGGTTTGAAAGGCAGAGGCTCAGACCCCACCCTTAGACTATCAACTGAAATCATATGCGCAACGAAATTTAAGGAGAACGGGTCTAATTATTTTGTGCCAGTAGATTAGAAAGCATGAACGGTAACTGAAGATGGAGCCAGCCGTATCTACTCAGGAATAGGCAAGAGGAGATGATCCTCAGAAGAGGCATCGGTAGGATTTGGATTGAAGTTGAAATGAGAAAATGGAGCCTATAATGGACCAGAGCTATTCTTGGGTGTTGTCTTGGCAGGAGAAGGAAATGATTGAGAAAGAAGGGTACACATTCATGAATATGACTCATTTGTCCTAATTACGAGCAGTATATAACAACAACAACAAATTGTTAGAAATCTAGAAATACAAATGAATTATACCAAGCATAGTTACTGTCCTATTCTTTTATCTTTCATTTTCTTATTTTTTTCATTTTTAAAAAAAAATTATCTATTTGGCTGCACTGGGTCTTAGTTGTGGGCATGTGGGATCTTTGATCTTTGTTGAGACATGGAAGATTTTCAGCTGCCACATGTAGGATTTAGTTCACTGATGCTAGACTGGCCTTGGGCCTGTGAGTTGAAGTGTGGAGTCTTAGCCACTGGACCACCAAGGAAATCCCTCTTCCATTTTCTTATTATCATTTTTCCATACCATTATCACTCAGTCAGTTCAGTCACTCAGTCATGTCTGGCCCTTTGCGACCCCATGGACTGCAGCACGCCAGGCTTCCCTGTCCATCACCAACTCCCAGAGCTTGCTCAAACTCATGTCCATCGAGTCAGTGATGCCGTCCAAGCATCGCATCCTCTGTCTTCCCCTTCTCCTCCTGCCTTCAATCTTTCCCAGCATCAGGGTCTTTTCCAAGGAGTCAGTCCTTTGCATCAAGTGAACAAAGTATTGGAGCTTCAGCTTCAGCATCAGTCCTTCCAATGAACATTCAGGACTGATTTCCTTAGGATGGACTTGCAGTCCAATGGACTCTCAAGAGTCTTCTCCAACACACAGTTCAAAAGCATCAGTTCTTCAACACTCAACTTTCTTTATGGTCCAACTGTCACATCCATACATGACTACTGGAAAAACCATAGCTTTGACTAGATGGACATTTGTTGGCAAAGTAATGTCTCTGCTTTTTTAATATGCTGTCTAGGTTTGTCATAGCTTTTCTTCCAGGGAGCAAATGTCTTTTAATTTCATGTCTGTAGTCACCATCTGCAGTGATTTTGCAGCCTCTCAAAATAAAGTCTGTCACTGTTTCCATTGTTTCCCCATCTATTTGACGTGCAGTGATGGGACCAGATGCCATGATCTTAGTTTTTTGAATGTTGAGCTTTAAGCCAACTTTTTCATTCTAACCTCTTTCACTTTGATCAAGAGGCTCTTCAGTACCTCTTTGCTTTCTGCCATAAGAGTGATGTCATCTGCATATCTGAGGTTATTGATATTTCTCCCAGCAATCTTGATTCCAGTTTGTGCTTCATCCAGCCTGGCATTTTACTTGATGCAATCTGCATATAAGTTAAATAAGCAGGGTGACAATATACAACCTTGATGCACTCCTTTCCCAATTTGGAACCAGTCTGTTTTTCCATGTCCAGTTCTAACTATTGTTTCTTGAACTGCATACAGATTACTCAGGAGGCAGGTAAGGTGGTCTGGTATTCCCATCTCTTTAAGAATTTTCTACAGTTTGTTGTGGTCCACACAGTCAAAGGCTTAGAAGTAATCAATAAAACAGAAGTAGATGTTTTTCTGGAACTCTGTTGCTTTTTCTGTGATCCAACAACTGTTGGCAATTTGATTTCTGGGTCCTTTGCCTTTTCTAAATCTAGCTTATATATCTGAAAGGTCTCAGTTCACATACTGTTGAAGCCTCACTTGGAGAATTTTGAGCATTACTTTGCTAGTGTGTGAGATGAGTGCAGTTGTGCAGTAGTTTGAACATTCTTCAGCCTTGCCTTTCTTTGGGTTTGGAATGAAAACTGACCTTTTCCAGTCCTGTGGCCACTGCTGAATATATTGAATTGCTGGTATATTGAATGCAGCAATTTAACAGCATCATCTTTTAGGATTTGAATTAGCTCAGCTGGAATTCCATCATCTCCACTAGTTTTGTTCATAGTGATGCTTCCTAAGGCCCACTTGACTTCATACTCCAGGATGTCTGGCTCTCGGTGAGTGATCACACCATCATGGTTATCTGGGTCATTAAGATATTCTTTGTATAGTTCTTCTGTGTATTCTTGCCACCTCTTCTTAATATCTTCTGCTTCTATTAGGTCCATACCATTTCTGTCCTTTATTGAGCCCATCTTTGCATGAAATATTCCCTTGGTATCTCTGATTTTCTTGAAGAGATCTCTAGTCTTTCCCATTTGTTTTCTTCCATTTCTTTGCTCTGATCACTGAGGAAGGCTTTCTTATCTCTCCTTGCTATTCTTTGAAACTCTGCATTCAGATGGACATATCTTTCTTTTTCTCCTTTGCCTTTAGCTTCTCTTCTTTTCTCATCTATTTGTAAGGCCTCCTCAGAGAGCCATTTTGCCTTTTTGCATTTCTTTTTCTTTGGGAGGGTCTTGATCACTGCCTCCTCTACAATGTCACAAACCTCCATCCATAGTTCTTCAGGCACTCTATCAGATCTAATCCCTTGAATCTATTTGTCACTTTCACTGTATAATCATAAGGGATTTGCTTTAGGTCATACCCGAATGATCTAGTGGTTTTCCCTACTTTCTTCAATTTAAGTTAAATTTTGCACTGAGGAGTTCATGATCTGAGCCGCAGTCAGCTCCTGGTATTGTTTAGCTGACTGTATGGAGCTTCTCCATCTTTGGCTACAAAGAATATAATCAACGTGATTTCAGTATTGACCATCTGGTGATGTCCATGTGTAGAGTTGTCTCTTGTGTTGTTGGAAGAGGGTGTTTGCTATGACCAGTGTGTTCTTTTGGCAAAGCTCTGTTAGCCTTTTCCCTCATTCGTTTTGTACTCCAAGGCCAAATTTGCCTGTTACTCCAGGTATCTCTTGACCTCCTACTTTTGCATTCCAGTCTCCTATGATGAAAAGGACCGTACCGTTATACATACTTCAAAACAATTTGTCACATGAAAGTCTATCTTATGTAACTTTCAACTGCCTTCCTATTATTGGACATTTCACTTACAGTCTTTTTTTCCACTATTACAAATAATGATACAAAAAATAGCCATGCTTGAACATAAATCTCTGCTAACATTTCTGGTTGTTTTCTTGGGCTAGCTTCCTAGAAATGCAATCACTGGGACAACAATCATTTACTTCCTCAAGTTTCTTGATAATGTTGAGTTGTGTAGAAACTTTTCAGAAAGTTGAAGTAAGGTTGATGAGAAAATGAAAGTCTTTTTTCCTGCTTTTATTCTTTTTGAAAATTTTAATTTTATTTCATGTTGGAGAAAGTTTATTTATAGTGCTATGTTAGTTTGGCATGTACAGTAAAGCAATTCAGTTCTATGTATACATATATACATATATTCAGTTCTATGTATACACATATACATATATATGTATATACATGAAGTCTGTATATACATGTAAACGTATATCCTTTTTCAGATTCTTTTCCCTTGTAGCTTATTACAGAATACTGAGCAGAGTTCCCTGAGCTATACGGTGGGTCCTTACTGATCATCTGCTTTATATATAGTAGGATATACACATAATCCCAATCTCCTAATTTATTCCCCACCATTCTCCTTTAGTAACCACAGGTTTGTTTTCAAAGTCTGCAAGTCTGTTTCTATGTTGTAAATAAATTCATCTGCATCATTATTCTAGATCTCACATGTAAGTGGTATCGTGTGGCACTGGTCTTTCTCTTTCTGACATCACTTAGTATGATCATCGCTAGGTCCGTCCGCGTTGCTACAAATGGCCTTATTTCCTTCTTTTTGTCACTGAATAGTATTCTATTGTATATTTGCACCACATCTTCAGAAAAGGAAGTCTTCTGATTTGTCAGTGGCTGTCTTCCTAATTCACAGCTGTGCCCCTGGAGTTGTTACAGCGATTAAACGCAACCATTGTGTAACGCCTTTAGTGAAGCCCCTGTCATTGGATATGGCGCATAAACTATCAATCCTGAACTGTAAGCACACAGATATTGCAGCTTTTACAGTCTGCCTCACATGCACTGCGTGAAGCACCGACCCCCACTTGTCTTCTCTAAGCCTCAGTTTCCTCATCAGCAAAGGAGCTTGACTTCCCGCCCACTTAGCTCTGACTTTGTGGCGCTTTACCATATGTGACGCGCGTGACAAGGTGCATGTGATAAAATAAGCCTTCGGTGTTCGCTGATGGTATTGAGTATTTCTCAATCTACTGAAACTGAGAATTTCTTTACCTATTTTTCCATTTTCTTGTGCCTTCCTAGGTACACAATCTTCTTTCTGTCTCAATTTGCAGTATACGAAATGAAAGTATGAATATATTCTCTCATTATGTGTGGTGAGGCAGGGTAAAAGGAAGCATGTGGGAAAGCCTTTTCAGAGGTGAGATATGGTCTATGAAAGCATTGGTAATCCATCATGTTAGCTTACTTACCCCAATAGCAAGGCGTCATGATTTACATGCCAATGTTGGTGTATAATTTCTGTGGTTGAAAACAGTGGGCTTTATTCATGTATGCCAATGGTTATTGTCTGAGGTTTTCAAAATATGGTATGCTCACAGTACACATGAATGGCAAGTAGTTGGTACTGTAACTGAATATGGTAACTGTTTAGAGTGATGGATGGGAAGCATCTCAGGGCATGATCTGGGCTCCTTGGAAAGAATGCTGTGACCCCACTAGTGACACTGGCCTGGCTGCTGGGGGAGAAATAGCACTCACATGTGGATAATTATGATCCTCTGTTGGCAGGAATGTTAGCTGTGAGGAAGAAGTGAAGGGGAACAAATATCAGGAAAATGGGTATATTTTTAATATTTTCTCTTACATGAATATTTGTCTTTTTCCCCATGAGTAACTTAAATCCCCAAATGAATCATTTCCCTATCAGAGATATTTGGAAAATCAGACACATATGGAAGATTATACATTTTGGAAGACGATATCTTTGATTTGTCTTCTCATATTTTTCAGTTTTATTTGGAGAATAAGTTCTTACAGCACTGAGAAAAAGTCAAAGTGATATTTTCAGTTATATATCAGATATATCAGTGTGATCTGGGCATCTAGCCACTATGCGAAATTAAAAAAATTAACATTCCTCAGAGCTTATATGATATTGCAGTACAGAGTGATAATGCTCATGCTATGTCTATATAGATAATCTGCCAGTTTCCAAAGTAGCTTCTCGTATTTTGCCTTTTCCTCAGCCTGCAGTCCTGGTACCCGTCTGGGGGCTCAAGCAGATGGAGCTCACAACTCTACTCACAAGGCTTGGGATAACCTATGTCACTGGGTTAACAGCTCTGATCATGACGCTGAGGAAAGTGGGAGCCTCGGTCACCTTCATCCTTTGAGTTTTGGGTTTATTTCATTTTTAGGGAGAATTCCTGAGTTCTAGAGAGAACGGTTTCTCATTTGCTAATAGTGAACTATTTCTCAGTGACAGAGCAGATATATAGTAATTTTAATTTCTAACACTAATCTCCATGTGCTATAGGGCTGTGTATGTATCCAAGTCCCTGGTACATAGAATGTGCTCAATAAACATGCTGAAGTCAAAGGAATAATAACACAAAAACCGCATTTGATGTGTTATGCACAATTAGTAAAAGTCTCCTTATTTTAAAGTAAGAAAAATATTTATTTGCATAATATAAATCTGTTTAGTTTCATATTTGCCATTTCTGAGCTGGAACCCAGTGGCATTTCAATGCTTGACTTTCACTTGGTGGATTTTGGTGTTACATCGCCACCTTGTGGTTGTTGATCCAAAAATATTTCTTTTAAAACAAAACCCAAGTCCTTTGTTTTTGCAACATACTGGGCGGTGCAGAAAATCACCTGTGCTTGTGTGCTTATATACACACAGACACACACACACTGGGGAACTGAAAATCTGAAAGCAGTGTTTTAGGTTTGGAGACGTATGTAAAGAAATATCTAAGAATAATCTTTTAATGCAGGCTCTTGTATGATAAAACCAGCCATGCGGCACATCTACTAACAAATACATGATATTGTTGTAAATGTAATGCATTTACTATAATACTATGATTTCAACAGTAAAGTACCATATGTTTCCTCTATTTACCATAAATAACAGATGAGGAAAACAAATTTCTTCTTGCTCTGTTAAGAATTTGTTTACATTGTATTGTGTACCATTTCTAATAGGACACGGAAACAGAGATAAAGAAAACATACACAGTGGAGTCACATTTTCTTAGATGACTATGACTAGAAATTTCCAAAGCAGCTTGTTCATAAATAAAGCCATCTAACTTATTGTGTGGGTAACACTGTCCATTGAGAAGATGTTTTTTGGCGGGGGAAAGAATCACACATTTAATAGAGGTCAGAGTTGAGGGGACAGTGGGTAGGAAGTTCTGTTTTTATTTTTTAAGATTATTTGTCTGTGTCAGGCCTTAACTGCAGTGTGCAGCCTCTGTTGCGGAGTGCAGGTATGTGAGATCTTAGGTTCCCATCCCGGGCCCGGACCCACGTCCGCTGCATTGGAAGGCTGTCTTCACCACTGTACCACCGTGGAAGTCCTGAAAGTTCGAGTTTTAAATGATTGTGATTTGTTTTTGTTTTTGTTTTTTGAAGAGACTTTAAAAGGAACACCTATTTTAGTAGTCTTCTTCATAGGTAAGGTATACTTTAATAAACTCTTTAAATTAGCTGTTGAAACTTGAAATCCACATACTGCTTTTAGAATTGATTCAATTAAGTTGTGACTAATGCTCACAGAAACATCATCTGTTCCAGAGCAAATGTGATGGCAGGGAAGAAGGAAGGACCATTTTTCAGAGAGCCTTTCCCCCAGATCATGTCTGCTCTTATGAGATTATGTACACACATTAGCCTGCAGTCTCAAATCCTAGAAACACCAATTAGTTGCAAAATAATGTTGTTAATCAAGGAATTCAGCCTTAGGTTTATTTATTCCCACTCTGATTTATTTACTCTCAGTCTGTCACAGGGTACAGTTTGCAGAAGCTTTTCTTTTTCTAATTTTATATATATAATTACATTCATTGTGGGGTTATTAGAAAACAAAGATAAAAAGAATTAAAATAAAATAAATGACATGCAACTCATTGATCACCTTCTTAGCATTTTGATATTATCATCCAAATTCTTTTTGTTTAGAAAATGGGATTATGATTGCATGCACTGTTATAATGTTTTATAATCTGTTTCTTTCCCTTAACTATGCATTTACAAAGGATTTATCATTCCATTTTACAACTGTGCCTTAATTAATTTAAATTAGCCCCAATTACAGGCATTAGGATGGTTTTCTAATTTTTATCCGTATAAAATATACTTAATAAGTCTATGTGTAAGGGGATGTATTTCATGTCTGAGACATATACACTCACCCTGTACTTAATTGCTCAGTCGTGTCCGACTCTTTGCAACCCCATGGCTCCACTGTAGCCTCCAAGTCTCCTCTGTCCATGGGGCTCTCCAGGCAAGAATACTGGAGTGGGCTGCCATGCCCTCCACCAGGGGATCTTCCCAACCCAGGGATCGAACCCCAAAGCTCCCAAATTGTAGGCGGATTCTTTACCATCTGAGCCACCAGGGAAGCCCATATACATCTATTTGTTTCTATTTTTTGCCTCATTATTTACTTAGGATTTGTGAACTATTCCAGGGAAGAACTATTTTGACAGGAATGTCTAGCATGATAGATATTGGTAAATAAGAATAATTATAAGTTAGTTGCACAATAGAAAAAAAATTCTCATTCATCTTCCTACCAGTTTAAGTTTTCCTATTTACCTTCAGTTCCAACAACACTTCCTTTTTGTCATTGTTATTTATTGAAGTCTAATATACATACACTTGCTCCTTGGAAGAAAAGCTATGACCAACCTAGACAGCATATTAAAAAGCAGAGACATTACTTTGCCAACAAAGGTCCGTCTAGTCAAAGCTTGGTTTTTCCAGTAGTCATGGACGGATATGACAGTTGGACTATAAAGAAAGCTGAGCACCGAAGAATGGATGCTTTTGAACTGTGGTGTTGAAGAAGACTCTTGTGAGCCTCATGGACAGCAAGGAGATCCAACCAGTCCATTCTAAAGGAAGTCAGTCCTGAATATTCATTGGAAGGACTCATGCTGAAGCTGAAACTCCAGTACTTTGACCACCTGATGAGAAGAGCTGACTCATCTGAAAAGACTCTGATGCTGGGAAAGATTGAAGGTGGGAGGAGAAGGGGACAACAGAGGATGAGATGGTTGGATGGCATTACCAACTCGATGGACATGAGTTTGAGTAAACTCTGGGAGTTGGTGATGGACAGGGAGGCCTGGCGTGCTGCGATTCATGGGGTCGCAAAGAGTTGGACACGACTGAGCAGCTGAACTGGATACACATACGGAAAATTTTACAGATCATAAGCTCTCCTGGTAGGCTGAAGCTATCTTCCAGCTATCATGCACATATTACTTACATTCACTACTTCAGATACTTTTGGGAGTGTCCTTTCAAAAACTGATTTGTTGAAAAGTTGATCCATCATGGTTAACTCTGCTGCCTCAGGGTACAGAGCATCTTCAAAATGAAAGCTCACTCATACCCACAGCTGATAAGGGCTGAGATGGATGAGAATCTTGCCTCAGGAGTTCCCACACATAATTACTCAAGAGAATCACCAGGGGGGAGCTTTAAAGAAATACCAAAGCTGACTCACTTCCAGACAGAGATCCTGGGGAGAAGCAGCTTGTGTGTTATTTTTAAAAGGACCCCAGGTGATTATAATTGGTAGGGACTGAAAATCCCGAAACTTCTGTCTCCTTGGGTGATAGATTCATTTCAACTGAACAGATAAATTTTAACCTGTGGGTGAAGAATGTCTCTGACTGTTTGATGTACTGCTTAATCCCCAGTGATGAGCCACTGTCCTGCCATTGTGCTGTCCAACTACTGGATCACTCCACAGCTTTCACTCCTTGAGCATAAGTCCTTATACTTACTATTTTGATTCACCACAAATGTGGACTGTCCTAAATGGACCAGTACTTCAGCTGGTCAATTATTAACACCCGAACACAATTAAACTTGGAGAGAGGTCGTGGTAATGGAAGAAGAGCCATATAGACCTTCCCATGTTGCAGAGGATAGTAAGTGGAGACAGACATACAGAAGCAAACAAACTATATCTGTAAACTTGTATTAGTCACAGAGACATCCATGGCTTTTGGATATGGTTCTGCTCTTGGGAAAATTGGTAAACAACCTAGATCTCACAAGGGAAAATCTAGAAAATTTATTAAAAATGGGCAGCCCTTCAGACCATAAGGGAAAAGAATATAAAAAAGAATATGTGTGTGTGTGTATCTGAATCAGTTTATTGTACAGCAGAAATTAACACAACATTGTAAATCAACTACACTTCGATTAAAAGAATGCAGCCCCCTTAGCTTGTCAAAGAAGATGGAACGAACTGATGAGCTCCCAGTGGCCAAATCTCAACCAACATGAGTGACAAGACATACAAAGGAATATTGGAACACAACGCAAAGCACTAAATAAATACCTATGAGTCTCTACTGATGTAAACAAATGTTTGAAGAAATAAACGATTATGGCAGGATAGACAAATCTCCCATATGGCTGACTTGTAAATAATTTAGGTAGATACTATCCACTCCTAAATCTGAGCTGCACATAGTGACTTTTTTTTTTCCCCCCAAAAAGTACCACATGGAAAATGGGGCATGGGATCAAGGTGAACATCATCAGTCATAAACAATAACTGTGTAGGGCGTACCTTTGATATGATGTGTCTAGAATGGCATCTCATCTGTGTTGCCTTCCTCACAAAAGTTTAGGACTCCAGTCTAACCATGAGAAAACATAAGACAGACCTACATCAAAAGGTACTGTAAAAAACACATGACAGGTACAACTCAAAATGGTCAAGGTCAATGAGGGCAAAGAACGGTGAAAGCTGAGAGGACGCCACAGCCACAACGTCCCGAGACAAGATAACTAAATGCAGCGTGGTACCCGAATGAGTTCCCAGACCAGAAAGAAGACAATGGCTTCCAAACTAAGGAGATCTGCATCCTGTGTGGACTTTGGTTAATAATATCAGATGTGTTCGTTAGTTGTGACAAGTATACTATGATGATGTAAGATGTGAACAGTAGGGGAAATGGTATGTAATGTATGGGAATGCTTTGCACTTTCTTCCCAAATTTTCTGAAAATCTGAAATAAAAATGTTATCAAAAAAAGAAAAGGAGAAAGAAAGTGCAATTCCCCAGAACATCAGTGAGAACAACATCTGGAATCTTGTTAAAAATTCAAATTTTCAAGGCCTAGCTCAGACCTCCAGAATCAGAAACTGAGGTTGTAGCAACAATTTGTGATTCTGCTTCTGTGATTCAGAACCCCTGACCCAGCACGTTGATCAGGGCTCTGCTTCACAGTGCTTCTTGTTTTAGATGAGGCCATGGCCATTTTCTCCAATGTCCAGGAGTGAAGAATCAGGTTAGACCTCAGGTGGCTCCTGATTACCCAGCTGTCATATTGCATGGAGGGCTTCTCTGCTCACCTCTCTTCTTGAGTTATTAGAGTCTGATCTCAGGGGTTCCTTTTCAGACCCATTTGTGCTCAGGTCTTTCACAGCTTTTCCAGACCATGGAGACTCTCCGCCTCGGATCTCCCCAGACGTACAACGTGAACCAACTTCCATGTTTCCAGAGCTTACAGCCCAGAGCAGAGTGTGAATTCTCTGGAGACAGAGGTGACCTGGGACAAATTATGCGATCCCTCTGTGCTTGAGTTTCTTCATCTATGATTTGAGAATGATGGAAGAGTATCTACCTCATGGGGATTTATAGGGATTATGAATTAGCATCATATGGTATTAATACTATATCTAGCACTCCATCCTAAAGGAGATCAGTCCTGGGTGTTCATTGGAAGGACTGATGTTGTAGCTGAAACTCCAATACTTTGGCCACCTCATGCGAAGAGCTGACTCATTGGGAAAGACCCTGATGCTGGGAGGGATTGGGGGCAGGAGGAGAAGGGGACGACAGAGGATGATATGGCTGGATGGCATCACCGACTAGATGGACATGAGGTTGAGTAAACTCCAGGGGTTGGTGGTGGACAGGGAGGCCTGGCGTGCTGCGATTCATGGGGTCGCAAAGAGTCGGACACGACTGAACAACTGAACTGAACTGAACTGAGCACTTAGTGAGAACCCAGTAAACGTGAACTGGTGTAGCTGTTGATGGTGGATGTCCTACCTCTTAAATGTCTCTTCACTTCTCCCAAAACATCTAGGTTTTGTGTGCAAATTAATCAAAGCAGCCGATCAATAAACAATGGGTGAATTGAATGGATGAACTCACCCCACAAGACACAGCTTCAAACACAGAGACACCCCTGACTTGTCTTCTAAGGCATCTTGTTTTTTGGGTCAGGCTGTTGAAAATATTTCATATTGGTTATACAAGACTGTTAGAATAAAGCTCAAAATTAGATTGGAAAATACACCCTAGGTATGAATTAATCTTACTTCAAGCTTCACCCCCTGCCTTTGTTCTATTATCAATCAGAACACCGTTTCAATTTTGATCTAAGACTATTGTCATTCCTGAGATCTTTTAAGAGTTTCTGTTAGGCTGAAAGATAAGATTAGTCAGAAAAGAAGTCCACCTTGGGGACCGTTCTAGCGGCAGGTGGGTAAGTGAATAGAGTGGGACCATAATTCAGATTTTCCTTATTTGCTCTTTGGAACAGGTTAAATAGACACAACAACTTACATGCCATAAAGAGACAAGCTTGGGTGTTTGGGTTTGTTTTCCAGATGGGCATTAATGTAGTGGATTCTGCAGTATCCGGACTAGGTGGTTGCCCTTATGCAAAAGGTGCTTCTGGGAACGTAGCCACGGAGGATCTGATCTACATGCTCAATGGCCTGGGGGTCAATACGGTAAGGTAACTTAGCATATTTTAATATTCATACATTCCTTGCAGATTGAAATTGGAATGCGTCTCAGATTTGGGAAGCAACTTTGAGGTCAAGTTTTACTACACTTTTGCTCTTTCCTAAAATGCACAGTGGGAAAATACAATAAAAATTCTTGAGGGGGACTTTATAAAAGAACTTATTGCTATAGCTCAATCACCAATAATGCTACCATTTCACTTTTTTTTTTCTTTTTTTTTTACTGCTTCTTGACTTCCAAAGTACATTTTCATCCAGTATCTCATTTGATGTCACACGCTTTGTGAGTTAGAGCCTGTCTTTGCTTTTATGATATTTGTTTTTGCTGTTTTGTTTTCCTTGGAGGAAAACTGGGATCTTGGTTTTCTCACGGTGACAAGTAGGGCTTCTGGAAGAGAGCCCAGGGCCATTTTAAAATGGCCAGTGGAGGAGCAGGGTTTAATAATACTTAGCATGTGAAACATTGGCCGGCAGGAATAGTCTCTTTGCAAGTGGTATCTGAGAAAGTCACAGGCCCTATAACACACATGCTTATTAAAATGATCTACTAATCTCTAAGGCAGAATCTTTTAGGGAAAAGTATAAAAGGCAAAAGCACTGTTCACAGATGGTCAGGAATTCCACATGTTTTCTGAGATGTACAAATCACCACCTGGATTTGAGAATGGAGCTGTCCTTCTGTCTGGCCTCTCTGCTCCTCCCTTGCTCTTCTGAGAGGTGCTCCTGCCCAGCTGACTCATCTGCGCATCCTTCCCTGAGCTCTCCGTCTCTCAGCTCTGCCCCTCCCTCCTGCCTTCCCTGCCCCCGGAATGGCCTTCCTCCTCCTCCTCGGTTTCACCTGAGAGCGAGTAAACCACCCTCAAAAACACGCCTTCTGCTACTTCCCTGCTGATTCCCCGGGTCCACCTGCTGGGCTCCTCTCCTCCACATTTGGTGCCTTTCTCGGAAGCTCCCAGGAGGTTGCAGTACCATCTTCTTTCTGTGTTCAGCTCTCCCTGGAGACCGAGAGCTGGCATTACAATGTATTCATAGTTGCCTGTTGCCTAGAGACACTCAATCCTGTTCATTGAAAGACTAATATCACCTGGAACTAAATACCAGAAGCTGTTGCCTCTCTTCTCTGGTTAGGAATAGCTATTACTGAGTAGCCTGATCATTTCCATCATTTCTATTAGAGAGATATGACTGTGACAGAACCTGAAAAAAAAGTAGAAATATTTCCTCTTTTTTTCCAATTTATTTTATTGAAGTATAGTTGGCTTACAATGCTGTGTTAATTTCTACTCTACAGCCAAGTGGCTCATATATATATATATATATATATACATACACACATTCTTTACCATATTCTTTTCCAATATGGTTTATCACAGGATATTGAATATAGTTCCAAGCAGGACCTTGTTTATCCATTCTGTATATAATAGTTTTCATCTCCTAATCCTAAACTCTCAAGCAATAGAAATCCTTTCTTGAAGATTTATATAACTTGGTTGAACTCAGTTGATGCTTCCCATGAGTCAGGCTGTCTGGGTCCAACTGCACATAAGCCATGTTTCCATTTCCAAGAATTTCCCAATTTAAGTTGTTATGTTGGGTAGCAACCAACAAACCAAGGCTCTCTGTGGAACCTGTATCACTGGCTCCCACGCCTACGCAATTAGCAAGAGTCACTGATGCGACTTCTAAACTGTTTTGGTTGCCTGTCCCTTCCTTCCTACCCTGGCTGTAACTACATCAGCAAAAGTCCTCGTATCTTCCGGGGATGTTCATCCTCTATCCTGGTCTGCGGGACTTCCCAGGTGGGGCTAGTGGCGAAGAACCGGCCTGCCAATGCAGGAGACATAAGAGATAAGGGTTCGACCCCCTGGGTAGGGACGATCCCCTTAAGAAGTACACGGCAACCGACTCCAGTGTTCTTGCCTAGAGAAGCCCATGGACAGAGGAGCCTGGCAGGCTATAGTTCATAGGGTCACAAAGAGTCAGACACGCCTGAAGCGGCTTGGCACATACTGGTCTGCTGACTTCAGACTGCCTTCAAATTCATCCTCCATGCTGCCGTGGAAGATTTCATCTAAGATACAAATATGAATATGCCTTGCTTCTGCTTGGGCATGCATCAGTGGATTCCCATTTCCTGAAAAGCAGGGCTGTATTTTGTCACACTCTGTGGCCTTTTTTTTTCCCTTTTCCAGTCCTTCTGCCCGTTCCTTTCCACGCATCCCATGATATGTTTCAGATGTCTGCACAGACGGTGCCTCATGCCTCCTCCTTCCTCTCAAGGACTCATACTCTCTGTACAAGCCTCGGGTCAGGATTTACCCTTCCTGGAACTCTTCCCAGACACACTGCTCTTCGTTCATTCCCATTTCCTTTTCCTCAGTGGGTTGACCACCCTGCAGCTCTGCCCTCGTGGTCATCTGGATATCTCAGTGACTTTAGCTGCAGTGCAGGCTTTCCTGTTTAGGGTTCCACATTGCCTGCTTGACCACAGGCACTCTAAAGACAGAAACTGTATTCTATGTGAAGTTCTTGAAACTTCATAATGTATCATAGTACATTAACATATTTAAGCACCTGGTTTAAACGCTGAAATGATTTAAGAGTAAATGCCACATTATTTCATAAAGGTATCTTTTCATTGGGCTTCCAGGGTGGCTCAATGGTAAAGAATCTGCTTGCCAATCCAGGAGAAGCAGGTTTGATCCCTGGATTGGGAGTATCCCTTAGAGAAGGAAATGGCGACTCACTCTAGTATTGTTGCTTGGAAAACCCCTGGGCAGAGGACCCCGACAGAGTATAGCCCAGGGGATGGCAAAAGAGTCGGACACGACTTAGTGATGAAAAACAAACAAAAATAATCTGTTCTTTAAGTAAATTGGTTAGAGAAAGGCCAAAACAAAATTACTCTGTGCTGTGATACCAACCAATCCCACTGCGTAATTGCTATAAATGAAATTACTGAAAAGCAAAGAACTTTGATGACTAAAATCTTCTTGTGATCTTTTGTTAGATGTAATTCAGAAATGACAGACATATGTAACTTATTACTTACAAAATTTGCATATCACTGTATTAAGAATGTGAAACCAAACTATGCCTAAAGGACTTTCCACCCAAAACCATTACAAAACCGAAAACAAGTGTTAGTGTCCTAAAAACAACTTCACAATAAAAAGAAACATGAAAATTATTTACATGTCATTTTACAAATTACTTTTTGGTGATTCTTAAGCAGACGTAAACTGCAAAGAAAACAGAGCTGTGAAAGTTTGTGGAGAGAAGTAACTAGCTGTATTAGAGTTATAATCTCTTTATGATCCCTGGTATGAAAAGCGCCTGTGAGTATTTATGCTTGTTCGTTTTAAGAAAACATCGAACTTACATAAATTTTAAAAACTACTGCTTAATAACAAGGGAGCTTGAGTCAGTTCAGTTTTAAGTCCATGTTGTTTCTAGTCCATGTTGAGGCAAGACATAGGAGCTTACAAAATGCTCCGTGGGGGCAAATCTCTGGTTAATCTGCCTAACGCTCTGTCCCCCCAGTCCCCGCCAGTGATAGCTCGGTGCAGGCTGGAAACCTTGGTGGTGATCCTTGGCTCCGCCAAGCCCAAGATGAGGAGCCTGCGCTGAACTTGGCCTTCATACCCAACTGCCGATCTGTCATCCACGGATTTACCAAAGCCTTTGTTGATCCTATTTATGCTTCCAGTCAGTACAACCTCTCAGGCAAACAAGTTCCAGATGTGGACTAAATACTACTTCATTTTATTAAACTACCTCCTTCAGTTTCATGCCAGCAATAGTGTTTCTGGATGTAGTTAAAAATTATACATACATTCATCATTCCTATGTTTCTTACAGCTTTATCAGGTTTGTTTGTTTATATACTAAGATATACTATGAGATTCCCCTGCCAAAGCCTTATCTATAAACTGCTCCAAAGCATTATCATTTTAATTGCCCTTCACTGATATTTGTTCATTCTTTCTGATTCTACTGTTGTCCTTCATAGAGTTTAGGTACCAGCGTAATTACACTGGATTATTCAGGTGTGGTTAGCCTAGGCTCAGATTCAAGATATGTTTTAATAAAGCAAAAAATTTTAAATCTACATAATTTATGGAGACAAATGTTGTCCCCCAATCAATAACGAACATTTGTTTGATGATTTTAAATGGTTAAGTAACTACTAATATAATTAAAAGAAGTCTGTTTTGTCTTCTTTCTTCCTACCCCTCCACCCCCCTCCTACCTGGCCCCGTCATTTCTGCCTCACCAGGGTGTGAATCTTTACAAAGTGATGGAAGCTGGTGACTTCATCTGCAAAGCTGTGAATAAAACTACAAACTCTAAAGTAGCACAAGCCTCATTCAGTGCTTGACTTGAATAACTTGGTGACTTGAGTTTGAGAGGCTCCATTTCAGCTACAGATATGCGTCTGAAAATCATTACTGTCAGCTCGTTCTGAAATGTGGAGTAATAGACAAAAGTGGGGGAAAAAAAAAAGAGAGAGAGACTTGGAAAAAGGGCATCACTGGATGGATTATGAAGTGGACGGGAAGATATGCCGGTCATCAGGTAAATTGCAAACCAAGGCTAAATAATAAAATTTGCAGACGTCCTTTGAACTTGTAGAAAAGTCTACTCTTCTGCTCTTACAGAAATAACTTTTTAATTTAGTCGACGTGAAAATTGACTTCAGATTTCCCTAAGTATCAAATACTGTGTTAATACTTAATCAAGCTGGCTTAGCACAGCGTACATTTCGTCAGTAGTTTATGAGTCCCCGTGTGCTGTGTGCAGTGTGTGGTCTCCGTATTACACATTATATGCCTCTGGATCTCAACTTTGCATTTGCCAAGTCAGTTAAATTATGGACCAAGCGCCAAATCTCCATCTGACCCCACATAATTTTTAGCAATAGAACTTTTATATCTCAAGTATGCTAACATCTGTTAACTATTTCAGTGACTTTATCTTGTTCCAAGAGGCTGTGGTCAATGGCCAGATGCCACATCCTGGAAACATATTACCTCTTGTGTTTGTCACATGCATCCAGTTTGCCATGCTTTCCCTTTCATCAGTTGTAGTAAAAACCAGCGGAGTGTTGCTCCGCTATTGAGAAACAAAAGGTACAACTTTCACCCCAATGTCTAAGTTGCAGTGATGAGAATACAGAGATACGTGTACCATAATCCACTTTTATCATTTTCAGCTCACTTCCAAGTTGTCCAAGCAATGTCACCATGATGCGAAGAATATTAATGCAGTTATTAATTTGTGAAAACAGACCTTTTCCATTGATTCAGGGTAGTTTGATTAAATCACATCTGTTTGGGAGGATTGACATTTTATGGTTATTTTTAATGTTGAAGTGGCTGAAATTTTATCTTTTATAATAACATTGCCAGGAATAGCAAATATATATCCAAGTTGAGAAGAGGCACAGGAGGGCTGTGTTAAGAAAAATTTACTTCTATTACCTATGCAAATCATATGGGGGCAGTATTATTCCATGTGGATCTAAATTGTCAGTATTTTTATTAATATTTATGTAGACTTTCCAATGATACTGGGTGATCTTATCTTTGAATACATTTGAATAGAACTTGAGATATGAAAGTGAGCATTGTGGGCTTTCCATTAAATATTCATCAAAAGCACAGGAATAAAAAGAAATTCAAGAAAATAAGAGAATTGCTGATTACTACTGTTTTAACTTTAAGGATACATAATTACAATACAAGGATTACAAAGGAAACATATTGGAAATTGACAGAAACTAAGTTTCCATGGAGGAGGCTAAAGCTTAGGTTGTGATGGGTGACATAGCAGGAGGTTGTCATCAGAACTAAGTGACCCTCTGCACTTGGGTTAGTGCTGGCGCATGGGAAATGCAGAGAGCAAACAGAATTGCATCTCTTTATGGATCTGTTACATTGTCTCTCTCCAGGAAGAGCTTGGTGCTGCACGTGGGGGCAGGAATGTACACCTCCCGTGCACAGCGGGATACCTCCCTTCCCATCTTCTGAGGAGACTGACTTTTCCTCTCTCTTATGCAACTGTGCAGTTCTTAGTTTTGTGATATTTGGGAAGAGCATCAGTTTATGCAGACTGCTTATAGAAACAGTGAAGGGCCAAACTTGGCTGTTTAGAAATGAAAACCACCATGGACTCTTCAAAAGGCAGAGCAAGTCGTCAGAACCCCAGGTGCAGCCTAGCACACACATGCATCGCATATACAGCGGTCCACCTATTCATGTCCCGGAGCCCCTTGGAGATTCCTAATCACGACACCACAGGAGAAGTTTGTCCTTTAGGTGTTTGTTATCCTTTCTTCACCAAAACCATCTAAACCCTTCTCTTAACTTAAGGAGAGTTTCTTTTCTGGTTTTGAGGGGGTGGGGATCACATAATCAAATAAAACGGCCTGAATTCCAGAGGCAGAATCCCCCCCCCAAAGCTATATTTCCACTAACTAGGAAAGTTTGGAATCACTGAAGGACCTACCCAAACAACCTACCCACACATAAACCCACACCAGGGTTAGCCCTGGGGAAAGGCTTAGGAATGGCAAAGCAATTATGAAGTACATTTAGAAGTAACCTTTTATGACATCTGCCCTTTAAGACTACTGTTTTCTAAGTTCTGGATTCATGAAATTCATAAAGCGAAGAAAAGGAAACTTGCTGAGAAAGTTGAGATTGCCCTTTTATACTGTTTCTTCTGATCACTATAACATTTAATAAATACCCCTTTAGCTGCACTTCTATGGTTATTCATTTCTATATGTGTGCATGAACTTTAGACATGTAACAGGATACTTAGCATTGAATACATAAGCCACCAATATTCCTATCACAGCCGTAAAGGAGAGATAAAATAAAGCTGGGACCCCTCCAGAAATCTACATTAAATAGGCATATGAAAAACTGCCGTGAATACTCATAATCATCTGCAAAGTGCTTTTTGGACCAGAAGATAGAAGTTTTATGCTTGCGTGGGGCAGGTCTAAGAGTTAAAAGGATAGTTTTGGAGGTATAGAGCTAGGGAAGAATGGGTAAGCTAGGGAGGAAGGGAGAGAGGAGGGGAACAGAATGGAGTGAGGGAAGAGGGTGAGAAGAGAGGGAGGGAGAGAAAGAGAGGGTTGAGAAACTACTTGCCCTGCCTTTGGGCAGCTCCAGTGGCAGTCACCTCCTGCTCTGGTAGAAGCATCAACTAGTCTGCTTTAAACTGCAGACAATAGAAAACCAACTCATTGGAAAAGACCCCGATAATGGGAAAGATTGAGGGCAGGAGAACGGACTGACAGAGGATGAGATCGTTGGGTGGCATCATCAACACAATGGATGTGAGTTTGACCAAACTCTGGGAGATAGTGAAGAACAGGGAAGCCTGGCATGCTGCAGTCCATGGGGTCACAAAGAGTTGGACATGACCTAGCAACTGAAAAACAAGAACTGCAATAGAAGACTTGAACTCCACAGGCTTAATCTCAAATATCTCAGAATTACTGCTTTCCCACCATCATTTAGCTTGGAGACGCAATTATGTTGCAAGATAAGAGTTTCTGCCCATTTCCCTGTTGACACCTTCAGGCTCCTCTTCCTCTAAGTTGCAAAGTAGTAGTAGCATTTTTGAGTCACACCATCCCCATAGGACTCAGCCTCTGCTGAGGGCTTTTGCTTCTGGAATGCCTGTTTTTAATCAATGAAGGGCATTTCCCCCATCCCACCCCAAACTTTCTCTCCTGTTTCACTGGGCAGAACATCATCACGTGCCCATCCCTTAGCTCCTTACTTACTTACATGAGGAGTAGACCGTGAGGATAGACCAGCCAAGGTCATGGGTGACCTAGAGTGGGTCTGTGCAGTGGTTCAGAAGATGACCCCATAGTAGCAGTGTCCTGGTGAGAAAGGGTAGGAGAATGGAAGGCAGAAGACCTAATACCTCTGAAGAAGGACCCATATCCAAGTTCTCGGAGACAGGAGGAAAGGATGGAAATAGCAAAAGCTTCGAATGTGCGAAGGGTAGGTTTTAAGGGGAAAGCTGTCCATCATGCTAATTGGTCTCTACATGTTTTTTTTTTTTTTCAGGAAAGTAGGAAGTGAGGTCTGCGAGCATTACAAGTAAGGGTGGAGTGAAGGCTTGAGAAGAATAGTAATCTGTGAAACCCACCCAAATTGGTATTAGAGGTTCACATACTCTAAAAAAAATGGTACAGATGAATTTATTTACAAAACAGACACAGACACAGAGAACAAACCTGTGGTTCCCAGAGGGGAAACTGGAGTGGGGGGAAGGATAAACTAAGAGTTTGGGATTTGCAGATGTACACTACCACATATGAAATAAACAGCAACGATTTACTGCATAGTCCAGGGAACTATACAGTGTTCTTTCCCATTATAGGTTACTGTTCAGTGTCTGGTAGTAACCTATAAGGGGAAAGACTAGAATAAAAAGAATATAGATATATACATAAAACTGAATCAGTTTGCTGTACACTGAAACTGCAATATTGTAAATCAGCTATACTTCAGGTACAACCAAAGAAGTCAGCTTACTTTATAACAGTTTCCAGGGGCGCTTGTGTGCTGAGTCTCAGGCCGCTTCTCGGTCCTCTACCTTTATGGCTCTGCGTTCCATGCACTTCCCCCTCTTTGAAGTGCTTCTTGATTTCTGGGGTCCTGCTCTCTTCTGGGGCCTACTATATCCTTGATCCCAGGTCCTAGCACATCTGTCATTGTTTGGTCTGTTCCTTCTCTCTGTTGTGTCTAACTTGAGACTTACAAATGCAAAACTGCTCACAACTCCTGTCCTTGTCCAAATGCCTTCCATGGCCAGCAGGGTTATCATTGCCTGGGTTTTTTTGGGAAACGCAGCCTATGGGGCTCCACTCCAGACCAACTGCATCACCATCTGCCTTAAAATTTTTTAACTTGATATGTATTTTCATTTTTATTCAGTTCATGACCTTTCCTTTCTGTCTTTCTTTTTTTTTTTTTTTTTTTTTTGGTTATGAGGCATATGGGATCTTAGTTGCCTGACCAGAGATCAAATATGCAACCCCTGAAGTAGAAGCATGGAGTCTCAACCACTGGACTTCCAGGGAAGTCCCATCATCTGCATTTTTAACAAGATCTTTACAGGACTCATATGCTTGTTAAAATTTGAGAAACACCTGCCAGTTTAACACTTCCTCCTGGGCATCTAATGGGCATCAAAAGCTTCATGTATTCAAAGTACCTTGTAGCACTTGCCTCTGTGTGTTGTGTCCTAGCCTGTTGTCTTTTCTCTGCTCCTGGAACAAGTTAGCCTGGGGCCTATTGCGCAGGTCCTTTACCTGGCTATTCTCTCTGCCAGTCTTTCCCGTTTGCAACTTCTGGGCATTCAGGTACCAACAGCATAAATATCACCTCCTTAGTGAGTTTCCCCAGACAACTCAGTCTAAAGTAAGGCCTCAGATACTCTTCTGTGACATCAACATGTTGCATTTTCCTTTTCATTATATAATATTTAAGTTGTATTTATTTAGTTTATTTCTTTGCTCAACAGAATGCATCTTCCAAGAGAGCAGGGGATTTTCTGTGTTCAGCATTCATATTTTCTTATGGTTTGGTGTGATAGCTATCTAATACATGGTGGTTAGGAGGAAAAATAAAAATGAGTTCATTTCAAGCAAGAAGAAGGGAAGTATGCAACACAAATATCACATTTCCTGCCACCTTCCTTCCCTTGACTCTTGTTTCTCAGCAAGATCCAACTGAACAGGCTCATCATGATTTCTCCAGGATACTTGGATTGGAGACAGATTTCACCAGTTTCCTATATGTGATATCCCTCAAGCTTATTATAAGAGCAAATTAAACTGAGTACTAGGGACTGCTATAATGAAAGATTAAAAATAACACATCAGTTGTGGGAAAGAGACCCTGACCCATTGTTCAGCCCTTGGAGAGAGGGGGTATCCTGGACTTATTGCCCATCCATCTGTCATGAGTTGTCCTTGACATCATCTGATCTATTACTCGGCAGCTATGAAACCTCAGTGAACTTACCAATCCCTTTAAACCTTACTTCACACCTCGCTTCCTTTATGTATAAAACTTGCATGATAATGGTCCTTATTTAGACAACTGTTGGAAGGGCTTCATGAAATAATGCTTATAAGTGTTTGGCAAAGTGCCAGAAAGTGGTCAATAAACGTTGACTATCATCTTTTTTATTGCCCCTTTCTATGGCACTGCCCTGGAGTGGGACTCCTTCTCCCTTAGGAGTGGTTCAGCTCCCAGGAAGACTCTCATAAAAGGTCATCCTGTATTCTGTTCCATGTAAAGGTGCATTGTCTTAAAGGGCTCATTGTGATCCTGAAAGAGATAACTCACCATTAAACCCCATAAATATGTAATCTTAAATTGGCACCAAAGCCTCATGCTTGGCTTATTACACTGCATCATTGAACTATGCTTCTGAGCTGACTTTTCTATATTTCACAGGACTGTAATTCCCATAGGAACTTACTGTGAGCCTTTTACTGAGTAACCCCATCTAAAGAACATCATAACAGCCTTACTCTCCAGATCCTGTATCACCAAAAGTCAGAAATTTCATGAATATTAGGCACTTATTCCTACTCTTTTTGTGATTGCATGAGTGGATTGCTCCCTACTGCCACATTGGAGTGTTTTCTTGGTGGGTTATCAAGTTAGGCAGACTTCTCTTTTCTTCTTGTTCTACAGAATGTGCTTCCATTATGAAGCCGTGAGCTTCTTGAAGACGACTATTCTTTTGTTCTATGAGAGCCACCCATCCCCTGACCTGAGCCATAGTATTAAGTTTGTGTGGCTTAGGGAAGGGCTGATCCACTTCTAGGAATTGAGTGGTAATATCACAAAAATTCTGGTAACTGCTTCATCTGAAATTTCTACCACTGGCTTTTTAAGGTCATTGGTAAAGTAGACAAACCACATGCAGTAGGTAACTGGACCATTATCCTGGGTTGTTGAATCTTGAAGAGCTGTCTCTCAATCAAAAGTTTTCACAGTGGCCCCTCTATCTACTCATGATGCTAATGTATTGGATTGTTGGACAGATATTCTGGAAGCTTTCTGAGAAGCCAGAGGCATCACAAAGAAGAGAAACACTAGCTGCCTTGCTTTTCCCCCCAGGAACTTCATCCAGATGTAATTGGATCATCTGGGAGTCAACTGACTAAATTCATATTCTGAATGTATGTGTGTTCCAATGAAGTTCGAATGCAAGTGCCTGGTTCCTTCTTTTTCTTTGTTTCTCTGTTTGTCTGTTTCTCTCCCTCTTTCTTTCTTCCTTCCCGCCCCTCTTTCTTTCCTTCCCATTTTCTTTCTCTCTTCCTTCCTCCTTCCCTTCCTTCCTTTGTCTCTCTCTTGATTTTTGAAAATAGTTTATTTAGAAATATTTCCATTATTTTATTTATTTTTGTTAAAAATAATGTATGTCCCCATAAACGCCCTGTCTTCTCACTCTAACACAGCATGTTACTTAGTTTAAAAGTCTTCCAGCAAGAACCCCAGTAGTTTTCTTTTTAAAATTCATTTGCTAAGAATTTAAAAATCCAATTTCTTTTGGTGAGCTTGCAAGAACAACTGATTTACATATATATGTGCACACATATACACGTGGCAGCCACAGATTAATGCATTTCATTAAAACCTTTTTTATGGAATTAGTGGATGAGATTACAACCTTAGTCATGGTTTTGTAAGTTTAGTCCCAGGCGCATTTATATTTCAAATCACATATCTTTCATAGCTTGCTTTCTTTTCTTTCAGCTTCAAAGTGTATTCTGTTCCATGTAAAGGGTGCATTGTACAATGAGACAGTTTGATGCACTGATATAGTACAAAATGATTACCACCATAGTGTTAGTTAACAGGTCCACCATGTCACAGAATGAACCATTACCTTTTGTGATGAAAACATTTCCAATCTGCTCTCTTAGAAGATTCAAACATATAATACATTATCATTAACCATAATCACCATAATAGAATGGTGGTTAACAGGGGCTGAGGATAGTGCAAAAGGGGAGATGTTGGTCAGAGTCCAAGCTTCCAGGTATAAAATGAATACATGCTGGGGACCTTACAGCAGCTCTGAGTTTTTACATTTGTACAAAGGGAAAAAAATGTTATCTGTGGAGTTCTCTTTGAAAACACAGTATGTCTTAAGTTTATCAACTCAAGATCTTCGCAGACGTTGATCTGCGCTCAGGGGCGCTCAGGCTAGAATAGTGGGCAGTGAGAAAGGAGGGAGAATGATGTGGTGACACATGTTAGGAGCGTGAGTGGGGACGGATGTGTTCTGCAAGGAGTCTGTGCACACAGAAAGCATGGTGTGCAGCGCACTGCTAGGCTTTCAGTCTGCTTCTGCCTCCTGGCCTTACACCGTTCTGGTGACTGCAGGCTCTTCCCTGGACCCACGGCATTCTGCAGAAGTGTCTCCCATTACTACACATTATGTGCAGGCAAGGTTGTCCTCCAGATTTGTAGTTTGGGAAAGTCATGCATTGGTGTCAATGATATTATAATTTCAAAGCTGGAATAACATTGAATCTCTTCCATATTAAAAAACTAAATTTTGTTGTTGTTGTTTTTGTTTTTTCATTTATTTTTATTAGTTGGAGGCTAATTACTTTACAATATTGTAGTGGTTTTTGTCATACATTGACATGAATCAGCCATGGATTTACATCACATTCAGTTTTTATATTATGCTATTCCCTAGCACAGTAAAGCTCAAGGCCATTCACCTCTTCCTTCCACAAGCCATTTTCAGACCTGCTTGAATATCTTTCTTGATCCTCTCAGAAAGACCCTCTATGTGAAAGTATAATATGTAGGAATTCAGCTGGGCAGAGGAAAGTGAAAGTGAAAGTTGTTTAGTCATGTCCAACTCTCTGTGACCCCATGGACTGTGAATTCTCCAGGCCAGAATTCTGGAGTGGGTAGCCGTTCCATCCTCCAGGGGATCTTCCCAACCCAGGGATCAAGTTGCAGGTGGATTCTGTACCAGCTGAGTCACAAGGGAAGTCCAAGAATACTGGAGTAGTGGGTAGCCTATCCCTTCTCCAGCAGAACTTCCCGACCTAGGAATTGAACCAGTGTCTCCTCATTGCAGGCAGATTCTTTATCAACTGAGCCATCAGGGAAGCCCAGTTGGGCAGATACTTGGGAGTTATGTTTAGAGCCTCCAACTTATACACAGAGGTGCTCAGTAATAAGACGTAGTAGTCACTCTTTGCATCTGTGTATTTATTTGGCAAAAAGAAGGCAGAGATTTAAAAAGAACTAGGTTGCTTAACAGGAATTAATTTTACCATGTGATATGTCATTATTCCAATAAAGGTTCCTTAAACAATACTCAATTCCTTAGGTCTTAATAAAAATATGTATTAAAAAAAGAGAAGAGATATCTTCCCTCCTCCATATTGTCTGCCTGTTAAGGAATATTTGGAATGAGAATCATATTTTTTTTTAATTTAATTACCTTGATGTTCTTATAATGTGAGAATTATTGCCTATCACTTGATCTTCTCCTGGAAGCAAGGGGCTGAAGTAACTAATGCAAGAGAAAATGGTTGTCTCTCTGGATCTGGATATTGTGTCTGTGAATCAGAGGGTAAAATGGTAAGATCTGTCCCAGGAAACAAATAGGGTACAGTAACAATGTAGAGGGCTTTCCAGGTGGCACTAGTGGTAAAGAACCTGCCTGCCAGTGCAGGATACATGAGAGGCAGGTTCAGTCCCTGGGTCAGGAGTCCCCTGGAGAAGGGAATGGCTGCCAACTCCAGGATTCTTGCCTGGAGAATCCCATGGACAGAGCAGCCTGGTGGGCTAGTCCATGGGGTTGCAAAGAGTCAGACACAACTGAAGTGACTTAGCAGCAGCAGCAGCATGAAGGTTAAATGATGAAAATTCAACATGACTTTGTTGCTGTCCTGCTTTGCAGTGGATGATGAACTAAATACAGAAGAATCTGAAAGACTATGCTTGGAGAACAGCAAGAAAAAAAATTATATTTAGCATTTACTTGACTCTAAGGAACGTTTAGTAGACTTCACGTTATGCAGAGTTCACCCTAGGAGATTAAGAACAGTTGAATCACCTGACACAAACTGAATTTATGTATTTGAGAAGAAGAACTTCTATCAGCCCTGGTTTACATAGCCTTAAGTTAAAGTTCTGTGCCTTGTTTTCTAGAAACATCACTTAGAGAAATGAAATATGTCTTTAAATGTCTCTGTGACCCTCAAAGCACCTTAAACAGTGTCCATAAACTGCTGTTGTTAAGTTCTTTATTTATATGATGTTATTTTTGTCAGCATGTAGGCCTTTTTCAGGAATACTGGTCTTATTCTGGACAATGAGCTGTATTAGAGGTTTTCAAATCTACAGTCCTTTGTAGAATCATGTCAAGGTGAACCAATACCAAGTGCTGAGAATGGAATTAATAAGAGTTTTATTGATTCAAGGTGCTTTGCACCAGCTGTCAGACACAGACCAGAGTCCTTAGCTATTCTTCACTCTGAATTCATAAAGAATAGCATCCCCATGGGACAATTTTAATTGGAAGCATATTTTTCCTCCATAAGGCAAACTCAGGGTCACAACAGGTAACCTGAAAGATTGTTCCACCATATGTTATTCCCAGAAAATATATTCCCCCAAATATCATGATACACAAGGGGCGAAGATTACATAAGTCTTAAGATAAACTTCCCATCAAGTCAGTTTACCATAGACTGAATGGTTGGGTTACAAATGAAGGCAAGGAGCAATTTAGACTCTGGTCTACATTAGGACAATGAAAATTATGTTATCCACCTGTTTGAGTGCCTGTTCCTTTTATGCTAAACTTCATAGTATGTGTGCTTCAAGATATTCAAGGATGGACATAATATATGGTTATATATTCTGGAAACCAGAAAAGGTAAGGTTTTTTTATTATAGTAAACTTAAATTTATAGTCCTATTTATTTTCTGAGACTTTAAAAGAAGTCTATTAGTAACACAATTTTAGTTCTCATAAGACGTAGAAGAAATTTTAACAAAAGTTGTTTTTCTACATTAATGTTTACTTGTAAGTACATGTGAAGTCATTTTTGAATGCTGATGTATAATCTATTAAGTACTAAATATAATTCTTTTTAAATTTCATGAGGAAATCTGTTTAAATTTTAAGCCTTCGAAAATAGTCAGATTCAAGATATAGGTTTTTATTTCTGATAAAAAATGTTTCCAAATCCCCCCTATATAATTGCCTGGGCATGAATAGATATCATCAAGACTCCAAATGCCTACATTCTATTATATACTATGAATTAATTATAATAGATCTTAGTTTGGGAAGCTGTTAACAAAGTACCATAGACTAAGTGATGTATAAGGAACAGAAATTTATTTCTCACAGGTCTGTAGACTGAAAGTGTGAGATGTGAGCACTGGTGCATTGGATTCTAGTGGAAAACCCCCAGGCTTCTTGCCCTGTCCTCCCATTGTTCAGTTGCCAAGTCATGTCCGACTGTCTGAGACCCCGTGGACTGCAGCACTCCAGGCTTCCCTGTCCTTCACTATCTCCCTGCCTCTGTTCAAACTCATGTCCATTGGGTCAGTGATGCCAATTAACCATAATCCTCTGTCATCCCCTTCTCCTCTTGCCCTCAATCTTCCCCAGCATCAGAGTCTTTTCCAGTGAATCAGCTCTTCACATCAGGTGGCCAAAGTATTGGAGCTTCAGCTTCAGCGTCAGTCCTTCCAATGAATAGTCATGGTTGATATCCTTTAGGATTGACTGGTTGGATCTCCTTGCAGTCCAAGGGACTCTCAAGATGCTTCTCCAGCACCAAAGCCCAAGCTATGGATCTCTCGGATCTCTTTTATAAGGATACTAATCACACATAAGGACTCTACTCTCATGACCTAAATTACCTCCCAAAGGCACTCCCCCAAATACCACCACATCGGAGGTTAGGGTTCCAGCATATGCCTCTTGGGGAGATACAACCAGTCTGTCGATAGTAAAGTTGAAGTGAATATATCTGCTGTTGTTTTCCTGTTGAATTCAGGATACTATGTAAAGAAATATAAAGGGATATGCTGCCAAAATGTTTTAATGCTGCCATGACTGATATTCATTATTATTTAGTCTAGATCACCCCACTTGACTTTCAGCCCTTGGCTGTTGCATCCAAGTCCACTGCAAGAACTGGTGTAAAATAGTCTCAATGTTTCTTGAATTAGAAGTGCCTTCATATACTCTCAAGAGGTCTTAAGAAATCACAGTGGATACAAATGAACTTATTTACAAAACAGAATCACATACTTAGAGAGTGAATTTATGGTTATTACCGGGGGGAAGGGATAGTCAGAGTCTGGGATGGACATGTACACACTGCTGTATCTAAGATGGATGATCAGCAAGGTCCTACTGTATAGCACGGGCTTCCCTGGTGGTTCAGATGGTAAAGAAGCTGCCTGCAAGGAAGGAGACCAGGGTTTGGTCCCTGGGTCGGGACGATCCCCTGGAGAAGGGAATGGCAACCCATTCCAGTATTCTTGCCTGGAGAATTCCAAGGAGAGAGGAGCCTGGTGCGCTATAGTGGATAGGGTCACAAAGAGTTGGACACAACTGAGCAACTGGCACTTTTTACTTTATAGCACAGGGAACTCTGCTCAAAGTTATGTGGCAGCCTGGATGGGAGAGGAGTTTGGAGGAGAATCAATACATATGTATGCATGTTTGAGTCCCTTTGCCATCCATCTGAAAATATCACAACATTGTTAATTGGCTGTACTCCAATATAAAATAAAAAAAAATTTAGAAGAAGAAATCATAGTGGAGAGTTACAATGGGAAAGCAAGAATAATTTTGTATGCAAAAAGAAATAGCTTCCAGAAAACCATAAGGCTACCTATTCAACAAACCAAGAAGGGTTTTAAGGTGGGAAAGCATAGTAGTTAGTTATTAGTTCATTAGGAGGCCCATGATTTAATCCAATTATCACGGTGCTAGGTTTTATTTCATATATGAAAGATGACATCTCAAAAGATACAAAGAGAATGAACAGGTTTCACCTTGATTCTCCCTTTGGTTTTCATACATATAACTTATCTTTGGGTACATAATTTTTATATTTTGAGAATCTAGTTGGACCTTTTTCAGCTACCCCAGTAGACCCCTCATTTTATTGGTTTTCTGGACACCTATTGATAAGTGCTCCCAGGCTGCAGGCTGATTAGCTACCAAAGACAGAAGACTGTTAGTTCATCTGTTGCAGATCATCAACTGGCTGTTGGTTCCCCAAACAAGGTTGGAGGAAACTGTGTTACAGTTAAGTTGGATTTTCTTAACATCGGGGTGATAATATGGATCATTTAGCTCCTTATAGGCTTTTTATGGGCTTCCCTGGTGGATCAGTGGTAAAGAATCTGCCTGCAATGCAGGAGACCCAGGTTCAATGTCTGGGTCGGGAAGAGCCCCTGGAGGAGGGCATGGCAACCCACTCCAAAACTCTAGCCTGGAGAATCCCATGGACAGAGGAGCCTGGCCGGCTATGGTCCCTAAGGGTCGCACAGTGTTGGACATGACTGAGCATGCGTGCACACACATCCTGGATGGAAGTTTTAAGAGCCAACATGTACTTTGTCATAATCTCTAATTTACCTCTGGTAATAGTTCCGAGAAAAGTGGCTTTGTCAGCCTGAATCTCTGTGTGAAGTCAACAGCAAATTCAGAGCTTCCTGACAGCTCATAGTAATGAGCTTTCAGTGTGAGCAAGAAATAACCCTTTGTCATTATAATCCACTAACATATCATGATTGCTTGTTACTGTAGGATAACCCAGCCTTTCCTGTTTGAGACACTTATTACACAGAGTATTATTACAATAAGATAGATAACAAGGCAAATTCAAATGTACAATAGAAAATAAAAATATAATAGGAGTCTGTACAGAGGGAATCTTTCTAATTGTTAGGTGCAAAGGAAACTCTGACTTTCTAGCAGCTGTATCATAAAGCAAATATATTTAGATATTGGTTTCAGTGTCCATTATATAAACATACATCAGTTCCTCAGTGGAATCAAATGATTTCTAGTCATTTCTAGTCAGAAATCTCAAATATGCCTCATGGATTTTAACAAAAAGGATTACATTTGACCAACAAATTAAATCCAGTGTGGGAAAACTGTGTGATTTGGGGTCTTCTCTGATTGACTTCTGATGAAGATAACTATAATGACCTATAAAATTATAGTGAAGCAACTACAACCTCCAAAGCCCTAATCTGAATATATCTGCAAACACTGTTTCTCGGGTAGTTTTATAACCAGGGTTCTCTCTACTTACCGTGTGCTCTCTGGTCTTCTGCCTGCAAAAGGGGAGATAATTCAGAAATCTGGGGCAAGAGGGAAACAAGGCCAATCTGTCAAACTCGCTGGTGTTTGTTCTGGGTTTTTTTTTTTTTTTTCTTTTCTCTTCTCATTTCTTCTCATCACCTCATTTCTTTTCCTCCCATTTCCCTTGCCCTTGTTGCCTCTCTAATAACGCTAGTTTTTAGTCGAACCATTGTATATCTGTAATAGGAACATAGTGGAATATCTTAAGTCATCACTTGTTTTTTTTTTTTTCATTTTCCTCGAATCGTGATTCTCTACAGCTCCAAAGCCAAGCAGCAAGTATCCATTACTCCTGTAAAAGACTGGGTAGAGCCTTAGAACAAAGGAGTCATTGTTCAGCTGGAGCTTGCAGTCTAGCCTTTTCAAGCACTTAAAGGAATAATGGCTTTGAAAGCCAGGGTTTGTGAAGAGAGTAGTGTTTTCTAAATGTTAAAAATGTCCTTGTGTTATCATGATCTAACTCTGGTAGATTTGCGTCATAAAGCTGCATTAAAAGTTATAGTGGAAAAGAAACGGAGGCTATGGCGGGATAGAAGTCTACTTTAGATGGTGACCGTGGAGAGATGGAGGGAAGAAAAAGGAGGAGGCAGGAGTTTCAGTGTGGGCATCTTGTCCTGTCTCCTTCTTGACCACTCCCCTCTGCTCAGTCACAACCCACCATCTGTAATGGATCTCCCTGGGGGTTTGGGGCCAGGACAGAAATGAGGAACAGTACTTACACCCATATAAGTTTGGGGAAAATCCCAGTATAAGAGGCCTCACTTCTTTCCTGTCAACAATGCTGTGTATTAATCGTATTACCAAAATTTTATGGCTCTGTAACTCCAGCGGGATGGGAGCTATGACTGAAGGAGGGAATTGATGTTCGCTTCAACAAAATAGCACATAATATAGCCGTGTGCAGAGAGAGTGGCTGGCCCTTTGGCTCTCCAGAGGAAGACAGGAGTGCGGCGATCCTCTCTAGGGAGCGAGATGAGGCCCAGCTTTAGAGGAAGAAAACCACCCTATATGGGAGCCTTCCAAAACTGGAAGCCTTGACAAGGAACCACGGGGCCCTAAGGAGCAGTGTGGACCGGTCATCCTAGCAGACTTCCGCAACGTGGCCGGAGACCAGACAGAACAGCGCCTCCCAGCGGAGACCAGAGAACGCACAGAAGGCCGCCGTCATGCCTCCGCCTGTTCTCCCTTCATAAATTCACCTTCCTGGGAAGGAAGAGGGCAGAGACAGGTGGGAGGTCCCCCAACTGGGAGTTCAAAGCTAAAATATCTTACTTGTTTTCCAAGAGGACCAAGTTCACCTGAATAAACATTCTGGTTTCTTTCTTGGAGACTTTAAGGTATATTTCCCATCACGGGAGGGAACAGAAACTTCTGAAAGCAGACCAGATAAATATAAATATCCATTACCTTTCCATACATGTTTGCTGATATCAGGGAAGCCCTGATATGTATCAGGTATATATCAAGTATGTATCAGGGCTTCGCTGATCGCTCAGTTGGTAAAGAATTTGCCTGCAATGCAGCAGATCCCGGTTCGATTTCTGGGTTGGGAAGATCCTCTGGAGAAGGGATAGGCTACCCACTCCAGTATTCGTGGGCTTCCCTTGTGGCTCAGCTGGTAAAGAATCTGCCCGCAGTGCGGGAGACCTGGGTTTGATCCCTGGATTGGGAAGATCCTCTGGAGAAGGAAACAACTACCCACTCCAGTATTCTGGCCTGGAGAATTCCAAAGAGTGGCAAAGAGTTGGACTCCACTGAACAACTTTCACTTACACACATGTTACATACATGCTACATGCATGTTACATATATTCTGTAAGACAACAGTATAATGTTTGTATCCTTTACTGTTTTATAAGTTGTTTAGATTACATTACTCAGAACTGTTTCATATGCTCTTATGTGGAGCCGGTTATCAGTTAAAAGATTAGAGTTGCCACTATAAATTTAGTCTCAATAATGAAGAATATCCCCAAGCAACAAAGCAACAGAATATGAAAATGTTCTCTTATTCAACAGTATCCTCACAGATAAGAGGGACTATTTGTCTCCTTCAACCCCTAAAATACTTATTTAAAAATTTTTATTCGTTGTATATACCTGCCTCCCTGTCACTCAAGGAAGATGGATAAGCTGATACGCAAGTGACAAAAGCCAACTTCTCCAAGTGTTGCCCATGTAAACATGGACAACATGCATTGTATCAGACCCCCACACTAATGATGCTCCCATACCTTAATGCTTAGTCCATAGGTTTGGTAGACCCATAACCAGCTTCTGGCTATTCTCATCAATTTTCTGAATATTTATATAAAAATATAAATTATTTGCCATTAGTTCTCTCTACTTTCTTTTCTCTTGTACTGAATGATTCAAAGACTCGTGGACATGATTGGAAACCAAGATTAATTACTCTCCCCTAGCTTTATTGACATACAACCTTGGGTAAATTTAAGAGGTACACTATTATGATTTGATACAATTATATAATATGCCAGCAAATTTGGAAAACTCAGCAGAGGCCACAGGACTGGAAAAGGTCAGTTTTCATTCCAATCCCTAAGAAAGGCAATCCCAAAGCATGCTCAAACTATCGCACAATTGCACTCATCTCACATGCTAGTAAAGTAATGCTCAAAATTCTCCAAGCCAGGCTTCAGCAATACATGAACCGTGAACTTCCAGATGTTCAAGCTGGTTTTAGAAAAGGTAGAGGAACCAGAGATCAAATCACCAATATCTGCTGGATCATCAAAAAAGCAAGAGAGTTCCAGAAAAACATCTATTTCTGCTTTATTGACTACGCCAAAGCCATCAACTGTATGGATCACAATACACTGTGGAAAATTCTGAAAGAGATGGGAATACCAGACCACCTGACCTGCCTCTTGAGAAACCTGTATGCAGATCAGGAAGCAACAGTTGGAACTGGACATGGAACAACAGACTGGTTCCAAATAGGAAAAGGAGTATGTCAAGGCTGTATATTGTCACCCTGCTTATTTAACTCATATGCAGAGTACATCATGAGAAATGCTGGGCTGGAAGAAGCACAAGCTGGAATCAAGATTGCTGTGAGAAATATCAATAACCTCAGATATGCAGATGACACCACCCTTATGGCAGAGAGTGAAGAGGAACTAAAAAGCCTCTTGATGAAAGTGAAAGAGGAGAGTGAAACATTTGGCTTAAAGCTTAAGATTCAGAAAACTAAGATCATGGCATTTGGGCCCATCACTTCATGGGGAATAGATGGGGAGACAGTGGAAACAGTGTCAGACTTTATTTTTGGGGGCTCCAAAATCACTGCAGATGGTGACTGCAGCCATGAAATTAAAAGATGCTTACTCCTTGGAAGGAAAGGTAAGACCAACCTAGATAGCATATTAAAATGCAGAGACATCAGAGGAATCGGGTGGAGAGGGAGGTGGGAGCGGGGATCAGGATGGGGAATACGTGTAACTCTATGGCTGATTCATATCAATGTATGACAAAACCCACTGAAATGTTGTGAAGTAATTAGCCTCCAACTAATAAAAAATAAAATAAAATAAAATGCAGAGACATTACTTTGCCAACAAAGGTCTGTCTGGTCAAGGGTATGGTTTTTCCAGTGGTCATGTATGGATGTGAGAGTTGGACTGTGAAGAAAGCTGAGTGCCAAAAAATTGATGCTTTTGAACTGTGGTGTTGGGGAGGATTCTTGAGAGTCCCTTGGACTGCAAGGAGATCCAACCAGTCCATCCTAAAGGAGATCAGTCCTGGGTGTTCATTGATGCTGAAACTGAAACTCCAGTACTTTGGCCACCTGATGCGAAGAGTTAACTCATTGGAAAAGACCCTGATGCTGGGAGGAATTGGGGGCAGGAGAAGAAGGGGACGACAGAGGATGAGATGGCTGGATGGCATCACCGACTCGATGGACATGAGTTTGAGTAAACTCCGGGAGTTGATGATGGACAGGCAGGCCTGGCGTGCTGCGATCATGGGGCCGCAAAGAGTCGGACACGACTGAGCGACTGAACTGAACTGAACTGACTATTATATACTGAGAAATGATTCCTACAGTGTTGGTCCTTTATTGGACCGGAACCTGGTGGTCCGGAGCTGACGATGAGAGAGTGAAAGAAGGAAAAATGCTAATATTCCCTGGGTTACTCAGCCGGCTTTCGCGCTCCAGGGAATCAGCCAGAAATAGAGAGAGAGAGAGAGAGAGAAAGAAAGAAAGAAAAACTCAGGGACCAAAGCTCTGATGGAGTAAAGGTGCTTTAATCAACATGGTGTGGGCATATATACTGTCTTACAAGGTAATTATTCTCAGCAAAGATAAAGATTAAAATTCCAAACTTAACAAAACACAAGGCAATCCCTATTAAAGAGAGAAGAGGGTACTTATCACCATAATGAGAAGCTAACAAAGGAAATGCGTGGATTCCTCAGCCCTGGAAAGGTGTGCCTCTCCTCTTAATTCCTGAATATTCAGGAATTAATAAGGGCCAAAGGTTTCCTGACAGATCCAAAACAGCACACAGGAAGCCTCCTGTTAAATGCTTCCTGACACTACACCATGGTTATTTAGCACTTTTGTTACCTCATATAGTTAACATTTCTCTTCATCTACTCTCCTATGAAGTTCCAAGTGTAAAATATGATATTGAACTATAGTCACCATGTCCAGAATATATTAGTCTTATAACTAGTAATGTGTCCCTTTGACCAGCATCTCTTCATTTCCTGCAGACTCTAGCCCCTGGAAACCACTCTAGTCTCTGTTTCTGTGAGTTCAGCTGTTTTTTAGATTCCACGTAACTGTGAGAACATACAGAGTTTTTCTTTGTCTGCCTTTTCAGTGAGCATAATGCGCTCAAGTTCCATCCAGGTTGTTGCAAATGACAAGATTCTCCTTTTCTTATGGCTTAATAATATTCCTGTGTGTGTGTATCTTCTTTATCCATCATCCATAGATGGACACTAGGCCTGCTTCTGCGTCTTGGCTGCTGTGAATAATGCCGTAATCAACATGGGGGTACAGATATATTTTCAAGATGCTGCTTTCGTATCCTTTGGATATACACCCAGAAGTGGAATTCTTGGCTCATATGATAGGTTTTTTTTTTTGAGGAACCACTGTTTGCCATAGTGGCTCAATTTGCATTCCCACCAGTGGTGCACAAGGATTCCCATTTTTCCACATCCTCTCCAACACTCATCTCTTGTCTTTTTGATGATGGCCATTCTAACAGGTGTGAGGGGATATCACCTTATGAGATAAGGAATGCACTTATTTTACTTTGTAAGTTATTTCATCTGAAGTGCATTTGAAATGACTAAAAGAATGGATCTCAGTGTTTCTATGGGCAGTGCCTATTTCTTAGCCCTTTCACAGTATTCTGCTGCTGATTTCTCCTTTCCTAAACTTATTTCCCTCCTAGCCTTTATAAACCTTTAAAACTTAGAAAAAAATTTTATGGAAAATTTTTAGGAACTTTTTAGGAAAATTTTAAGGAAAAAAGATAGCAGAAGAGGAGGAAGAAAAGATGGACAAGGATTAATAACTGTGATGAAAGAAATTTACAGTATTTGTAAGACAACCAGATGGATGTGTAAAATGATATTTCCTTTTCTTTATTATCTAGTCGTTTGCTTTAAATAGAACTACCATCATAGGTGGGATATACCTTGTAATTTTTACAATGAATTATCCTTGTGCATTTCAATATTTCTGCCCACAGTGCTGTTCTGTTCACTCCTTATTTTCACTCCCCTCTTCTGCACCCACCTCCACATTCTATCAAGGTTCAGAACAAACATGGAAATACTAAATAAGTCTTTATGTGTCCATCAACCATTGTGCTCTTCCAAATCCCCCAAATCTGATCTTCAAAGAGAGGAAGATCTCTACTATTGAGATATTAGGGGCATTAACAAATTCTGTTTTCCTATTACATATCTTTAAATTCTACTGTTTTAGTCCAATGCTTATTATTTGCACACTAATTTTGATGACATGATCTGAAAAGCTTAGGTATTTCTGAAGCTTGTTCCTAACAGACACCTACTCTTTTTGAATTTCCTCTTTCTGGAAATTTTGTTTCCCAGCATTTTCTTCACAGGTTGTACCTCACCTTTACCTTTTAGGCGTGACCCCTCTGTCTTGATGGTGAACTTGTTTGGCATCAGGGACCTCTGATATTTTGTTTTATTAACATTTGGGAACATGATATTAGTATCTGAGAGACATTTATTTAACCAATCTAGTGCTGTTGAAGCAGAAGTTCCTAATACATAGATGAGTTCTCTGATGAGCACCTCCCAGGAGAAACACAGGCAGTGATGTTTCCCTCATCACTCACCGGGTTCTTCGTTTTCAGAAGCACAGCCTTCAAAAATTTCCTCTGCCAGTGAATGGATGATCTCTACATTCCTGGGAAAAGTTTTACCGGAGATGAAAAGTTCCTGCCTACACAAAAAAACCAATATTGTTTTCTACCATATGAAATGTGTCCATTAATAAATAGAAAAAAATTTTGAATCAATAGAACTTGAACCCTTTGACATACAGAGAAAAACTATTTTAAGTTTGTGCTCATTAGTTCCAAAGAGCCTCAGGAAATATAGAATTTAAGCCTAGACTGATGTGGTTTATTTTTTTGATGTCTTGACAGGCATCACTTATTTACAAAGAAGGTAGTTGGAGGTTCACGAGGGAGGGGATGTAAGTGTACTTGTGGCTGATCCCCATTGTTATATGGCAGACCCAACACAATATTGCAAAGCAATTATGTTCCAATTAAAAACAAATAAAAATAAAACTGTTGGCTGCCTACCCAAGCTTCCTATCCTCTTCATCCTTGCTAAATAGAAGTCTGATTTTACATGGGAATTCATCCTTTCCTCAGATGATTTGGGGTCAGTTCTTATTAGACTAAGTGAATTCTGGCAATTTAAATTCGTGTATGTCCATATAAGTTTCCCCCTCAGTCAGTCTCTCTCACCAGGAAGCTTCCATAAGACTCTTATGCTTATCCATCAGAGGGCACACAGAATGAAAACCACAATCACAGAAAACTAACCAACCTAATTGCATGGACCACAGCCTTGTCTAACTCAATGAAACTATAAGCCATGACAAGTAGGGCCACCCAAGACAGATGGGTCATGGTGGAGAGGTCTGACAAAACATGGCTCACTGGAGAAGGGAATGGCAAATCACCTCAGTATTCTTGCCTTGAGAACCCCATGAACAGTAGGAAAAGGCAAAAACATATCACAATGAAAGATGAACTCCCCAGGTCAGTAGGTGCCCAATATGTTACTGGAGATCAGTGGAGAAATAACTCCAGAAAGAATGAAAAGATGGAGCCAAAGGGAAAACAAAGCCCAGTGGTGGATGTGACTGGTGATGGAAGTAAAGTCCGATGCTGTAAAGAGCAATATTGCATAGGAACCTGGAATGTTAGGTCCATGAATCAAAGCAAATTGGAAGTGGTGAAACAGGAGATGGGAAGACTGAACATCAACATATTAGGAATCAGTGAACTAAAATGGACTGGAATGGGTGAATTTAACTCAGATGACCATTATATCTACTACTTTGGGCAAGAATCCCTTAGTACAAATGGAGAAGCCATCATAGTCAACAAAAGAGTCTGAAATGCAGTACTTGGATGCCATCTCAAAAATGACAAAATGATCTCTGTTCATTTCCGAGGCAAACCATTCAATATCACAGTAATCCAAGTCTATGCCTTGACCAGTAATGCTGAAGAAGCTAAAGTTGAATAGTTCTATGAAGACCTACAAGACCTTCTAGAACTAACACTGAAAAAAAGTTGTCCTTTTCATTATAGGGGACTGGAATGCAAAAGTAGGAAGTCAAGAGATACTTGGAGTAACAGGCAAATTTGGCCTTGGAATACAAAACAAAGCACGTCAAAGACTAACAGTTTTTCCAAAAGAACATGCTGGTCATAGCAAACACCCTCTTCCAACAACACAAGAGATGACTCTACACATGGACATTACCAGATGGTCAATACCAAAATCATATTGATTATATTCTTTGCAGCCAAAGATGGAGAAGCTCTATACAGTCAGCAGAAACAAGACCAGGAGCTGACTGTGGCTCAGATCATAAACGCTTTTTTGCCAAATTCAGAATTAAATTGACGAAAGTAGGGAGAGCCACTACACCATTAAGATATGGCCTAAATCAAATCCCTTATGATTATACAGTGGAAATAACAAATAGATTCGAGGGATTAGATCTGATAAACAGAGTACCTGAAGAACTATGGACAGAAATTGTGAAATTGTACAAGAAGCAGTGATCAAGATCATCCCCAAGAAAAAGAAATGCAAAAAGGCAAAATACTTGTCTGAGGAGGCCTTGCAAACAGCTATGAAAATAAGAGAAATGAAAGGTAAAGGAAGAAAGGAAAGATATATCCATTTGAATGCAGAGTTCCAAAGAATAGCAAGGAGATATAAGAAAGCCTTCCCCAGTGATCAATGCAAAGAAATAGAGGAAAATAATAGAATGGGAAAGACTAGAGATCTCTTCAAGAAAATTAGAGACACCAAGGAAACATGTCATGCAAAGATGGGCACAATAAAGGACAAAAATTGTATGGCTCTAACAGAAGCAGAAGATATTAAGAAGAGGTGGAAGAATACACAGAACCATACAAAAAAGATCTTCATGACCCAAATAACCATGATAGTGCAATCGCTCACCCAGAGTCACATATCTGAGATTGCGAAGTCAAGTGGGCCATAGGAACAAAGCTAGTGGAGGTGATAGAATTCCAGTTGAGCTGTTTCAAATCCTAAAAGATGATGCTGTGAAAGTGCTGCACTCAATATGTCAGCAAATATGGAAAACTCAGCAGTGGCCACAGGACTGGAAAAGGTCAGTTTTCATTCCAGTCCCAAAGAAAGTAAAAGCCAAAGAACATTCAAACTATCACACAATAGCACTCATCTCACATGCTAGTAAAGTAATACTTAAAATTCTCCAAGTTAGGTTTCAACAGTATGTGAACCATTAAATTCCAGATGTTCAAGCTGGATTTAGAAAAGGCAGAGGAACCAGAGATCAAATTGCAAACATCTGCCGGATCATCGAAAAAGCAAGAGAGTTCCAGAAAATCATCTATTTCTGCTTTATTGACTACACCAAAGCTTTCGACTGTGTGGATCACAATAAACTGTGGAACATTCAGAAAGAGATGGGAATACCAGACACCTGACTTGCCTCCTGAGAAACCTATATGCAGGTCAAGAAGCAACAGTTACAACTGGACATGGAACAACAGACTGGTTCCAAATCAGCAAAGGAGTAAGACAAGGCTGAGTATCGTCACCCTGCTAATTTAACTTATATGGAGAGTACATAATGCAAAATTCCAGGCTAGATGAAGCACAAGCTGGAATCAAGATTGCTGGGAGAAATATCAATAACTCTAGATATGCAGATGACACCACCCTTGGCAGAAAGCAAAGAAGAACTAAAGAGCCTTGTGATGAAAGTGAAAGAAGATAGTGAAAAATTTGGCTTAAAACTCAACCATCAGAAAACTAAGATCATGGCATCCAGTCCCATCACTGCATGACAAATAGATGGGGGAAAAATGGAAACATTAAGAGATTTTATTTTTTGGGCTCCCAAATCACTGCATATAGTAACTGTAGCTATAAAATTAAAAGATGCTTGCTCCTTGGAAGAAAAGCTACGACCAACCTAGACAGCATAGTAAAAAGCAGAGACATTACTTTGCTAACAAAGGTCCATTTAGTCAAAGCTATGGTTTTTTTCCACTAGTCATGTATGGATGTGAGAGTTGGACTATAAAGAAAGTTGAGCCCCGAAGAATTGATGTTTTTGAATTATGTTGTGAAGACTCTTGAGAGTCCCTTGGGCTGCAAGGAGATCCAACCAGTCAATCCTAAAGGAAATCAATCCTGAATATTCATTGGAATGACTGATGCTGAAGCTGAAACTCCAATACTTTGGTCACCTGATGGGAAGAAGTGACTCATTTGAAAAGAACCTGATGTTGAGATAGACTGAAGGTGGGAGAAGAAGGAGAAGACAGAGGATGAGATGGTTGGATGGCATCACTGACTCAATGGACATGAGTTTGGGTAAACTCAGGGAGATGGTGATGGACAGGGAGGCCTGGTGTGCTGCAGTCCATGGGGCCACAGATTCGGACACGACTGAGAGACTGAACTGAACTGATGTCCATATCTTCTTATGAAGCTTGACCTGTGCCAGTCATTCACTGACTATGAAAATAGTGGAAAAGAAAAATTTGAATCCTAAAACTTGTCACTAAATGGCTAAATCAACTGATCCTTGAGATGTTCTATTTTGGAACTTTTGATATAGGAAATATTATGTGTTCCTTATTGCTTAAGGCATTTTACTACAGGTGTGTGTGTGTGTGTGCTAAGTCACTCCAGTCATGTCAGACTCTCTGTGACCATATGGACCACAGCCTGCCAGCTCTTCTGTCCATGGGATTTATTACAGGTAAATGCATCTAATTACTAGACAAGTAATGTAAATTGATAAAGGCAGTGCTTCAGAGAAGATTATTTGAAACAGCTATTTCCTGGTTGTTTATGTGCAAAAATGGCATAATTAAAGCTGCGAGGAGAAACTGGCAGTAGAGTTTAGGATTTAAGATAAAAGATTCTGAAATCTACTTTATCAGTGTTCAATTACTAATTTTTTTGTTGACCACTGTAAGACTACAAGAAATTGCTTTATCTTTTTAATCCTCACTTATTATTTCACACAGTTGAGCTATTTCAAATCCTGAAAGATGATGCTGTGAAAGTGCTGCCTCAATATGCCAGCAAATTTGGAAAACTCGGCAGTGGCCACAGGACTGGAAAAGGTCAGTTTTCATTCCAATCCCTAAGAAAGGCAATCCCCCAAAATGCTCAAACTACCGCACAATTGCACTCATCTCACACACTAGTAAAGTAATGCTCAAAATTCTCCAAGCCAGCCTTCAGCAATATGTGAACTTCCAGATGTTCAAGCTGGTTTTAGAAAAGGCAGAGGAATCAGAGATCAAATTTCCATCATCCGCTGGATCATCGAAAAAGCAAGAGAGTTCCAGAAAAACATCTATTTCTGCTTTATTGACTACGCCAAAACCTTCGACTGTGTGGATCACAATAAACTGTGGGAAATTCTGAAAGAGATGGGAATACCAGAACACCTGACCTGCCTCTTGAGAAACCTATATGCAGGTCACGAAGCAACAGTTAGAACTGGACATGGAACAACAGACTGGTTCCAAATAGGAGAAGGAGTACATCAAGGCTGTATATTGTCACCCTGCTTATTTAACATATATGCAGAGTACATCATAAGAAACGCTGGGCTGGAAGAGGTACAAGCTGGAATCAAGATTGCTGGGAGAAATATCAATAACCTCAGATATGCAGATGACACCACCCTTATGGCAGAAAGTGAAGAGGAACCAAAGAACCTCTTGATGAAAGTGAAAGAGGAGAGTGAAAAAATTGGCTTACAGCTTAACATTCAGAAAACTAAGATCATGGCATCCAGTCCCATCAACTCATGGGAAATAGATGGGGAGACAGTGGAAACAGTGTCAGACTTTATTTTGGGGGGCTCCAAAATCACTGCAGATGGTGACTGCAGCCATGAAATTAAAAGACACTCCTTGGAAGGAAAGTTATGACCAACCTAGATAGCATATTAAAATGCAGACATTACTTTGCCAACAAAGGTCCATCTAGTCAAGGCTATGGTTTTTCCAGTGGTCATGTATGGATGTGAGGGTTGGCCTGTGAAGAAAGCCGAGCGCTGAAGAATTGATGCTTTCAAGCTGTGGTGTTGGAGAAGACTCTTGAGAGTCCCTTGGACTGCAAGGGGATCCAACCAGTCCATCCTGAAGGAGCTCAGTCCTGAGTATTCATTGGAAGGACTGATGCTGGAGCTGAAACTCCAATACTTTGGCCACCTCATGAGAAGAGTTGAGTCATTGGAAAAGACCCTGATGCTGGGAGGGATTGGGGGCAGGAGGAGAGGGGATAACAGAGGATGAGATGGCTGGATGGCATCACCGACTTGATGGACATGAGTTTGAGTAAACTCCAGGAGTTTGTGATGGACAGGAAGGCCTGGCGTGCTGCGATTCATGGGGTCGCAAAGAGTCAGACGACGACTGAGCGACTGAACTGAACTGAACTAACTGATCTTCCACTATTCTCTATTCAACACAAACATAAAAGCAACTTGATTTCCTCCCTCTGTTTTCTAGAAAACAGCCCATTTCTCAGGCTTTAGCAAGCCTGTATTAAATGGCAGTGACTGCGAGATGGGAAGTACTATTTACCTTCTCTTATGTAACTAAGAGAATGAACAGCCTCTGGGATATGGAGGGCTCTTTGACGAGTTTTGTGACTGAATATCATTCTTCCCCATTTGAAAAGATAAAGGTTGGCTTTTCCTTTACTCCAGCTAAACATAGCCAAATGTTAATTTCAGATTTGATTGAATGTAGACAATTTGACCTGAAGTGTAGTGAACAACAATACATATGCTACCAAGCTGGTAGAAAATGTTGACTTTTAATTGTAAATATATCACTAAATATATGTTCCTGTTCTTGAATATTTGAATCTCTGTGTCACTACAGATAAAACAAGCTCATGTTTTTTCTTAGCAATGAGTAACAATGTGATTGTAGACAATTGAATAGCACATATGTATCAAAAACTTAACAAACATCTTTTCCACAATTTTCTGTTCATAATTATATTCAGATGTCAAGTCAGGCCTAAAGTAGCAATATAGTAACACTACAGAAAGTAACAATTATCATGTTACTTTATATTGCAGAAGCTCAGTAAATATTAGCATAGAAAAAATTAAGTTTACAAATGAAATATATCATTGAAATGCACATTGATTTTTTTTCAACCAGTGTAGTTGCTTTATATCTCTCCGAATATGACATAAAGACATCAAGTTAAAAAGTTCAACAATATTCAAATTACAAAATCCAAAAATATAACTTCTGATTTTTACAATTAATCATCTAATCAAGCATATTTAGAAACTTAAAGTCAATGCTAATGATTTGGTTGATGATTTGGAAATGAATATACAAATAACAAATATACTGGATTTTTTGTTAGCATTTTTCCTTTCGGCAAGTTAATAAGCATTTAGCTTGGACGGCAAAGCATCTGCCTACAATGTGGGAGACCGGGGTTTGATCCCTGGTTCAGAAAGATCCCTTGGAGAAGGAAATGGCAACCCACTCCAGAATTCATGCCTGGAAAATCCCATGGACCAAGGAGCCTGGTGGGCTACAGTCCATGGGGTAGCAAAGAGTCGGACACGACTGAGAGACTTCACTTCACTTCATAAAATTGATCAGAAAAAAAACCTGTTAACTATAAAATGTTACATTATGATACACAAACAATTACTCTTACATGGACTCAAATTTACCGTTAAACAAATCATGCAGACTATAATTTAGAATAACAATTTTCGGCTTCAAGGATAATTCTATAATTCTATAGAGTCTATAATCCTATCTAGTGTCACAAAAGATATGTCTGTAAATTTATACTTGAATATTTTCTTAAGAAAAAACAAATCTAACATCATACCAATTATTATACCTTACATGAACATATTGGATGATCCAGGATCATTAAATCCACCCTAACATTTTCTTTGATGATGGAAAGGATATTCTGTTGACTTGCTTTAACAAAAGTGATTGTTAATGATCCGTGACTCTTAATGAGTCATGAGTCTGCCAGGTATTTGGGTTGGTGAAGGATCTCTTGTTTTGATTCAATATCCTGAAGGTTCTATACAAAAACAAAAGGAAAAGTTAACAATATGCCATTTTAAGGATTTTACAAATGTGTCTGTGCTTATATTTTTGGTTCGATTCTATGCCTGAAGAGGAAGATGATAAAGTTTTTGGAAGTAAAGTTTAAAAAAAATAGAATATTCTAAGGTCTAAGTATCATGCATTTAACTATGTTCTCCAAGAAATCATTTTCAGAAAAAAGAGAGTCTTTTTTCTCATATATTTAAATTTTTAGTTGCTGGCTTCTTTGCAAAATTCTTTGACAATTTAGAGCTGTTTTGATTTAGTATAACACAAAACAAATGCAAAAACCTTAAATGGTTTACTGCATACAAACAAGTGTTCACATGGATTAGATTTGCCCATCAGGTAAGTGGCAAGCAGCCTGATTTCATGAAGAAAGCATTATTGATTGCCAGTGTGAGTTGACACAGGTATTGTGGTTACTGATGCTTCTGTTTCATTTCATTCCTTCTTTCCATGATGGCTTTTACTTTTCTCATTTTTTAACACTGAGTCTGGATCTTTCAGATCCATGTAAGGATCAATTTAAAATTGCATGGAAAGCAAGTTATAGCTAAGTATAATATAAAATAATGGTATAATGTAGTTATAATATTATAATATAATACATAATAAGCTATATTATTAATAATATTATAATATAGTATAATTATTATATTGTTAATCATATAAGTAATAATAATATAATATGAAATTTGTTTTTCAATACATGTTACAGTCAATTCAAGATTTTTGCCTGTAACACTCTCATTGTTATCCAGTAAAGGAACATGACTTTCTATGCAGGTAAGGAAAAAGAAGTTAACAGCTGATATATAGGAAATTTTGAATAGTCATGGGCCTTATTTACCTGAAACACAAGAGTAATCTGTAAAAAAGCCCTGGGCCCAGGTGGCAGATGTGAACTTTATACTTTAAGTGCGTGGCTAAAAAGTAAAGATTGAGGACCTCTGAGGATTTTGCTAAGCTGGAAAGTTTTTATGCTTCTCCCCATCAGTCCTCTGTGATGGAATATCTAGGCGGGCCCAGTAACTGAACCATGCTTTCAAGTATTCTAAACCAAACAAAGGAAAGTTTAATAAATTCCAAATGCTATTTCCCCCCCTTGAAATTGACTCTAATACTTTGGCCTTTAAACTGTATCTTGGAACTCAAAGAATATCTTTTCATACAAATACAACTTTTAAGGGCTTGAAGAAAAACAGTTTGGTATTAATATTGGTCAGCATCAAATTAAATGGTTAGAGGAGTTGGATCCAACAGGGGAATATGTTTAGCTGGGAGTACGTTTAAAAATAAGTAAGCTGGAATGTCTGTGGATAGGGCACACACTCATCATGTGCCCGATTCTTGCTGCCACCACACACCTCCCCGTTAAGTCCTAGGCTTGGTCTCTGGTAGTGGAGTCCTTGGGGTCTGAGGATCCATACGTGTACCAGCATCATCAAGTTTACTGAATCTTCTTCTCTGAGAATCCTGAGATAAACGTCCACTGGCTCTGCCGCCCTCAGGCCTGATCTTACTGATAAATATATTTTAGGTGCATGTTTATAATGTATATATCATATATGTATGCACACACACTTAATATATATTTTCCATAAAATTTAGGATAGTCAAATTATATGAAAATATACACATTTGTATATATGGAGAAATCCATGGACTGCATAGTCCATGGGGTCACAAAGAGTTGGACATGCCTGAGCGACTTTCACTTTCACTTCTTACACATTTGTATCATTAATAAGCAAATGAACATCACTGATATTTAAATATCAAATACTTTACTTATTATGGCTTATTATTTATTATTTTATTATTATTTTGATTAAAAATAAGCAACTGAGCACCACTTTATATCTCTTTGTAAGTGTTAAATAAGTGGAAAAATTTTAAACCCCAGATATTTAGACATCTACAATTGATATATCTTTAACCTAAGGTCTCACATTCACAATGAAGGCAGCCAAGGAAAGAGAAGATTTGGAAAAAGTAAATTAAGTCAGGCAACAGGAATAAGTTCTTTTAAGGTACCTGATGAGGCCTCATTTCATACCTCACTTAATAAGTGTACAAAAATAGGCATAAAACTCAGCTTATAAGAAATTAAAGACTATATCTTCAGGTAAATATAAAGTGTGTAAAACATGACAGGTGCATTATGTGAGCAGATTAATCCTGCAAGGGATCTGAATCAGGAATGCAGCAAAGTTCCATTTGGATTTCATAGGAAAACCGGGGGGAAGATTGAGAGCCACTTCACTGGAAGAACAATGCATATGTGCTTATAAAATGCAGTGTGAAAACTGGAGCCCATTATACAGAGTGAAGTAAGCCAGAAAGATAAAGACCAATACAGTATACTAACGCATATATATGGAATTTAGAAAGATGGTAATGATAACCCTATATGCAAAACAGAAAAAGAGACACAGATGTACAGAACAGACTTTTAGACTCTGTGGGAGAAGGCGAGGGTGGGATGTTTTGAGAGAACAGCATCGAAACATGTATATTATCTAGGGTGAAACAGATCACCAGCCCAGGTTGGATGCATGAGACAAGTGCTCGGCCCTGGTGCACTGGGAAGACCCAGAGGGATCGGGTGGAGAGGGAGGTGGGAGGGGGGATCGGGATGGGGAATACATGTAAATCCATGGCTGATTCATGTCAATGTATGACAAAAACCACTACAATATTGTAATTAGCCTCCAACTAATAAAAATAAATGAAAAAAAAAGCAGCGTGATTCATCCAGTGTGAGGACACGTCCCTTACATGTGAAGACAGGGTAACATTCTCACAGACCCCTCCCACGATTCCCATGTCTTAAGGGAAACGCGCTCCTTCCTGGCCCTGCTGAGCGCTGCCGTCCTGACCCGTGGTCCCACAGGGCTGGTCCCCTTACAGCCCCTCCCTGCTGAGCTGCATCCAGTTACCTCAGTCTGACCATCACCAGGAGAAGGATCCCGCAGGTGACCATCATGCACATGAGAGCATAGATGACTTCTCCTAGAAGGAAAAGATGTTTTTAAAGGACTGCACTTTTAGAGAGAATAAATACTGAAGATATGTCAGAGGGTGGATTTTTAGTATATATGCGGCTGAAGCAAGCACCAGAGGATGGATTTTTAACTGACCATTGAAGGGGGGATGAAATCCACTGAGAGTTATCTCCTTTGCATGTTTTCCTTTTTGCATTGCAATGCCTTTGACCTTAGACAGGGTCAGATAATCTGAAAGAACAATGAAAATGAGGTGAAAGTATATCAAAGCCATGCATTATTTTTATCCCGTGGGTTGTAATTTGCTTTATAAGACAACAATTTGTTTCTATGATGTTATTTTAATATAATATTGATATGACAGATTTGGGTAGAAGGGGAACACTTTTATTCAATTTTAACAGCCTTTTTCACCTTTAATCAAATAACTGCATAATTGAAGTTGCTTTTTAAAAAAGTATTACTAGAATAATGATTACATTTTATAATACAGTTCATTTTACCATATACATAGACTAGGGAAAAAATACAATAATTTAAAGCTGCACATTGGGATACTGAAGAAAATTCCTTCATTACAAGAGTGATTGAGTGCACATTTCCCCAAGACCCACTGTATTTGTGAATTTTTAGAGTACATTCAGGAGAGTCCCTAAACCAGTCACTCTGCTCAACTTTCTACCTAGACCCTTCAATATCTGGTTTTGCTTATTCCCCTATTCTGTCTCCCTTTTTGAACCACCTCTTTTTATATTGACTTTACATATTTTTGCCTCACTTAAGGGCTTTCCTGGTGGCTCAGATGGTAAAGAATCTGCCTGCAATGTGGGAGACCTGGGTTCGATCCCTGGGTTGGGAAGATCCTTGGAGAATGGCATAGCAACCCACTCAACTATTCTTGCCTGGAGAATCCCATGGGCAGAGGAACCTGGTGGGCTACAGTCCATGAGGTCACAAAGAGTCAGGGGTCCTCTTGACCAGTCTGTAGCCCTCTTCTTCTCGTCCATTTTGTCCTAAACGTAGTCCACCCTCACTTCACAACTCATAAGACAAGAAGTTGCAAACTTTGGATCTTTGGACCTAACTGAGCTCTAATTTAGGTGATTTGATTGATAACTTTGAAGTGAAATCACCCCTAGTTTTGATTTAAGTTAACACAAACATATATGTCAAACATACCAATAACTTATTTCTTTAATGATAATGGTTCAGGTGGGTTTTAAGTCTTAAAAGAATAAAAGAAAGAAAAGAAAAATGAAGGAAACTGAGGTAGAGCCTCCACTTGAGAGAGAGTTTGCTATCTTCTGTTACAGATGTTTCACACATTTTGAGACCTGGAAGTCTGAGTGGTTAGATTTTTTTTGCAGAAGTGAGTGTATCAAATAAACAAGGTGTTGCATCCAATGACAACAGGCTCTGAGCGGGAAAGGAGAGGAGGCATGTTAACCAACAGTCCCATTTAGGCCTCTCTACCCAGGACTGATGCTGTCAGGATCCAGTTCCTTGGAGCCAAGGTGTGAGGTCTACCCTGAATACCTGGTGGAAATCACAGGAACCAGACTGTTTGAGGAGTGATAAAGCGATCAGGGTGGGTGCAGGAGAAGCAGCCTAACGTAAGAGCGAGAAAGGTACCTGAGAATTTTGTCACTGAAAATTAATTCTCAAGGAGTTAAGGCATTAGCACACAGTTCAGGCATTAACTGTTATGACATTTTTAGCTCAAGATTGTTTTAATCCCCAATTCACCTATCAGATTATCACATATTTATAGAAGTCTGACCTTCTTAGGACGTGAAAAGTCAACCTCTTCTGAATGTAAAAGCAATAGAAGTAGAGCTTTTGTTTTTTTTTCACTTTTGTGGTTATAAAATAATTCTGTTATTCACTAGAAACTCAGAATGGAAAAACTGAGCTATTTCAAAAATTTTTTTAATAACAGTGGTGTTTTTCGGGGAAGAATTAATTTCAATCAAGTTAAACATACAGATGTTTAGTGAGCTAAGTGATCATAATTAAATTTTATATTTAAATAAATTGGAATATTAAGGACACATTATTTTGCTTCTCTTAAATTCTATGGTGTTTTGTGACATTTTAGATGATTCATTAACTAAATGTAAATGTATGTAATGTACATTGGCTGATTATTCAAATGATGCTATAGTTTTCCTTTGTGAAATTCTACACCTCAGTACATTTTGACTAGTTAGGTATCACAGTTCATCTTTATATTAGAAAAAAGGTAGGATTTTGATTAATCAGGCTATCTTTTAGATATATAACTGCCTAAGGTAATTGTTAAGCATTCACCTAGTAAGGCTTAGAAAGAATTGTCTTATTCACTAAATTTCACTCACATGGAACTCATTAACAAGGTTATAATAGATCAATGACAGAAATGCTAGCTAATGATCCCAGTGAAAATTTTAATGTGACTAGCAGTCACTCCACAATCTTAAATATTGTACCCTAGGAGAATACCAAATATCAGTTAGAAGAGATTAATGTTACAGAGGGTTTCTTGGCTACTGAAGCCCATTGGAGATTGTCCCCCACCTTTTATAAACAGTGAGGTTTACTGTGTTTTATAACCATGAAATTAAAGTCGGCAGAGTTAATAACCGACCTCAGTCCCACACCATCTGCTATATTTATAGATAAACATTGTCTGTGACTTGTTTATCTTAACTCCTACCCTAGAGGAATTAGATACTATTATGAACTAAATTGTAAAATCCCTGTACATTTGACGGGAAATCAAGATTAATTTCAGCCTTACAATAAGAACAAATTTAAATAGTATTCTCCCCAAATGAGCTAGAGAGATGGGATCATTTCTCTGCTTTTTTTTTCTTCCAAAAATCTTGCACAGCAGTGGCTGAGAGCTGATGCAGCCCAAACCTCCACTTTGTATAATTTATATGAAGTAGTAAATGCATTGTAAAAAATGCGGCAGATCAGACACAAAGTCATGGTTTAAAAATAAATGTCAGAGTTCTTGAGACAAATTAACTTGAGTACAAACTGCAGATTTGTCAACCTTCGATTAAAGCATAACCCAGAAGAGTCTGATTGGGAGAAAAATTTGATGAAAGGAACATTTTCATAGAATAATTTTTAAAATATATTAATGTATCTGTCTTTTTTTAATGGAAGTAGAGTTGATTTACAATGTTGTGATAGTTTCAGATGTACAGCAATGTGATTCAGTTTTCTATGTATATTTATATATTTCATGTTGATGTATGACAGAAGTTAACAGTATTATAATTATCCTTAATTAAAAGTTAATAAATTATATATATATACATACATATGTATATATACGTTACTTTTTGGAGAAGGAAATGGCAACCCACTCCAGTACTCTTGCCTGGAGAATCTCACGGACAAAGGAGACTGGCAGGCTACAGTTCGTGGGATCACAAGAGTAGGACACAATTTAGCGCTATCTACGTTATTTTTAAATTCTTTTCCATTATAGGTTATTACAAGATATTGAATATAGTTCCCTGTTCTAAATAGTATGTCCTTGTTAGTTATCTACTTTATACATAGTAGTGTATACATGTTAATCCCAAACTCTGGATTCATTCCTATTAATGAATCCCGTGGCATAGTTAAAATTCTATTGTCTTCTTTCTAAGTTTAAATAAACAGCACCAATACCATGACAACATCTTATTGAGAAAGGAAAATTAAAGGATACTCTTCTTGTGTATCCCAGGCCTGGTGTTATTTCTAATTTGGTCAATATTGTCTCACCTGAAGGTATATTAATTCCTAAATTAGAAATGAGTTTTTAATTGCTTCACCTAATGATCAGAGTTGAGATTCCATACATCACGGACTCTTTCAATCATCAGTGTATGAAAACCTCCTTCTAAAGCGGATTGAAGGGGCATTGCTGCTGGGAGAAGGGAAAATATATCAGCAGCAATAAGTCTGAAAAGCCTATACATTATCAATATGATAAATCAAGGTTTAAACACCTAACATGGATATAACACCATTGCTACTAAAATGCATGCCTCGAAACTAAACCAATTAAGTAATATGCTTTCCTTAAGCAGTTATAACAGGAATCAACAAGGCATAGTCTTTTATTTAACTCATAAACTTCAAAGAAAAGTATGTCTTAGGTTTAGTTGCCAGGGGCTGGGGTGACACAGAAACTTGAGATATTAGTCAATGGGTATAAGATTTCAGTTATGCAGATGAATGAGTCTAGGAATCTGTTGTATACCATAGGGCCTATTGTTAACAATGCTTACAGTTTTCCTGAAAGGGTAGATCTTAGGTTACCCATTGCGGATCAGTCCCCTTCTTGGATCACCAAAGGACTTTCGTGACTCAACGAAGCTGTGAGTCATGCCGGGCAGGGCCACCCAAGACAGACGGCTCATAGTAGGGTGTTCTGACAAAAGGTGATCCACTGGAAGGGGGAACAAACCACCCCAGTACACTTGACATGAGAACCGCGTGAACTGTATAAAAGCCCAAAAAAATATGACATCAAAAGATGAGTCCCCCAGATCTGAAGGTGTCCAACATGCTACTGGGGAAGAATGGAGGAGATTTACCAATAGTCCCAGAATGAATGAAGTGGCTGGGTCAAAGTGGGTACGACGCTCAGTTGTGGACGTGTCTGGTGATGAAAATAAAATCCAATGCTGCAAAGAACAGTATTACATAGGAACCTGAAATGTTAGGTCCATGAATCAAGGAAAATTGGATGTGGTCAAGTAGGAGATGGTAAGAATAAACATTGCCATCCTAGGAATCAGTGAACTAAGATGGACGGGAATGGTGAATTTAATTCAGATGACCATTATATCTACTACTGTAGGCAAGAATCCCTTAGAAGAAATGGAGTAGCCCTCATAATCAACAAAAGAGTCCTAAATACAGTACTTGGGTGCAGCCTCAAAAATGACGGAATAATCTTGGTTTGTTACCAAGGCAAGCCATTCAACATCACAGAAATCCAAGTCATGCCCCTACTGTGGATGCCAAAGAAACTGAAGTTGTTCAGTTCTATGAAGACCTAGAAGACCTCCTAGAACTAACACCTAAAAAAAGATGTCCTATTCATCACTGGGGATTGGAATGCAAAAGTAGGAAGTCAAGATATACTTGGAACAACAGGCAAGTTTGGCCTTGAAGAACAAAATGAAGTAGGGCAAAGGTTAACTGAATTCTGCCAATACAATGCACTTGTCATAGAAAATACCTTTTTTTCAACAACACAAGAGACTTTATACATGGACATCACCAAATGGTCAATACCAAAATCAAATTGATCATATTCTTTGTAGGCAAAGATGGAGAGCTGTATAAAGTCAGCAAAAACAAGACCTAGAGGTGACTGTGGCTCAGATCATCAGCTTCTCATAGCAAAATTCAGGTTTAAATTAAAGAAAAATGGGAAAAACAATGGGCAAGCAAGGTAAGACTTGCCTCCTGCATGAATTCACAGTAGAGGCAACAAATAGATTCAAGAGACTTGATCTAGTTAACAGTGTGCTTGAAGAACTATGGACAGAGATCTGTACAGGAGGTGGTGAACAAAACCATCCCAAAAGAAAAAGAAAAGAAAAGGCAATGTGGTTACTTGAGGTGGCTTTACAAATAATGGAAGAAGGAAGAGAAGTGAAAAGCAACGGAGAGAGAGAAAATTACATCCAATTAAACCCAGAGTTCCAAAAAATAACAAGAAGAGACAAGAAGGCCTTCTTCAATGGACAATCCTTAATAACAGAAGAAAAAAACAAAAGGGGGAAAACTAGAGATCTCTTCAGGAAAATTAGAAACATCATGGGAGCATTCTGCCCAAAGATGTGCACAATAAAGGATAAAAATGGTGGAGACCTAGTAGACGCTGAAGAGATCAAGAACAGATGGAAAGAATACATGGAAGAACTGTATATAAAGATCTCAATGAACTGGATTACTGTGATGGTGTGGTTAGTGATCCAGGGCAGAAATTCTGGAGGGTGAAGTCAAGTGGGCCTTAGGAAGCACTGCTATTAATAAAGTTAGGAGATGTGATGAAATTTCAGCAGAAATATTCAAATCCCTGAAGGATGATGCCATCAAGGCTTTACATTCATTATGTCAGCAAATCTGGAAGACCTAGCAGTGGCCACAGGACTGGAAAAAGTCAATCTTCATCCCATTTGCCAAGAAGGGTAGTACCAAAGAATGTACTAACCATCAAACAATTGCACTCATCTCCCATGCTAATAAGGTCATGCTTAAAATCTTGCATTCTAAGCTTCAGCATTTTGCAAGCCAAGAACTTCCAGATTTCCAAGCTGGGTTTAGAAAAGGAAGAGAAATTAGAGATCAAATTGCCAACATTCGCTGGATTATAGAGAAAGCAAGGGAATTTCAGTTAAACATCTATCTGTTTCATAGACTACACTGAAGTATTTAACTGTGGATCATGACAAACTGTGGAAAGCTCTCAGATAGATGGGAATACCAGACCATCTTAACTGTCTCCTGACAAACCTGGATGCGGGTCAAGAAGCAGCAGTTAGAACCCTGTATGGAACAACTGATTGGTTCAAGATTGAGAAAGAAGTACAACAGGGCTGTCTACTATCACCCTGTTTGTGTAACCTATACACTGGACACATCATGAGAAATGCTGGGCTGAATGAATTACAAGCTGGAATCAAGATAGGTGGGAGAAACATCAGCAACCTCAGATATGCGGATACCACTCTAATGCAGAAAGTGAAGAGGAACTGAAGAACCTCTTGATGAGGGTGAAGGAGGAGAGTGAAAGAGTCAGCTTAAGACCAGATATTTAAAAAACTAAGATCATGGCATCTGGCCCCAATACTGAATGGAAAATAGAAGGGAAAAGTTGGAAGTAGTGACAGATTTCCTCTTCTTGAGCTTCAGAATCACTGCAGACAGTAACTGCAGCAATGAAATCAGAAGACAATTGATTCTTGGCAAGAAAGTGATGACAAACTTAGATAATGTGTTGAAAAACAGAGACATAACTCTGCTAACTAAAGTCTGTATTGTCAAGGCTATGGTCTTCCCACTGGTCATGTATGGGTGTGAGATCTGGACCATAAAGAAGGTAGACAGCCAAAGAATTGATGCCTTCAAACTGTGGTGCTGGAGAAGACTCCTGAAAGTCCCTTGGACTGCAAGGAGATCAAACCAGTCAATTTTAAAGGAGATAAACCCTGAATAGTCACTGGACAGACTGATGCTGAAGCTCCAGTGTTTTGGTCATCTGATGCAAACAGCCAACTCACTGGAAAAGTCTCTGATGCTGGGAAAGATTGAGGGCAGAAGGAGAAGAGAGCATCAGAGGATGAGATGGCTGGACGGCATCTGATGCAATGGACATGATCTTGGACAAACTCTGGAAGATGGTGAGGGACAGGGAGGCCAGGCATTCCATGGGGTCACAAAGAGTCTGACATGACTGGGTGACTCAACAACAACAACAACAAGATCTTAGGTTTAATGTTCAAAATGGTGCCAAATGCAAGTTCATGTGCCTGATGCACAGTGAGGGCAAACAAACCAAAACATCAGAATTTGGAACACAGAAAGTTTTACTGCAGAGCCCAGAAAGGAGAACAGGTGGCTTATGCTCAAAACACCCCACAATCCCTGTAGGGAAGTGTTTTTAAAGGCCAGGTGAAGGGAGGGCTCACAGGGCATGCGATCAGCTTGTGCACAGTTCTCTGATTGGTTGATATTGATTTAGCTGGGCAGTTAACATCATCAATCTTTAGGCACCAGAAGGTCCAGACTACACGCTCATGGTCATCAAGCAGTTAATTTCTTTCATTTGGTGGTGGTTTTAGCATCTGAAAAACTCAGAAAATATGCATCAGATGTTAGGAGCTGAAGAAGGGGGTCTGCCCCAGGAAAGGCCCAGAAGGTCCTGCGTGTTTACATCATCACACAAAATAAAAGGAATTCCCTGATGATCCAGTGGTGAAGTCTCCATGCTTCCAATGCAGGGGGCACAGGTTCAGTCCCTGGTGGGGAAACTAAGATCCCTCATGCCACGCAGCTTGGGACAAACAAATAATAATAATAGAGCACGGCAGGAAACCTTAGAGGTGATGGATATGCTTGTGATACAGATTATGGTGATGGTTTTACGGTGTCTGCGATATCGTCAAACTCATCAAACTGTTTGCATTAAACATGTATAGCTTTCTGTATGTCAAAACCAGGACACATGTAAATGAATTAATAAATCTTTAAGACCTGGAATAGGAAATGGCAACCCACTCCAGTATTGGAAAATTCCACGGATAGAGGAGCCTGGTAGGCTACAGTCCACGGGGTAATGAAGAGTTGGACACAACTGAGTGACTGAGCACACATACCTGCAAGAACATTTGCCTTGATCCTTGTCAAGAGCCAGAAGTTCAGCATGAGACAACGACTACATTGACAAGCCTGGCAACTGCTCTTTTATCCATGATTGGGTGACAGAAGTGTCCACACATCTAGTGGGTTTGCTCAGTGATTATGGTGAGTTTCAACTGCACCTCTAAAATATCTCAAATAGTCACACTTCCTAATAGTTTCTGCAAATAATGAAGTAGTCACTGAGAAATGGCTTTTAGAATGCCAATGATACTGTTTCTGATAACTAACACTAGATTCCATCAATATAGTGTTAGAAAGCCATGATTTTAAAAGTTGAAACTAAAACAAAAGTCTATCACCTGCATTTTGGGGCACATACAACATGACTCTAAGGATAGAGATTGAAAATAGGAATAGAACATATCTATAAGGGGCTCCCCTGGAGGCACTAGTGGTAAAGAACTTGCCTGCCAATGCAGGAGACATAAGAGACACAGATTCAGGTTCAGTCCCTGGGTCAGGAAGATCCCCTGGAGGAGGGCATGGGAACCCACTCCAGTACTCTTGCCTGGAGAATCCTGTAGACAGAGGAGCCTGGAGAGCTACAGTCCATATGGTCACAAAGAGTCAGACACAACTGAAGTGCCTACATGAATGTATCTGTAAATACACAAATTTGCATGTAGGACAGAATTACAAAATTTTGGTCTGACTTCTTAGACTATTTTAGTCAAAATTTCTACAGTGATGCATTCTGCCTCATTCTTGACTGTCATCACCATCTCAGGAATGAGTCATTTAATACTTTCTACTCTTCCAAATACTATTGATGATCCGTTCTAACTAAAATGGACAGTATCTTTCAGACTGCTCCTTTATCAACTCAAGATGACGAATCTACTCTCCTTTTTTGGCACGGCAACCTGGAGTCTCTCTCCTACGTGCATATCTATGTTTGTGGGCAGAAAGAGAGCATGAGAAATCACACGTAAGCAGGCCACATATAGCCATACTTTTCAAACATTAATATGAATCTCTGGATACCTCAAAATGCCAGTTTGATTCAGTAGATCTGGGATAATGCAGAGATTCTGAATCTCTTAAAACTTCCCAGGTGCTTCTGCTTCTAGCAAATATAATATTTTATATATATACATACACACACATATATATTCATATATATATACATAGAATATAGAATGGGAGAGAATATGCACATACATACTTATGCAACATATAAAATGCTTCACTTCCATGTATATGGCTTAATATCAATACTTTACAAGGCAGTTTGACAGACACTGTTTAAATTTTGAACAACTAGCCACACAGGAAATATTAGCTCGCCTTAAAGAAACTCAGACTCAGAACAGTTGCCCAAGATCACAGAGTCAATGAAGAGTGAAAATGTGATTTGTGGCAAAAATTTTTTAATCAATTATATATTTTAAAAACCTCATGGAGACTACAAAAACATGTAAAACATTTTCAGCTTTTTCCAATGTAGCAGCCAACTGGATTAGAAAATAGATTTTTTAAAAAAGGAAATAGATTTGAAAAATAATAAAGACCAGTTGAATTTGATAGTGTTATACAATAAGAACGGAGGAGGCAATGGCAACCCACTCCAGTACTCTTGCCTGGAAAATCCCATGGATGGAGGAGCCTGGTGGGCTGCAGTCCATGGGGTCGCTAAGAGTCGGAAATGACTGAGTGACTTCACTTTCACTTTTCACTTTCATGCATTGGAGAAGGAAATGGCAACCCACTCCAATGTTCTTGCCTGGAGAATCCCAGGGACTATGGGAGAATCCCAGGTCTATGGGGTGTCACAGAGTCGGACATGACTGAAGTGACTTAGCAGCAGCACCAGCAGCATACAATAAGAAACATTTAGAAATATGTGATCACAAATGTCTATGGTTATATCTATAAGTTTGAGTCTTAAAGTGGAAAAAAGTACATGTATATGTATTTCTGTTGCCAAAATTCACAATAGAAGATATAAAATCTAATAAAATGTCTCATATATAGCTGTAGGATTTTTCAGTGTCTTGCACATACCTTTGAGATATGTTCATCATTTTCAAGGTCATCAAATAAACCACCACTTTAACTTTGACATTTAACAGAAATATGAAAAAAAAATGAATGCCACAGTTTTCAAGGTGGTTACCTTAGATTTTGATATCAATAGAATATTTCTGTTTTTACAGATGTAGAGTTAGGACCATATGTAAAACTTTCCAGAATATTCACCAGGCAAAGGGCATACAAAGAATAATACACAAAAGCTCAGTGTTACTATTTAAAATCAGACTTGGCTATTTTTGTGCTTGCTATAGTATACATCTCCATCAATACAACCTGAGTCTCAGATAAAAAATATAAAGCAACCCCATGGTTTAAATCTGTCAATATCTGGAATGAGTTTAATAGAAACAAAATGTGTTTCCAAAGTTGAACGTTTTCAAGTAACTTTTATCTTGAATTGTATAAGTACTAGGAGATCTTGTGATAAGACAAATGTAAGCTAAGAATCGAAATAACTTACACAATACCTTATCGATTTTATAAGTTTATGTTTTCATATATGGAGGATTTTAATGTACAGAATTTTTTAAAGAAAAAGTATATGTGATAATACCATTAATTGTCCAGATAGCTTTCTGATGTCTTCATTTGGAATTAATTGATTCACTAGTGTCTACCCCTTTGGAACTGTATAAGACTTTGCCTGGCTGGTGTACAAAATTTTTTCCTGTGCTGATGGAAAATACCAAGGAAAAGAGAGGGAAATAAAATAAAGGATAGAGATAGATTTTTGGAGAGCCTTCACAGTTATTTGGAATGATGAGATGATTGAGAAAGCTTTGCAAGTTATTGAGTTTTAAAATGGAAAAAGAAAGTATTTAATTGCAGTATTTCTTCACTGCACATACATTTGTAAATCTTCAGGGAGAAGTTGACTATCAAAGTATGATAAATGCTGTTAATTTTCCTTAGACGGCATCCTTCTTGAGAATAGACACCATATCCATCTAGTTTATAATATAACATGAATGTCACAATGCCATGTCCATGCAGTTATCTGATGGCCAAAAGTGTACATTAGCAACTTTCACGTCTGAAATAGCGCATCTGTCACTGCCTAATGACATACATTTATGGTAGCTCAGTGGTAAAGAATCTGCCTGCAAAAAAGGAAGAAAAGAAAGTGAAGTCACTCAGTCGTGTCCGACTCTGAGACCACATGGACTGTAACCTACCAGGGTCCTCCATCCATGGGATTTTCCAGGCAAGAATACTGGAATGGGTTGCCGTTTCCTTCCCCAGGAGATCTTCCCGACCCAGGGATTGAACCTGGGTCTCCTGCATTGTAGGCAGACGCTTTACCATCTGAGCCATGAGGGAAGCTCTCACAAAAAAGGAGGCCACCTGCAATACAGGAGGTTCGATGCCTGGGTTGGGAAAATCCCCTGGAGAAGGAAGTGGCAACCCACTTCAGATTTCTTGCCTGGAGAATCCCATGGACAGAGGAGCCTGGTGAACTACAGTCCAACAGGCCATAAGAGTCGGACACAACTTAGTGACTGAACCACCACACCATAAAATTATACAATGTTTAGTTCTTTCTCATCTTTAACTGATGTTAGCCAAGGAGCTTCACATTAATTCCATATTTTCACATATTGTCACCACTTCTTCAAATGCAAATTCATTGTACTGCAATGCATATGGGTACTTGGCCAACAAACATCTATTAAGAAGCTATTTCACTTGATGATTAATTCTGTCAGGTTTCTTCACTGATGGGCAAAGATTAATCATCTTGGTCATTAGTAAAGGAGATAACTAACAGCAAGAATTTTTGGAATTTATCTGAGTTCCACTTTTCTTGTTTGTAAAATGAGACTAGTAACACCTATGTTTTTAAGATTTTTTGATAGTGAAAACTAGTACTAAAGTAATAGAGCTCTTGGGGACTTCTATGATAAAAAAAAAGTACACTCGTGGGAAGGGAAGGGCAATAAGGATAAGAAAAGGGATTCCTTTGATAGTTCTTTTTCTTTTTTCATTTATTAATTTGGCTGTGCTGGGTCTTAGTTGCATGCGCCATGTGGGATCTAGTTCCTTGATCAGGGATTGAATCTGGGCCCCCTGCATTGGAAATAAGGAGTCTTAGCCGCTAGACCAACCAGGGAAGTCCCTTGATGGTTATTTTTCTCTTCCTTTCCCCCTTCCTTTCATTTCTCCCATGCTTCCTTTCCATGGAAAGATCTCCTGAGGCCAACTGACTAAAGTAGAACATCTTGTCATTTTCGATTTCAGAAACCTTACTCCAGGTAGACACAGTAAAGTGAAAGTTTGTTAGGAGAGGCAAAGTTTTCTAAGCTGTACCGTGAAACATTAGCTATGAAGAATACTTTTATGTGCTAGAAAATAAAAAAGTCCACAAGTAAGTGACTTCAGAAACTTCTAGATTAGACAGAATAAATCATGGGCTTTTTTTTTTTTTTTTTTTGCTGCAAATATTTTCAATATTTTTTAGCTATACCAGTGGGGCACACTTTATGAAAATTTATTTTCTCTGTAGGTTATATCTGGGAATCCATTAAAAATTTTTGTAAAACACAGGCCTATGTTATTTATAGACAAATATTTATACATTTGTGTGGGCATAAGATGCTTATCAAGGATTCTTATTTGTACTTAGTAACGGAAGTTCATAGAACACCATACAGACAGTATTCTGTGTCCATCAACGTAGGTACTATTTTAGGTACTAACTTATAATCCTCTCCTCTACTAAGTACACATATTTCCAAGCACCTGACACCAAAATTTCTCTTGTTCTCTACTCCAGGGAGTCAAACAAAATTTACAGCCTGTGGTTTGGGAGAAGCCTGACCTCTCAAATGCTACTCTCATTGTCTCTTGGAGTGGTTGGCATGATGCAACACTAATTCCAGGTTTACTGTCAATTTATCTGCTATTCTTCAATTCCTAAACTTGTGCACATGGAATGTGGAGAATTTAGAATCTGCCCCCTACTTCAGAGAGCCATTCCAGCAGAACTAGGAGTTTATGGATCATTTATACCTAATCACCTATAAATGTCCACAGGACCATGGGATAGAACCAGCATATTTGGACCCAAGTAATGAATGGCACCCCACTCCAGTACTCTTGCCTGGAAAATCCCATGGACAGAGGAGCCTGGTAGGCTGCAATCCATGGGGTCGCTAAGAGTTGGACACAACTGAGCAACTTCACTTTCACTTTTCACTTTCATGCATTGAAGAAGGAAATGGCAACCCACTCCAGTGTTCTTGCCTGGAGAATCCCAGGGACGGGGGAGCCTGGTGGGCTGCCATCTATGGGGTCGCACAGAGTTGGACACGACTGAAGTGACTTAGCAGCAGCAGCAGCAGCAATGATCTCCCAGTTGAGTAATTACTTCCTACTTCAAAACTAGAACTGTGGCAATCAACATGGTGTGTATTTGTAGGATGATACATGACCCTGTTCTTGATGTAATTTTGGATAAGGTGAAAATGTGATTCATGTGCAGTGGGAATTGACAAGGGACACCTCAGGGAAAGGTACACATCTGATGAATGGTGAGAAATAAGGCTAATTTACATTCTGGGTGTCCTTGAAAATTGAATGAAGGCCTTTAGATGTGGGAGGAGTGAAAGCAAGGGCCATGGGCAGCTCACAGAAATAGCATGATCAAGACAGTTTGAGAATTCGTCTATCCCTGGTAGGGAGATATAAGGAGGAAGGGATAGTAGCAGTTTAGGCTTGAGAAGGTGAAAACTGAAAATCAGTGGGAGAAGCTAGAGCAGAGAAGAGACCAAGTGTAAGGGCATATTTCACAAAGAGATGTCTGCTGGAAATCAGAATCATGCAGGGCAGAGTAGCAGAAGCATCAGAATCAGATCTGGAGTCTTTCTCACTCCGGCAGTGTCATTGTGGGTAACTCACTCCTCCTCTGCTCTCTTGAAAATGGGATAATGCCAACCACAAAATTTAATTAAAAATTAAAAGTGACAGTAAGTAACAAGAGTTCAGAATTATGTTTGGTACAAAATAAGTGCTCAATAAATTACACCATTTAAAAATATTACATAATTTAGAGTATTATTTGATATTGAAAGTACAGAGTTAAATAAAAAATGACCTTTGGGTTCTTTTTTTTTTTTTTTTAATTTGACCTTTGGGTTCTTGAGAGAATAGATTTGGGTTCTATCGGAATAGATTTGAAGTGAAAGGTAAAAGAGTGATAGAGGGCAGAACTGTAATGTTCACCTCTCTACTTTTCAACCTCAGGGTAAAGAACCCCAACTTTGGAACCAGAACTCCAGCACAATCTTAGTTGAGTCATCCACTGGCTGCAGCAGCCTTGGACAAGATACCTTAATCTCTGAGCCTCATGCTGCTCATATGTAGAAAGGGATTTGAGACAGACTGTATGATTTTACTTGATTTTAAAATTGAAGTATAATTGTTTCACGAAGTGTGTTAATTTCAGGTGTACAACAAAGTGATTAAGTTATATATATATACCTTTTCAGATTCTTTTCCATTATGATTTATCACAGGATATTGAATATAGTTCCTTATGCTATACAGTAGGTTCTTATTTTTTTATATACAGTAGCATATATCTGTTCATCTCAAACCCCTAATCTATCCCTATCCCTAGATTGTATTATTTTGCAGGACTCCTCTTTCACTCTAAAGGATTATATGCCCACCACCCATGCCATGTGACTTAGAGGACCACTTTATTTGGGAAGAATCTGTTTATTAGCCCACTGCCATTGGGCTTGACCTTGACTTGAATTAGTAAAATACATAAGCAGTGACAATGTGTATGTTATATTCAAGCAGAGGCTTGACTGAGTCCATCGCTTAGTTTTTGTATGTATATGTTATACTCAAGCACAGGCTTGAATGATTCTATTGCTTGGATTTTGTCTCTGCCATGAGAATGTCGTGTTCCAAAGAGTGCCATGCCTTTAGCCTGAGTGTAGAAATGGGGGTGCAGAGCCTCAGCTAACAGTCCAGAGCTGCCTACATGTGACAGAAGCTAGAAATCAGTCTTTGGGTTTATAAGTCACTGAATTATGGATAGTGTGCCTAACTGTCTATCCCTGCAAAAGCTGAGTCATTCGGGGGTAATAATAAACCACAAATGGAAATTGTTAACAGAAGGTAGGTTCTTAATAATATTACCTCTTTCTCTTCTCTCCTGTCTTATGTCTGTCAATTGAATGGCAGGTAGAAGGAGAAGAAAGAAGTGAAAAAAAGTTTAAAGAAAGGTGAGAAAACAGGAGACAGAGACCTGACTTGGACGAAGGTGGGGAGATCTGTGAAGAATGGCCTTCATCTTAGGGATAAGAATGCTTTTCTCTCTTTTGGCGCATGGGATAGTCATGCAGTCTCTCCTCTCTCATGCATCAATGCTAATGTCAAGTTCATGAGTGTGAGCTCAGTCACTCAGTCATGTTGGAGGCTCCTCTGTCCATGGGATTTCCAGGCAAGAATACTGGAGGGGGTTGCCATTTCCTCCTTCAGGAGATCTTCCTGACCCAGGGATCAACCCTGTGTCTTCTGCTCACCTCCTGCCTTGCAGGTCGATTATTTATGGCTGAGTTTCCACAGAAGCCCAGTGTCAAGTTCACCTTACTCTTAAAAATAAATATGAGATGTAACATCATTATCTCTACTGGGATTAAACTATATCACAATCAAATAGGGCCCCATTATTTTTATTCCTAATCTCCTTTGACTTGCATTACAAGATTTCCGAGCTTTTTTTTTTTTACATTAAATAAACCCACAAAATCAAAATGAGAATTGGAAATAAAGAGAGGCTACCAGTAAGTATAGACAATAGAGCAATGTGAGGAATAGTATTGATTGTGGAAAGAGGTCAACTTTTGGTTTAAAGCCACAGACTCAAATCCTTGCTCTAAAATGTGTTAAGAGACTTCCTTGGTGGTCCAATGGTTAGGAACTTACCTGTTAATGCAGGGGACATGGGTCTGATCTCTGGTCTGGGAAGATTCCACGTGCCTTGGGGCAACTAAGCCCCTGCACCACAACCACTGAAGCCGGAGCACCTAGAGCCTCTGCTCCATGACAAGAGGAGCCACTGCCAGAGAAGCCCACTCACCACAGCTAGGGAGCAGCCCTTGCTTGCAGCGACTAGAGAAAGCCCGCATGCAGCAACAGAGACCCAGGGCAGTCAGAACACAGAAATAAAATGAAAAAGTGTAAAATACGCTAAATATGTGACTGGGGGTACTTAACAAACAGACTCTTCTGTGCCCAGTTTCCTATTCAATTTGATGAAAGTTATAATATTGACTGTCTTATTGTGAGGATTGAATGAGACAAGTATAGTGCAGAGGGTCCACATAGGAGCTATACTTTTTTTAATTGAAAACTGCATTTTGATTGTGGTTGGATATCAGCATTAACTACAGAGCATTTAAAATTAGAGCCCTTGGCCTTATCACCACAGGTTTTAAAGGTCAAGGGAGAAAAGGGGATAAAGTGCTAGACAGTCTTCATTTCAAAAGTTCTCTAGACACTTTCAATGCATAGTCAGGGTGGAGGACCATCAGGCAGGACAAAACACATGGTTTTGAAGACGGAAGAAACAGATCAGATTGTAAACCACACTACTGTAAGCTAGTGTCTTAGAAGTCCTTAGTGAGGAAAAAAGAGGAAGAGGTTGGGGAGTTATGTTTAACAGATAAAGTCTTCGGAAAAAATCAGTAATGGGTGGGCATGACCAGGTTAGGGATAATAACTGCAAAGCTAGTTTTATCAATAGAAGGAAAATTTCTTCGGATCAGTAAGAGAACTAGCCACCACACAGTTGAAAGGTAGTTGAAGTTACCTTTCAACCACCCAGCAGTGTTAAAAGAACAAAAGCAATTAAAACCAACAATATTTCCATTGTAGAGGAGGGGTGTTGGAATGGGAGTTTGGGCCAAAGAACTGTGAGAAATATTAACTGGGTCAACTCAGCCATGTAGAAGTGTTGGAAAGAGCTATTAGTATTGTAGACATATGCTTAGTGTACATTTTCAACGTAATAACTACCATATGGACTTTAAACAAACTACCATTATACATTGTAGGCTGTCTGATACACTGGCAAGAGTAAGAGGCTTGAGATGTAGATACTAAATGATGGCTGTCTAGAAACTAAAAACATCATCCTTAGCATCTTCCCACACAGGACTTACAGACACACGGCTGTATGTCCCTGAGATAAGGTGCCCTTTGAAGAGAGGGTTTTCCTGGTGGCTCAGTGGTAAAGGTTCCACCTACCTAACAGGAGGCTTGGGTTCATTCCCTGAGTTGGGAGGAACCCCTGGAGATGGAAATGGAAGTCCCCTCCAGCATTCTTGCCTGGAGAATCCCATGGACAGAGGAGCCTGGTGGAGAGCTCTATAGTCTGATGGGTAAGGCTTCCCTCCTTTCAGATTGCCTGACTCCCAACTGAAGTTGTTTCTCTGTTGCTCGGTCACGTCCAACTCTTTGTGACCCCATGGACTGCAGCACACCAGGCTTCCCTGTCCTTCACTACCACTTGGAGTTTTCTCAAACTCATGTCCATTGAGTCAGTGATGCCATCCAACCATCTCATACTTTGTCACCCCCTTCTCCTCCTGCCCTCAATCTTTCCTGGCATTTACGTCTTTTCCAATGAGTTGGCTCTTCGCATGAGGTGGCCAAAGTGTTGGAGCTTCAGCATCAGTCCTCCCAGTGAATATTCAGTGTTGATCTCCTTTAGGACTGACTGGTTTGATCTCCTTGCTGGCCAAGGCCAACTGAAGTAGGTGTACCGTTAGAGACTAGTGGGCAGCTTCTTTCTGCAGCTGAATTGTTTTGCAAGTCTCTACCATATGCCTACAGTGTCTGGCCAACGGACTCAGGTGCTAACACAAGAGTAAGATGTGAGTCTCAGAGTTCTGTCAGACTCCAAGCATGTTGCAAGTTGGGGAAGTCCAGTGTTCAACCCCAGGGGCAACCAGAGGAAACTGGTCTGCCCTAAGCCAAAAGCCGGCAAAAAGGAGAGACAGCGGGGACACTCACGGCCATGGACACACACTTTACAACCACCACCTAACACTCACGCTGCCTGACAAAGTGGCTTCCATTCATTCCACATTCTTTTATCTGGTTTGAAAACCCATTTGTTTACTGTGATTTGTACCACAAGATCCCAATAAGTGCTTTCCAGAGAATAAGGGTGAGAAGAATAATAATTAGATGGTGCTTTTAGAGCTCAGATAAGACATTCTTACAACTTGGAGACTGGACGAATATTTACTGATGTTTGCGATGCTGTGAAGGGTTTTCTTGCTGAAAAGCACTCTACAAGCTGGTTTGAGACAATCTGACACTAACAGAAGAGGAACAATTGTCATTACCAATGGATTTTAAAATCTCTATTCCCTACTCACCTGTCTCATGTTAGGGATTTTATTTGTGTAAGTACCAGACTTTGTGTGTGTGTAGGAGTCCTCCTTTAAGATGATATCCCAGCATGTAAGTGCCAGGCCAGGAACTATTAAATGCCCACATATGGTGTTTTATGGGAATATATCTGATGCTATTATAGTGTTGTCACAAGAATGCGTGGCTCTTAAGCCAGGAATACACATGCTCATAATAAATGATTTTTATTACCTCACATACACAATGATGATGCGCAGAAAGTAAAAACGAAAGCCTGCTTGCTTTATGTAGCTCTGGCACTGACTCCATCCCCAATTATGGGCAACAAGGGGCTTGTACAGATCCAAGGAAAGCACAAGGGTGGGAAATGGAAAAGATAGCACCCTGTTTTCATGCACTGGAGCCTGTGGTTGTTCAAACTGTAACAGTCTCATTTTGTTGTTTCATTTCCCTCCATGATCTTCAATGCTCCTTCCTTCTCTAGTGATGCCAAAACCTGAGTTGTCTCATTCATCAATGGCAACTCTTTAATCTTTTCTTTTTGGCTTAGCGCAAAGGACAAAGGCAGGCCTGGATGGTCCACAGAATCTTTCCTGCTCAGTGGCAGACTTTAACCCCTCCCTTAACCTCACCTGAGCCTTTGAGGGTAGAACTGGGAAAAAGCGAAGGTAGGGGACAGCCGTTCTCCTGCTTTTGCTGTGGAGGGTTTAGACACTTCAGTATTTCTGTGTGAAGCGTTTTCTGCAAAAGAAGCAGCCAAGCCAAATTTGCTGGGTTTCAGGTCTGCAGACAAAATTTAAAACAGCTGGATTTTATTGGGAACTTTTGCATGCAAGTAAACCTAGTAGAGAAACTCAAGCCAGCTTTTATCTCCACTGGAATGGGCTAATCTTTAGGTACCCCCTCCCTTCTTCCATCTCTCTGCCCTGAAGGGAGTTTTGAATTTTAAAAGCTCCTAAGAGAGCTCCTAACCTTCCAGATTATTCCACAGAGTATCTGATTGGAACCTTAGCCAATGAAGATGGAAGGTACAACCAGGTCCGATGTCTCTCTTAGTGAAATCTTCAGGGAGATGAGAAGCTGTGTGTCTCTGTAAACTGACATGAAATTACCCAATTAAATCAGCTCATGTGTCCCTCCACGCACAGACTTCCAAACACAAAGGCCAACACACATAATCACTGAAACACACCCACACGTGCTTGATCAGAGTGGCAAATAATGACTAAATTTTTTGGATTTGTACATAGCAAAAGCTTCACTCCTATTTTGTTTGTGCCTTATGTGAAAACTACCATGTACCTTGTTAAAAATATGCAATTTTATAGATTTAAGCATGTACAGAGCAAAGAAACAGGCCGTATGATGATTATTTAGTGAGTCTGGGATACATTATTTATAAAGCTATTCAGAATTTGGAAAACAAATCAATAAAAGGTAATTCAACACTAAAGAAAAGCCCCCTTACTCCAAATCTCAATTTAAACCTCTGAAAGAATGAGCATTTTTCCAAGGACAAAGAAAGAAAGGATATAGGCTTCCATAAGATTTTAGTATAATCATAGTAAGGAAAAGTTCTTGGCAGACTACTGTTCCTTTTGTCATTAAAGAAAGAAGTAAATCTCTTGAGAGGTAGTCCGGTATGCAGGGAGCATGGAGTTTTGCTGAAAATGTACTGGCCTCAAATATCAAATCACCTCCTCCAGGAAGATCAGGGTACATCAAATATAAAGATCATCTATAGCTGTTAAACTGTTACCAAAATTTAATTTTCAGGAAACCTGAGGTTCAGGGTGAGTGTAACTGACTTCCCCCATATCACTTGGGGTAATTAGGGGTTCAAACTTGTTTCTTAAGCTCTTGTATTTTATATTTCCACATACTGTCTTCCAGCAAACACACTTTTAAGGATGTTTTTGCCCTATACTATGCTCCCTGGGAAATGTAGCATGTATAATCAATGACAATTATACATTTCACATAATTAGATGAGAGAAGTATATTATGTTTAAAAATCACAGTTTCTGGTGCCCCAAGCTGCCTTGTTTAAATTCTGCCTCTATTGCCTTCTGTGGGACCTTGGACAAGTTACTAACTTCTTGGTGCTTCAATTTTTTCTTTGGTGAAAGAGCAAGCATCTGCTTCACCCACTGCTTATACAAATTAAGCAAGCTATCAAATAAATAGATCAGTGCTGCATACCTAAGCCCTCAATTAGCTTATGGGGCCTGGAGGAAATAGAAGATAAGTAAGCTAGTGTCTGTAGCCAGGGGACAGATTTAAACTGGCAAGTAGTGTTTTTAGATCTTCACTGAACCGTTATATTAAGGATATTATATTTTGTATCACTTCAGTTTTCTCCATGGTCTTATTTCACATCATGGAGGTGAACTGGCAAGGAGATCCAGTAAAATGTTCTTTGCAGGTTCTCAAATGGGAGGATTATTTTCAAGTGTCGGTCCAGACCCTGGCACTGTTGATGATAATATCGTGCATTAGGGATCTGCTTCTGGCCTTCAGTCATTCTTTCCGCAGTTTCCTTGAGGCAGGTGCTAATGTGTCCGGAAAACACCAACTCTTGACATCCACTGCTTTCCACAATGAGTGCTGTCAAATGCAGAGCCCTTGCAGAGCCAGGAGAAACTCATCTATAGACTCCATGTCCCTATTCCAAAGACTGTGCTTTCCGGGGCAGCCCCCAGTACACCATCGGACAGGTTTGAGCATCCCACCTAGTCACACCTGGAAACTGAGCTTCATTACTCGCTACTCTCCTTGGAAGGGTGGGCAAATCTAGGGTGAACTTGTAACAAGGCCACAAGGCTGAAACAGATGGACGGTTTCTAAATGAAATTTCTTTTCTTGTCCTGTCCTTCCATTGCTGGGCACAAAAGCTCACATTCTTTGTTATTGTTCATTCTTTTTTACTGGTTAACATGGGTGGACGTTCTTGCTGTTTTTGCTGGTTCCTCTCATCTTAAGCATAGAAACCCAAGACTTTCCTTTAAATACACCTGCTTTCTCCCCAGAAGGCAGGAAGGTAGTTTTCAAGATGCTAGTCTGTTGTCCTCCTCATTTGATGGCAAAATGACTAATTTCTATTTCCTTTATCCACAAAACCTTGTACTTGTTATTCTCATTTGGCATCTGGGGAACAAGGACTGAATTTTCAGTAATGCACTTTGGATGCTTCTGTGTTGAGTTCTGACGCAGATTCCAGCTGCCAGGACTAAGTGTCTTTGAAAGGTGAAGAGATCAGCATGGGAAATATGATTTATTCAAATAGGTTCAGGGTTCATATCAGAGGTTCAAACAAGTAAGTTTATCTTGCTGGTTTACCCCACCCTTTGCTTGCTCGTCACCTCTAACCACAATTTCACTCAGTTCTGTACTCTTTTTTGAATATCAGATGTTGCTTGCAGAAACTCAAGTGATGACACTGTTCTGAGGTTTTCTGACTTGTGACTTTTATCCATCATATCACTGGTTATCAAGGTGTGCAGCAAAACTGCGGGGCCAATGAGAGTTCTTCCAGGGATCTGTGTTTACTTTTCATGTTTACAACATGACAATCTTGGTCCTAATACATCTGGGATAACTTAATAACTTATTTATACTTAATGGGAAACAGGCATCACCTAACCATTCTTTAATAGAAACCAGTGTCTCTCTTACTCTGGGATATCTTATTGCATAGGGATAAATGGGAGGTGATGAGACCTTCTGCTCCACTGGCTTGGTAAGCCAATTGAAACACATTCAAGAACCATGATTCTATGGATGGTATTTTTCTTTCTTCCTTTTTATTTCTTTATTTACTTTGTATTCTGAGACCAATTCCAATGGATGGGTGATCTGCACACCTTCAAGCAACTCTTGGGTTACCAGCAGAGCGTCTTTTTTGTTTTGTTTTGTTTTTCTTTTTTTTTTTTTATTAGTTGGAGGCTAATTACTTTACAATATTGTAGTGATTTTTGTCAAGACACGTGCACCCCAATGTTCATCGCAGCACTGTTTATAATAGCCAGGACATGGAAGCAACCTAGATGCCCATCAGCAGATGAATGGATAAGGAAGCTGTGGTACATACACACCATGGAATATTACACAGCCATTAAAAAGAATTCATTTGAATCAGTTCTAATGAGATGGATGAAACTGGAGCCCATTATACAGAGTGAGGTAAGCCAGAAAGATAAAGACCATTACAGTATACTAACACATATATATGGAATTTAGAAAGATGGTAATGATAACCCTATATGCAAAATGGAGCGTCTTAATATTGAACTCGGTTCTGACACTGACCACCCAGAGATGGCATCTGATTCCAAAAAAGAATCCTACAGTACTCCCCCTCCGCCACACACACATACACCTTAGATACCAGTTACAAGTCCATGTTATTACCTGTAGTTCTCTCCCACTAGCCATAACTTGAGGTTCCTAGGACTTCCTCCTTGGGTTTGATTACTTTACTGAGTGCCTTGCAGAACTCAGAGAAATATTTTAGTTACTAGATTGCTGAGTTATTACAAAAATATATAATTTAGGAATAGCCAGAGGGACAAGATGCAGAGAGCAAGGTGTGGGAAGAGGACTCGGTGCTTCCAGGCCCTTCCCAGCATCACTGCTCATCAGCTCCACGTGCTCACCCACCTGGAGGCTCTAGAATCTCTGCTCTTTCGGGTTTTCAAGGAGGCTTCATTACAGAGTCATGACCAGTTAAATCAGTGACCACGGGTGTGATTTCAACCGTCAGCACCCCTGGAGGTTGTGAGCAGTAGTGCTGGAAGTTCTAACCCTCTCATACCGCTGTTGGTTCCGAGGAACCAGTCTCTTTTTTAGGAAACCCAAGGCTTTCCCAATGGACTCAGCTGGTAAAGAATCCACCTGCATTGCGGGAGACCTGGGTTCAATCCCTGCATTGGGAAGATCCTCTGGAGAAGGGAAAGGCTGCCCACTGCAGTATTCTGGCCTGGAGAATCCCATGGACTGTACAAAGGGTTGGACAGGACTGAGTGACTTGCACTTCCACTGCGTTCCCTAAGTATCCTCATTAACATAACAAAAGACATCCTTTTTGTTCTTATCACAGGGTTTTAGGAGCTTTCTGCCAGGAACAGAATCCAAGTTGAAGACCAAATACAGTAATGACCAAACCCCTGAATCTTGGGTCCCACATCTAAGGCTCCAACAAATTGTGGATAGAAAACATTTGGAAAAGAAATTTCAGAAAGTTCCAAAAAGCAAAACTTGAATTTGCTGCACACTGGCAACTATTTTTTTTTTTTTATTTTACATAGTGTTTACAGTTACTTACAAAGCATTTAAGTGTTAAAAAAAAAATCTAAAAAATTAAATTAAATAGAATTGGTAAGAGCACACATTACTATAATAGCAGAGCCAACAGGAAGACTTCTCTTCTATCCTGACAAGCCTCAGCCAGTAAAAAGCCACAGAGCCTATTCATGGCAGACCTCCTGAGACTTTCTTGTCCCCCTCTGTAAAAGCCTTCTCCTTCCCTTGCTTGCAGGAAATTGCATCTGACTTGGCTTTACTGTAGACCCCAAATTTCAATTTTCTACTGATTCCTAATAAACTCATCTTTGTGGAAGAAATATCTGAGTCTATTGCTTACTTAACTTATGTGCAGAGAACATCATGCAAAATGCTGGGTTGGATGAAGTTCAAGCTGGAATCAAGATTTCTGGGAGAGATATAAATATGCAGATAACACCACCCTTATGGCAGAAAGTGAAGAGAAACTAAGGAGAATCTTGATGAAGGTTAAAGAGGAAAGTGAAACTACTGGCTTAAAACTCAACATTCAAAAAACTAAGATCATGGCAGCCAGTCTCAACACTTCATGGCAAATAGGGAAACAATGGAAACAGTGGCAGACTTTATTTTCTTGGGCTCCAAAATCAATGCTAACAATAACTGCAGCCATGATATTAAAAGAAGCTTGCTCCTTGTAAGAAAAGCTATGAAAAACCTAGAAAGCTTATTAAAAAGCAGAGACATCACTTTGCCAACAAAGGTCTGTAGAGTCAAAGCTCTGGCTTTTTCCCATTAGACGTGTAGATGTGAGAGTTGGCCCATAAAGAAGGCTGAGAACTGAAGAACTGACACTTTCAAACTGTGGTGCTGCTAAAGACGCTTGAAAGTCCCTTGAACAGCAAGGTGATCAAACCATTCAATCCTAAAGGAAATCAATCCTGAATATTCATTGGAAGACAGATGCTGAAGCTTCAATACTTTGGTCACCTGATGCAAAGAGCTGACTCTTTGGAAAAGACCCTGATGCTGGGAAATTGAGAGCAGGAGGAGAAAGGGGTGACAGGGGATGAGATGGTTGGATGGCATCACCGACTCAGTGGACATGAGTTTGGAAAAACTGCACGGAATAGTGGAGGGCAGAGAAGCCTGGTGTGCTGCAGACCATGGGGTCTAAAAGAGTTGGACACAACTTAGTAACTGAAAAACAACAACAACACATCAAAGGGACCTGAAATGGAGATGGAAGGTCATTAAGGAAGTGAAAGTTACACATATCCAACCCTGAATGCAACGTACGTTTGACCTCGTCTTCCTGAGACCACCAGGAACCTGTCTTCTTCACTCCCTAAAGACCACAGTTTAGCAACCTATCAGCTGCTGGCAAGTGACTGAATGCCTGGTGTTCTCATTTTCCAGTTCCATAGAGTAACCTATATACTTCTCTGGAGTGTCTTTGTCTGTTGCCTTTGTGAACCAGACCATTTTCTATTTCACTCAGAGCATATTTGAGTTGCTGCTTGAATCAGTGCCTCTAAAATGACAATGCTTAAGATCACAAGTAAATTCTTTGTTTTACAGCCTTCTGCATTTGTTGGTTGATGTTCTTAATGTGTGGTACCCAGACAAGCAGTGTCTGCAAATTTAATGCCCTAATTGCATCTGAATCCTAATTCTAATCCCATGTGAAAAGAAGAGAAGTGAAAAGCAAAGGAGGAAAGGAAAGATATTCCCATTTGAATGCACAGTTCCAAAGAATAGCAAGGAGAGATAAGAAAGCTTTCCTCAGTGATCAGTGCAAAGAAATAGAGGAAAACAATAGAAAGGGAAAGACTGGAGATCTCTTCATGAAAATTAGAGATACCAAGGGAACATCTCATGCAAGTTCAGTTCAGTACAGTTGCTCAGTCGTGTCCAACTCTTTGTGACCCCCTGAATTGCAGCACACCAGGCCTCCCTGTCCATCATCAACTCCCAGAGTTTACTCAGACTCATGTGATCGAGTCGGTGATGCCATCCAGCCATCTCATCCTCTGTCACCCCCTGCTTCTCCCGCCCCCAATCCCACCCAGCATCAGGGTCTTTACCAATGAGTCAACTCTTCTCATCAGGTGGCCAAAGTACTGGAGTTTCAGCTTCAGCATTAGTCCTTCCAATGAACACCCCAGGACTGATCTTTAGGATGGACTGGCTGAATCTCCTTGCAGTCCAAGGGACTCTCAAGAGTCTTCTCCAACACCACAGTTCAAAAGCATCAATTTTTCGGCACTCAGCTTTCTTCACAGTCCAACTCTCACACCCATACATGACCACTGGAAAAACCATAGCCTTGACCAGATGGACCTTTGTTGGCAAAGTAATGTCTCTGCTTTTTAATATGCTGTCTAGGTTGGTCATAACTTTCCTTCCAAGAAGTAAGCATCTTTTAATTTCATGGCTGCAGTCATCATCCGCAGCGATTTTGGAGCCCCAAAAAATGAAGTCTGACACTGTTTCCACTCTCTCCCCATCTGGGCTCAATAAAGTACAGAAATGGTATGGTCCTAACAGAAGCAGAAGATATTAAGAAGAGGTGGCAAGAATACACAGAAGAACTGTACAAAAAAGATCTTCATGACCCAGATAATCAGGATGGTATGATCACTCACCTAGAGCTAGACATCCTGGAATATGAAGTCAAGTGGGCCTTAGAAAGCATCCATATGAATAAAGCTGGTAGAGGTAATGGAATCCCAGTTGAGCTATTTCAAATTCTAAAAGATGATGCTGTGAAAGTGTGGCACTCAATATGTCAGCAAATTTAGAAAACTCAGCAGTGATCAGAGGACTGGAAAAGATCAGTTTTCATTCCAATCCCAAAGAAAGGCAATGCCAAAGAATGCTCAAACTACCACACAATTGCACCCATCTTACATGCTAGTAAAGTAATGCTCAAAATTATCCAAGCCAGGCTTCAACAATACATGAACCATGAAATTCCAGATGTTCAAGCTGGTGTTAGAAAAGGGAGAGAAGCCAGAGATCAAATTGCCAACATCCACTGGATCATCAAAAAAGCAAGAGAGTTCCAGAAAAACATCTAAAAGCAAGAGAGTTCCAGAAAAACATCTATTTCTGCTTTATTGACTATGCCAAAACCTTTAACTATGTGGATCACAACAAACTGGAAAATTCTGAAGGAGATGGGAATACCATACCACCTGACCTGCCTCTTGAGAAACCTGTTTGTAGGTCAGGAAGTAACAGTTAGAACTGGACATGGAACAACAGACTGGTTCCAAATAGGAAAAGGAGTACATCAAGACTGTATATTGTCACCCTGCTTATTTAACTTAAATGCAGAGTACATCATGAGAAACTTTGGGCTGGATGAAGCACAAGCTGGAATCAAGATTGCTGTGAGAAATATCAATAACCTCAGATATGCAGATGACACCATCCTTATGGCAGAAAGTGAAGAAAAACTAAAGAGCCTCTTGATGAAAGTGAAAGAAGAGAGTGAAAATGTTGGCTTAAAATTCAACATTCGGAAAACTAAGATCATGACATCCAGTCCCATTACTTCATGGTAAATAGATGGGGAAACAGTGGAAATAGTGGCAGACTCTACTTTTGGGGGGCTCCAAAATCACTGCAGATGGTGACTGCAGCCATGAAATTAAAAGATGCTTACTGCTTGGAAGAAAAATTATGACCAACTTAGACAGGATATTAAAAAGCAGAGACATTACTTTGTCAACAAAGGTCTGTCTAGTTAAGGCTATGTTTTTTCCAGTAGTCATGTATGAATGTGAGAGTTGGACTATAAAGAAAACTGAGCACCAAAGAATTGATGCTTTTGAACCATGTTGTTGGAGAAGACTCTTGAGAGTCCCTTGGACTGCAAGGAGATCCAACGTGTCCATCCTAAAGGAAATAAGTCCTGAGTATTCATTGGAAGGACTGATGCTGAAGCTGAAACTCCCATACTTTGGCTGCCTGTTGCAAAGAGCTGACTCCTTTGAAAAGACCCTCATGCTGGTAAAGATTGAAGTTAGGAGGAGAAGGGGATGAGAGAGGATGAGATGGTTGGATGGCATCACCAACTCAATGGACATGAGTTTGAGTAAACTCCAGGTGTTGGTGATGGACAGGGATGCCTAGCATGCTGCAGTCAGACACGACTGAGCAGCTGAACTGAACTAAATTCCATCTCAGAACTACTGAATCAGAAATTCTGGGATGGGGACCCAATGATTTGTGTTTAGATGCCTGGTAAATGATTCTCTTGCAGTGAAAGTTTGAGAACTACTATGCTAAATCACTATCTCGAGAAAAATTTTAAAAACTGATAAGGACATCTGCTTGGACTTTTCATGATGCAATGATGCTACTGATTCCTGGTTTTACACAAAGCACCAGGCTGATTCAGTTCAGTTCAGTTCAGTCACTTAGTCGTGTCCGAATCTGCAACCCCATGGGTGCCTCCCTGTCCATCACCAACTCCCGGAGTTTACTCAAACTCATGTCCATTGAGTTGGTGATGCCATCCAACAATCTCATCCTCTGTTGTTCCCTTCTCCTCCTGCATTCAATCTTTACCAGCATCACAGTCTTTTCCAGGCTGATTAGTTTGGTTTCTTTCTCAGTTGCAGAGAGGTTACAGGATACGTAAGCTATATGATGTGCATTCAATTGGACTTCTCCCGTTAAAGGTCCAAGGAGATTGTGTCCAAGCCACTTACAGTGTGGTCCATGGACCAGCAGCACTGGCATCACCTGGGAGATTATCAGAAATGCCAATCTCAGGCCTTCACCCCAAACTACTGAATCTGAAGCTGCATTTAAACCAGAAACTAGGTGATTCTTATATATGTTAAAGTTTGAAATCAAATGTTCAAATTCATCATCTGCCCTATAGTCATTCAAAGATATACTTAAGAAGTCACTTATCCTGAGAAAATATAACACTTTAGATCTTCCAGAAATTTGTGTTTCCCACACCATCTCTGTGACATCATAATGATGATGCAAAAATTATCGATTTGTGTGATTTTCCAAATTCCTCAAAGTCTATAGGAAGAGTTAATATTTACTGAATTATACTATTTTGGATAGTTATTTATATGAATTGACTGATATAATCTTTGCACCAACATTCTCAGTTCAGTTCAGTTCAGTTCAGTCACTCAGTCATGTCCGACTCTTTGTGACCCCATGAATCGCAGCACGCCAGGCCTCCCTGTCCAACACCAACTCCCGGAGTTTACTCAAACTCATGCCCATCGAGTCGGTGATGCCATCCAGCCATCTCATCCTCTGTCATCCCCTTCTCCTCCTGCCCCCAATCCCTCCCAGAATCAGGGTCTTTTCCAAGAATCAACTCTTTGCATGAGGTGGCCAAAGTATTGGAGTTTCAGCTTCAGCATCAGTCCTTCCAATGAACACTCAGGACTGCTCTCCTTTAGGATGGATTGGTTGGATCTCCTTGCAGTCCAAGGGAATCTCAAGAGTCTTCTCCAACACCACAGTGCAAAAGCATCAATTTTTCAGCCCTCAGCTTTCCTCACAGTCCAACTTGCACCAACATTCTAGGTTAACATTGATTTTCATTTCACTGGCAAGAACTTGAGGCCAAAGAGAGTAACTCGTTCACAGTTATGTATTCTGTAAATGATGGAGAAATTATTCAAATCTAGCATGCTGGTGGGTGCTATATTGCCTCTCTAAGGCCAGGCTCCAGAATAAGATCTATCAACACTTTCAACATGGCATCTGATTATTAAAGGCATTGTTGCTGATCATGGTTTTTAGCCAAAAGCAGCAAGGTTAAGACTAAGGAAGAGGGAGATAAAAGGAGTCTCATGTATATTTTAGATTTGAAAGTTAATAAAGTTTTAATACATTGATTTATCCCTGAGGTCCAAAGAAATGACCAGAATCCTAAGAAACTTAAAAGCCTAAAAGTTAAGAGTTGACCATGGATCTGAAATCACATGAGTGATAACTAGAGTCATTCTAAAGAAATGGTTTATCTGTTTTAATTATTCTTTGTGTTGCTAACACACATACCTGTTCTCTAAAACATTTTCAAATAATTAAAAAAAAAACAAGACTACAGGAATAATTTTTTAAGAGAAAAACATACATTTATAAGCAATACACTTACACATTTATAAGTGTCTATGAATTGGATGGGCCTCAAATTCACCATGGAGCCATTTTAATCCAGAAAATACAAAATACTAGACTATTTACAGACTATGTTATAAATATGAATACAGAGCAGAAAAATTATGTTGAATGTTCCTTGGAAAACCAAGAGTTTTTTTTTCAGCACCTGGATTGAATTTGAAGGAAACTGGACTTGAATTAGAGTTTTGTGTGGGAACCAAGAAAAAGTCAGTGGTTTTGGCTAGATGAAGTGATTTATTTAAAGCCAAAACTTAACATAAAGCTCCTGGAATACCAACCTATTTGAATTGACTATAAGAGATGGTAGTGTGTATGTGTGTGTTGTGTTTGCATGCATATGCATGAACAAATGAGAGAAATTTTTTCAATGGAAATGTCTTTCACAAGACATTTGCTAACTGTTTTATTTATAGTCTATAACCTTACTTTCTCAGACAGCCAGTGATCAGATGATGACAAAAATTAAAACACAAATCTAAAAAAGTGAGTTTGAGCCTCTATTAATCCACTTTGAACAATTTTTAAATTATTTTGCCTAACATACGTGTAAAATGTTTTGCAGTTTAGAAAAAATATATAAAACTATGTATTAAGCATATCTGTACCTAAATGGATATGTTTAAAGGGCTTTCTATAAAAATGCTCATTAATAGTATGCTATTTTTAGATGGAGACCTTCAGATGAAATGTAATGCAAGATGAAACACAGTCAAGTAAATAATCTATCCACTGAACAGAAACAAATAAGATGGATAAGACAGTCTTACTATTAATGTTTATATCTAAGATGAAGCTTCAGTAGACTGGTGGGTGAGAAGTGTGGCTACAAAAGAGAAATTAAGCTATAGAAATACCTACTAATCAGAAGGCCTCTTTTTTCTAGCTTCTCAAAAGACTATACATATGTTTAGGAGTTTTTATACTAATATTTCACAAAAGCCAGGTAGTTTTGTAAATCTATGTGGGACAATCTTTCATCCTTGTTACAACAGACAGGGCTACTAGTATCCAACAGTTTGTTAAGGGGATAACACCTATTTAAGAGCAAAAATGTTTCAACGTTGACACTGCCCAAGGATCAACTGTAAAATAGTTTCCTACTATTCAGACTTTTTGAAAGTAGAAGTGTAAAGAGGAAAACTGCTGGAAAATATAAGAGTCTGAAATGTTTTCATTAAAGTGGGCAGTAGCAGCCCAGTCTTGTGAATTTCCTGATTCTTCTGCTCAAATATTTGAACTGAAAATTCCAGCTTAAGTGGAAACACAAATGAGTGAGGTTCTTAATAGGAAAGTTATGTTGTGAAGGGAGTTCTTATAAGGGGGGAAAGCACTGACATTCAGAAGACAGTGCCACCATAGAGACAGACATTGGTCCATCCACCCATTCATCCATCCTTCCACTCACCCTTTATTGCGCAGCCAGTGTGTACCAAACATGTTTTCAGGCGCTGTGGCAAAGCTGGCACCTTAAGAGCTGCATGGCATTACTCTTGCCTTTCTGAGCACAGAAGTTTCTCATTCTCTGAGAGGTGGGAGCTAAAAGAGGTTCTGGGATCTCTGGCCAGTGACTGGGGTTTTTCCCACATGTGAATTAGAGCATTGGTTCCCAAACTTGGTTGAAAATCAGAACCACCTGGGTGATTTTTTTATACAGATGTCTGAGCTCCACCTCAGGCCTATTGAATTAGAATAATTGAGGTTAGGGCCAAATACTTATATTTTTAATGAACCCCTAGATATTTCTGAAGGAAGGACAGGTTTGAGAGCCAAGAATTTCGTGCCCATCTTCTCACTGCTTTTGGGTTGTCTTCGTGATCATCAGGTTCCTCATTAATAATGGAAAGACTATTCCTAACAGAGTTAGGGAACTGGCTGTCTTTAGTGAAACATTAGTATAGAAACTTCTAAACATGAGTATGTGTGTGTGTGTGTGTGCATGCTAAGTCACTTCAGTCATGTGTGTCTCTTTGCGACCCTAAGGACTGCAGCCCACCAGGCTCCTCTGTCCATCGGATTCTCCAGGCAAGAATATTGGAGTGGTACCGGGAGCCAGCACACGAGATCCCACCCATGACAAGGTCGTGAGGAGGAGACCTGACAAGCAAGGCAGATCAGGACTTCAGGGATTTCGAAAAGCTGCCCCGGCACTCACCTTAAAGATGATCTCTGTCTTTCTGATGCTTGCTGTATTAGACTACTCCCTAATTTCTGTGACACGGGTAGAAGGCCTTCCCCGATCTCTTTCCAAACAGAATCAACTTAGAACTGTAATTAATATGTCCCCCGGACGGTGGTATCCTATAAGATTATCCAGGATGAAAGGAGTGTTTCAATTTAGACCCCTTTGCTGGCATTCTAGCCTGCTTGGCAAATGCGTACTAATGCACATGACTGCTCACAACACCTTAATCATAAACAGCATAAAGAACCTGATCACACAAAAGGCCCTAATAGGTACAGAGCCCTTCTGGGGTGAAGAAACCCTATTAGAGAACATAAAATATTATTCTAAAGGCGGTTATAGTTAAAGATTTAGAAAAATAAGAGTTTAGAATTGTTAATTTTAACCAGGAATGCTAAACAGGGGCTGTCTCACTGGAGCTGCAGAGTCTTTGTGTGGTAAACCTTTTAGATAAATTTAACTGATAACTTCCGCAAAAGGACTGACCTTTGTGTTCATTAAAGAATAGATTGCGGAAAACAGCTTTGCATTCACCTAGGTCATAAAAAGTCAATAGGCCCCAAGGCCAGAAGATAATGTACAAGACCCTCATAAACAAAGAAGCATGCAGAAAACACCCTGGTTTCCTGAAGAATCAGCTGATGTAATGTTAAACTATCTTCCCCTTAGAAATGTACTAATTTAGGGTATAAAAGCCACGGTAAAAAATAAAGCATTGCCAGACCCTGCTGCACCCCCCGTCTGGTCACTCTCTCTCTCTCTCTCTCTTTCTCTCTCTCTCCCTCACAGACTTGGCCCTATCAAGGCTGGTCTCACGTCTCTCTCTCGCCGACGCCGTTCATCCTGAGGGTATCCCCTGGATCCTGCCGAGGCTGGACCCTGGCAGAGTGGGTTGTCATGCCCTCCTCCAAGGGCTCTTCCAGATTCAGGGATCTAACCCACACCTCTTATGTCTCCTGCATTGGCAGGCAGGTTCTTTACCACTAGTTCTTTACCTCTAGTGCCGCCTGGGAAGCTCAAACATGAATATAGTTTTTGTAAAACATCAAAAGGAAACCCAAAATCCAGTCCTGAATATAGTGCCAAAATCAATGGTATACAAAGGCATAGCAATTAAAATGTATAGCATATTTCCTGTGCAACAGGCATTTTATACACCAAATCCCATTCATGCTCTCTGGATGCATATGACATCTCTTGCAAGCCCTCGTAGAGGTTGAGCACAGACCCCTTAGATTCTGGAGCAAGGCTATGCCATATGCAGGAGGATCCCATTTGCTGTTTGAAATATAGCTCCTAACATGCTGCTGGGTATTAAGAAATTAAGTCATTGGTTCCCAGAAAGGTTGAGTTCAGGATATAATTGCTAATTAAATGAACAGGTGTCACACCGCAGACCCACCTAGAGGTGACTGAGAGACCAATGGTGAGTGGGTATTCTCCCTACGGCCAAGCATGGGCAATGATCTTGATTGCTCGCTTTGCAGAGACAGATGTGGATAGAAGTTAAGACTGATGGGCAGTGGTAGATTGCTTGATCAGAGACATGAAAAGAGCATCCTTGGGAAACTGTAGGCAAGCAAATGAGGGGAAGAGGCGTGTGGAAGAACCAAAGTGGCCAGATCTTTCCAGCTCAGGTTAATGCCTAGAAGAAAGTACCCACCATGGAGTAGACCCTCAACAACCAGGTCAACTGGTGACCTGCCCAGAGGAGGCCAACCATGTCCTCTTCTGCCACCCACGCCTGTGCCCTGAACACATGATGGCAGATGACAGCCACTCACAGACCCCACAGATTGGAATTGCTCTCCCTCAGGCAGGTCCATCAAAGTTTTGACAATGCTAAATGCGAAAACACCAGCAATAAAACAGATCAGTTTGGCAGGTGGGTGGCAGGTTGATGATTCCATAAGCCCTCCACCCAGTAAGAGGCAGAAATGCATTCCTGCTGCAATTTTTACCTACTCTGGGTATGGGTTTGCCTTTGCTCCTTACCATCAAAATATTTACTCCAATACCAAGTCTGTCTTTGTGCAGAAGCGACCTGATGGTTCTTCCGCTTGGACCTGGCCTTGTACATCTCCTCCTGTCTTCCCCAGTGCTTTTCTGTCCCTGAGGCATGAGGTGGACATTGGGGTCTGCTTAGAATTTATGAATTCATTTTTTACCATTCCAGGGAATCAAGGTTTACAGGGCCACCCCTGAGAAGTGGGAGACAGAACTCAAAGGATGAATGTCTTTCCTTTTCTTCTGCTGTGAAGAGAGCACAGTAAGTCCCCTATGTATGAATGAGCTCCATTCTGAGAGTGTGTTTGTTAGCCCAATTTTTTGCTAAGTCTAACAAAGTTAGCCTAGGTACCCAACTAACACAATTGGTTATATATCACTGCTTTTATGCTTGCTTCCAGATATCCTGGGCTTGAAATAAAGATAGTGTACTACTGTACTGTATATAGCAAAGTTCGCAAAAGCACAAACACTTACAGAGGATGCACACACATGACAATGCGTGTGATGTGTGAACTAATTTACCTGATTGGACTTTGGAGCACATGTTCCCATCTTCGAAAGTTCACAACTTGGTTTGTATCTAGGGGACATACTATACTGAGATCCATTTCTCAAAACATCTTGGAAGGACCAGAAAGGAACAGGACAACTTCAAAGAGTTGGAGGAACTTTATGAGTTGGTTACTTTTGACTGCATTGCAGAGTTTTACAATAAATATATGCGCACAGGCAAAAACTTGCTGGGTTTTAAGCAGAGATCATAGATTAAAATAAGGACCTTACAACATGAAAGTTGACTGTCTTAGGCCCCAAGGAGTAAGAGATGTGACTGAACAAGATTCTCCAGTCATAAAAGGCCCAGTATTTCTGAGTCAAACAAATTGACTCAGCTATGCAGCAAAAATCAGATTAAGGGGATTACATTTTCACTCAAGTCCATTGTTTAGATTAGCTTAAATCACTGCATTAGAGAGGCACGGGAGTGAGGAAGCAAGGTGATAGACAGACTTGGGAACTAATTCAAGAAAACACTTTTCTATTGTGGATACTGGCACATGGAACTGACAGAAAGCAAATAGATTAGAAACCAAATACATTTTTAAGAGATTCTGTTGCCAAGGAAGCCACTAGTGCGCTTGCAAAGAATCTGTGACTGTTAAACGTTAAAACAACTCACACTCTCTCAAACCTTGTGACCAGAATATGTTCCAGGAGAGCTCCTGTTCCCTAAGGAGGCAATCCTCCCCATAACCTGCTTCAGATGCTGCCAGGGAGGATGGTGGGCAAGGAAGAAGCTTCCAGAGGCAAGATGGGAACCACAATGTGGTCCTTTGAATGGGAGTTTTAATTGAGGTTATGCTGTCTCTGTTTATATATATATTGTGCATGTGTGTGTGCGCGCGCATGTGTGTGTGTGTGTGATTTGTGTTGGGGGGATCGTAGTGAATAACTACTCTTTCTGGTTCTTGGGCCCTGTCTGCTCCATGGTTTTACAACATCTGGGTTGCACATCACCCAAGATCCTCTCTTGAGTGACTGGCTGTGGCTGATGAATGTTTGGGAAACGCTGGGTCATTTCCCTTGGATAAAAGGTAAGTGTGTTCTCTGGGTAGACAGGAGAGTGAAACAGACATTGGGTGAATTGTTGACAGTCTTACTTGTCAACTAATAAGCATAGGCACCTTTTCTTCTGACTCAAAGCTGTACCACGGTTTCCCACCTCTCTCAGAGACAGCCGTGGGCCAAATGACTGAAGCATGGTCAGCAGGATTCAGGTGGAGGCAATGTGCATGGCTTCCACCTCCAAACCATAAAATGCCCCTCTGTGACTATGTGAGCTTCTTCTTTCTGGCTTACCCTGCTTTCCAGCTGAGTGGAGAAGGCTTTGAAGCCCATTCTGATACAGAAACACATGTTCAGAAGAGGCTGGTCTTCTAAAAGCAGGCTACTATACAGCCTTTAAAAAAAGAATAAAGCTGTCATATGTGTATACATTTGCAAATGGGTCTATCATATATTTTTAAATTAGAGAGGAAACTGTCGATCAGGATGTATAGTTTGATTTCATTGAAAATATTAATATATTTTGTCATATGTGTGTGTCAGGGAGAGGGAGGCATCAATTTAAGTGTCTACAAAAGGTTCAAGGTATGTGTGTATGTACATACATATTATAACATTACAAGCAAGAAAAGCCTGGAAAAAATGCACAACAAACTTGTAAACATTGGATCTCTCTAGAGAATGGGATTTGGGGGAGAATTTAGCTTATCTTTCTTTCTATATTCTTCAAACTTTGTTTAAGCTTGCCTCTCAGATATGATGCTTTCCATTCCCTACTCAGATATTTGTCAAACAAACATCACAAATGGTAAGCGTTTCCCAACTGTCCTCTCTGGTCTACTCAATTCTGCCCATTGCAGATAAAGAGAATGGAACCAGAGGGGTTCTGGAAATCAGCTATAAAGGAAGCACCTATTAAATCTATTAATAGGATTTAATAGATATAGATAGTCTGTTTTATGTATTTATTTTTAAAAAATAATCCTTTAAAAGAGGAAACTGAGCCTTCTGAGAGAGAAGGGGGCTATTTTCAAGTCGCTTTTAGAGACTGACCTATAGTTGGCATAAAAAGACAACTTTGCACCAGGGAATAAGAGAATATTCCTGACAGTATGCAGTATACACACGTATGTGTGGACTGACATGTCCACACATGGGCATGGCCAGATGGTCAATACCAAAATCAGACTGATTATATTCTCTGCAGCCAAAGATGGAGAAGCTGTAGATGGTCATCAAAAACAAGACCTGACGCTGACTGTGGCTCAGATCATTAACTTCTTATGGCCAAGTTCAGATTTAAATTAAAGAAAGTGGGGAAAACCACCAGACCATTCAGGTATGACCTAAATCAAATCCCTTATGATTAGACAGTGGAAGTGAGAAATAGATTTAAGGGATTAGATCTGACAGACATAATGCCTGATGAACTATGGATGGAGATTTGTGGCATTGTACAGGAGACAGTGATCAAGACCATCCCCAAGAAAAAGAAATACAAAAAGGCAAAATGGTTATCTGAGGAGGCCCTGTAAATAGCTGAGAAAAGAAGAGAAGCTAAAGGCAAAGGAGAAAAGGAAAGATATACCCATTTGAATGCAGAGTTGCAAAGAATAGCTAAGAGAGATATGAAAGCCTTCCTCAGTGATCAATGCAAAGAAATAGAGGAAAACAGTAGAAAGGGAAAGACTAGAGATCCTTCAAGAAAATTAGTGATACTAAGGGAACACTTCATAAAAGATGAGCACAATAAAGGACAGAAATGATATGGACCTAACAGAAGCAGAAGATATTAAGAAGAGGTGGCAAGAATACACAGAGAACTATACAAAAAAGATCTTCATGCCCCAGATAACCATGATGGTGTGATCACCCACCTAGAGCCAGACATCCTGAAATGTGAAGTCAAGTGGGCTTAAGAAGCATCACTATGAACAAAGCTAGTGGAGGTGATGGAATTCCAGTTGAGCTATTTCAAATTCTAAAAGATGATGCTGTGAAAGCACTGCACTCAGTATGCCAGCAAATTTGGAAAGCTCAGCTGTGGCCACAGGACTGGAAAAGGTCAGTTTTCATTCGAATCCCAAAGAAAAACAATGCCAATGAATGTTCAGACTACCATAAAATTGCACTCAACTCACATGCTAGCAAAGTAATGCTCCAAATTCTCCAAGTCAGGCTTCAATACTACATGGACCATGAATTCCATATGTTCAAGCTGGATTTAGAAAAGGCAGAGGAACCAGAGATCAAATTGCCAATATCCGTTGGATCATTGAAAAAGCAAGAGAGTTCCAGAAAAACATCTACTTCTGCTTTGTTGACTATGCCAAAGCCTTTGACTGTGTGGATCACAAGAAACTGTGGAAAATTCTGAAAGAGATGGACATACCACACCACCTGACCTGCCTCCTGAGAAATCTGTATGCAGGTCAAGAAGCAATAGTTAGAACTGGACATGAAACAATAGACTGGTTCCAAATCAGGAAAGGACTACGTCAAGGCTGTATATTGTCACCCTGCTTATTTAACATATATGCAGAGTACGTCATGCTAAACGCCAGGCTGGATGAAGCACAAGCTGCAATCAAGATTGCTGTGAGAAATATCAATAACCTCAAATATGCAGATGACACCATCCTTATGGCAGAAAGTGAAGAGAAACTAAAGAATCTCTTGATTAAAGTGAAAGAGGTCAATAAAAAAAGCTGGCTTAAAACTCAACATTCAAAAAATGAAGATCATGGCATCCGGTCTCATTACTTCATGGCAAATAGATGGGGAAACAATGGAAACAGTGACAGACTTTCTTTTCTTGGGCTGCAAAATCATTGCAGATAGTGGCTGCAGCCATGAAATTAAAAGATGCTTTCTCCTTTGAAGAAATGCTATGAACAAACAAGACAGCATATTAAAAAGGGGAGACATTACTTTGCCAAGAAAAGTCCGTCTAGCCAAAGCTATGGCTTTTCCAGTAGTCATGCATGGATGTGAGAGTTGGACTATAAAGAAAGCTGAGCACCAAGGAATTGATGCTTCTGAGCTGTGGTGTTGGATAAGTCTCTTGAGAGTCCCTTGGTCTGCAAGGAGATCCAACCAGTCCATCCTAAAGGAAATCAGTCCTGAATATTCAATGGAAGAACTGATGCTGAAGCTGAAACTCCAATACTTTGGCCACCTGATGTGAAGAACTGACTACATAAGACCCTGATGGTGGGAAAGATTGAAGGCGGGAGGAGAAGGGGATGACAGAGGATGAGATGGTTGGGTGGCATCACTGACTCAATGGACAGGAGTTTGAGCAAGCTCTGCGAGTTGGTGATAGACAGGGAGGCCTGGTTGCTACAGTCTATGGGGTTGCAAAGAGTCGGACATGAAGGAGTGACTGACTGAATACACATACAGAAAATTTTACAGATCATAAGCTCTTGTGGTAGGCTGAAGCTATCTTTCACCTATCAGGCTGGTACTACTTACATTTACTGCTTCACATACTTTTGGGACAACAGGGAAGCCTGGTGTGCATGCAGTCCACGGGGTTGCAAATGGTTGGACATGACTGCGTGCCTGAACTGACCTGAGCTGTGGACATAATTTTTTCGGTAACATGAAGAAACATCAGTGATCTCTTAATTCTTTTCATTTTTGCGGTCCTCTCTGTCTTAACTAATTTCTCTTTCTTCTATTTCTCTCTTCCATCTCTCAGCTCTAACTGCCACAATTTGTTCTTGGCTGCAAGATGCCAGAGGGAAGTGAGTCTGTAGAAGCAGAAGTTTGCAGGTAAGTGCAAATTGGTGGCTGTTGTAACTAGTGTCAACAAGACGCTCATTACTCAAATGTGGTTCTGCAGGCAGGCCCTGAGTTCTCAGAACTCTTTGGAGAGTTCTCAAAGCTCAGATTTGAGACCAGAAAGTAGAAGTTCTGCCTCAGAGGGCTATGGAGCAGCCTGAATGGACACAAGCTCTAATTGTCTTCATGGTTTTACCTGCAGGACAGCACCATGGGGTGAAGTCAACCAGTCAACACTAGGGTCCCATGTCCACCACAACCTGCAGTGGAAGTCCAGCACCCCTCTTACCCCTCAGTTTCCTTCATCTCCCAAGTGAAATCACAGAAATAATAGTGTCTAGTTCATGGAATAATTAAAGTTAGGTGAGAAATGTGACTCCAAATAAGCACTCATTCTAGCAACTGTCTCATTATTTGTAATCATTTTAAGATTTTGACTTGGATACATCGATGTAGGTGATTTCCTCATTAATTTGTTTTGAGCAAATGCTTTTCAAACTTTTGAGAATAACACATTAGTGAGTCATGAAGTCAATTTAGTAGATAATCAGCATTGGAAAAAAATGGAATAGAATAATAATTTTGAAAAAACAGAAGACACTGCACATAAAAATCTAATGTAAAATGCATTGCTCACTGTGCTCTGAGGTCAAATGAATTTGACAAATGACTTGAAGCCAAACAAATATAACAAATGGAAAATTTTTCCCGACTGTCCTCTCTGTTCTATTCATTCTGCCCCTTTCAGATAAAGAGAACAGAACCTGAGGGTGTTTGGAAACCAGCTGTAATGAGAGCAGTTTTTCTTTTAAAGAATGATAAAATGTCTGAACTAATATTTATTTTTTTATTTCTTTAATTTTATAATGGAATATAGTTGATTAACAATGATGTGTTATTCACAAGTGTATTTTGATAATGCATGAGCCTGCTGGGCTGGGGTAAATAACCCTATATGCAAAACAGAAAAAGAGACACAGAAGTACAGAACAGACTTTTGAACTCTGTGGGAGAAGGTGAGGGTGGGATGTTTAGAAAGAACAGCATGTATATTATCTATGGTGAAACAGATCACCAGCCCAGGTGGGATGCATGAGACAAGTGCACGGGCCTGGTGCACTGGGAAGACCCAGAGGAATCGGGTGGAGAGGGAGGTGGGATGGGGAATATGTGTAAATCTATGGCTGATTCATATCAATGTATGACAAAACCCACTGAAAAAATAAATAAATAAAAAAGGAAAAAAAAAAAAAAAGAAAGAAAGCATAGCAAAGGCCAGGAAACAGCCCTTCAGGGGTCTAATCTCAAGTGTCTGAGTAGATGAAAGCTTTAACAAATAGAGCACTCTTTCCAAAGACAGCCAAAACAAAATGAAAGTGGTTGCCTCCAAAAGGAATCAGAGACTCACCCGATCTGGGGGAAAAAAAAAGAAAATTATAATAAATTATAATAAGAATGAATAATAATTGCTTTTTATATGTATCAGTACTGAGTATCTCTCTAATATCTGTTACTACATTTTCTATTCATGTCATTATGGAAGTCAATTCATTTCAATAAAAATATCTACATTACTTGAAAAAAAAAAAAACTCAGAGGCAGTGGTTAGAAAGAATTCATTCAAAAATCTCCATGTGCTACCACTTACCAGGTATACAGGGCAAAGGATGGAGGCTTGTTAGGACTAACCAGGCCAAGGATTTCATTTGTGTTTTTGTCTGAAACTTTTTCTATAGTTCAAGTACCCAGAACTGTGACAGATGGCCAGAAGGCCTTTATGGTTCCTTTACTTCTATAAACCTGTCACTTAAAATTCTGACAGTAAGTAATGCTTGGGGAGAAAACCTCATCATGTTTAGTCTTCCGAAGTGAGTGAAGAAAAGTGAAATCATTTTGAATTCTCATTTTTAAAAAAATTATAGAGTTTGTCAACGTTTATGTATTTCTGTGTCCATTTCCACTGTCTCTTCATGAATATATTCAATGTATGTATATACAGCTTTGTATGGGTAGCCAAATACAATGAAAGCAAAACATAATACTAATTAAAAACATATGGGAAAACCAGGCTTGGAAGCAGAATTAGGTTGCTTGAACTGGTGTCTGAAATTTATGCCCAAGGAACTGGTTTATCACTAACTTGTAGAATCTACACTTTTTCCCCCTGGTATCATTTAATATGGAGAAACCACTTATAAATAATCATGATAGTGTAATTGTATATGTTGCTGTTGGTTTAGGTTATTTTCTTTGGTATTTCCTTTTGTAATATTAGGAGCCATTCATTATAAATACCTTTAGTTCCAACAGAATTAGCGACCTAATATTAATCAGAGAAAAACATTATTTAGAAAATATGACTCAATATACATCATGGGGTAATTTTCCTCTTTGCATCATGATTTCGATTGAAATACATCTGAAGTGCTAATTATAGAAATTGTAGGAATCCCACAGAGAGCTTTGTTGGAATCGAAATCATACGCTCTGAGCTGGATGTCTATTACCTAATGCATAGCAGATCACCATTTTTATTATATTGGCTAATGTGTATCTCTGTAGTATCTTTAAAGAAAGATAGAAAAGAATAAAATATCTGTATCTGTTTGTAGTTATAGACATATATAAAGATATATGCAGATCTGTATCTATACAAATTTGCATAAATATCATGATAGTTTCATTTTATATGGTCTTTTTGCAATGGTCAATGTCTATTATTCCCTCCTTAAGTTTTGGTACTTGTGAGTTTGGAGGTTACAAATAGTGATCTAGGGGCTGGGAATGTTTTGGGATTCAAATATAGTTGGATGGGTTAAGCCTGAAGGTGGATGATGGAGAGGTCCTGAATTAGTGTGTGATCACATCGTTAGATTTCTTCCTAGGAGACTCATAGCCAAATTCTTCTCAACCACTTGTTCCCTCTGAGACCCTAGACAAATTATTGAAATTCCTAAATCTGAATGGAGTAAGTAATAACTTTAGAAAATGTGTTTCCCATCCTGTCATTACAGGTAGATTAGCAGACATATTAAAGACCAAGCGAGGTAACTAAATCCAAGGGTAAATATGTTTTACTTAGATTGGGACAGCCATATAGTAGATTGCTAACTATCCCTGGTGAATCCAACTTTGAATATAAACATACTCATACACACCCTTCTCACAATAACTGTGAACTCAATCATGTGACTTGCCTTGTCCAATGGGGCATTAGAAAATATAGCAGAAGCAGACACTTGATAAGTACTTGTTTACTGGGGATTAACTGCTAGGGATGTTGCTGTGATTATGAAAGATACAGAGTTTACTGCTGAAGAGGTCACGTGAAGGAGAGCCCAGCCAACTGTGCTTGCTAACCACAACCTGCACAGATCAGCCTTGGCCTCACCACCAGATAACTGTATCCACCTAGGCAATATCAACAGAAGAACCACCCAAGTGAGCAAAGCCCCATGAGAAGAATTGTGATCAAATTATTATTTCAAGTTTTGGGTTGGTTTGTTACTTGTAAGAGATACCTGATACATTCAGTTATCTGGTAGGATAAATGTTTTAGGCTGTTGTTATTGGAACCGATAAATGATACCTAGGAGTGAACAATCACAGAAATTAAAAACATGCACCACTTGCAGATAAATGAGTTAAAATAGCAAGTGCACAAAGCATAATCAGAAAACAGATTTAAAAACTGAATAGCAAACTTAGAGTTGTCTTTGTGAACAAATTTTCCATGTTAGATGACTACTTTGTGGTGTATACAGAAAATCAATATATGTTACATATATATATATAACTTACTGAAACATGATTTTCTGTGAAGCATATGCTGGAAAATCTTGCACAAGGATTCTTCACTTTGAGTAATGGTACTACAGGTGCATTGCACTTGAAGGACCGTCCCAAGGGTACCAATGTAAGCTGCCTTGCAGTCATCACTTCCAGAGCAAGTGAGGTCTTGCTTGCTTAAGGTACCAATGCATGTCTCATCCTCATGGCACTTTCTCATCACATGCTGCCAGCACTTTGCCTGGAATGTTCCATAGCGCCTCCTAGAAAGAGTCAGGAAATGGATTGAGTCTCTGAATATAATTAATTCACACTAACATGTAGTGATATCTCACCTGACAAAGAAAGAAAGAAAGAAAGTGAAGTCGCTCAGTCGTGTCCGACTCTTTGCGACCCCATGGACCATAGCCTACCAGGCTTCTCGGTCCATGGGATTTGCCAGGCAAGAATACTGGAGTGGGTTGCCATCTTCTCTGTGGGAATCTTCCCAACCCAGGGATCCTGCATTGTAGGCAGACGCTTTACCCTCTGAGCCACCTGACATAAAACAAAATGCCTTCTGGATGCTTCTAAACATAGCTAGAAACTACGTTTGTACATTCCAAACATCCCAATAGAGTGTGTAGAAGAAAAATTAGAGAAACTTTGTGAATTATTTTCCTTCCGTGATGAAAGACAGAGGCTAAGTTTAGGATTCCCTGGATGACTCTTCCTTCCTTCCTAATTTTATTTCAGTGGGTGATGATTTGCAGTACGAACTACTTGGGAGATTTATTAGCAATAATTTTTGAAGCAGAATGTGGTTTTGAGACTGTATTTGACCATTACCTCCCACCAAGTGATCTCAGAAAAGACTCCTGACTTTTCATGAGAGTTCTCCCATAGGATGGGAGGTCCTGTGCTCTTTCTCAATGTTTCTAGGCAGACTAATTAGAATTAACATTAATGCTCTGGGGTTCTCTGGCAGCATGAGCTAATTTAAAGCAAAACATGAGTTTATTTGATAGCTGAGATAATCTGCTAGAACCACATCCATTCATAAATTTTCTGACTACATACTTCATTCTTGCTGTATTAACCTTGAATAGAAGTCTGGATAATGTACAATAATTTCATATTTGAAACTTTCATAGTAAGAAGATATCTACTCAGTGGAACCAAGGATATTAATCTTTCTCTGTAATATTTATCACCTATAATTATTTTTTTTCCTTTTCTTGAATAGATCACTATAAAACATGCATGGAAAGCCTCTGAGTATATGCCATTTGTCCTGACTTTACTTGCTTTCATGATGTTACTCTGCTTAAATCCATAAATCGCATCATTTTTAATAATCTTGTATTTTAAGTCATCTTAAAGGAATCAGATTTTAAATACAATGGTAAAAATTAACATATATTTACATTTATATTTAAGAAAATATTGCAAATATTTGAGCATATAATTCTGAATCCAGAAGAACAAGTATGTTCCTTTAATGCAATTGAGAATTATGTATAAAATGCCATCTAAATGTAAGCACTGGCAGTATTGATTGTCATTTATGAGGTTGAGAGGTGCCATTTATTCTTTCTTAAATGTATGTTTACAAAGTTTAAGTTACATGATTTATGTCTTCATAAAAGTTATTTCATTCAAAAAAGTTTTGAAGGTGGGAGGGGGGTTCAGGATGGGGAACACATGTAAATCCATGGCTGATTCATGTCGATGTATGGCAAAAACCACTACAATATTGTAAAGTAATTAGCCTCCAACTAATAAAAATAAATAGAAAAAAAAAGTTTTGAAATTTTGAAAAACTGACTAACTGAAGGATATTTAATTAAAAATAAAAATATAATAAAAACTCATTGGTATACTCATTATCTAAATCATTTGAAAAATAAATATGACAAACATTTTATATTATAGGAATTTTCATTTCTGTTTGAAATGCTTTGATGTGTAACTGTTTCATTATCCTTATTTTCTTGACATTCTTCAGTTTCTTATTCTGATTTTTTGTTTGAAACATTATCTAAGGGAGTAATTTTTAAAATAGAGTTGATCATTTTGTTTTAGTTTTGCTATAAATTTCTGGTTGCATCATAAACCATAAGAGAATGTGGTCTGTGTGATTTCTGCATATAGAATGTATTACATTTGCTTTTGTGACTTAATATATAGTCAAACTTTGCGAATATTCTCTGGCACTTAAAGATGTTTATGGTGAAGTTTTGTTTCTAAAAAAGTAGGTAACATTTCTTCTAAGCAAACATTTTTTTCACTACTTTCTGGAGCTTATACATATGAAAAAACATAATTTCCTATAAATCCCTAAATACTTATAATTGACAAAATATAATCTCACTTTCCAGTGTATATATCTGTATTGAGCAAAATTAATTGAAAAAATAGTCTTTATATCACCTTTTTCTGTCTTTTCAAAGACAGAGGAGTTTTAAAATCTGTCACAAATAGAGGAATCTTGTACAGGGACAGAGGTTGTATTTTAAATTCTAACTGTTCTGCTTTGCTCCAGGTATAAGCACTTCTGCAGGAAAGATATTTGATAAATTCTTAACACTCTCACTGAAGAAGTTGTTTTTCATTGGGAGATTTTTTTCCATCTGAATTACATTAACGATAATTTAATAAAAATACTGGAAATCTCCCTAAGGCAAAATATGCTTGAGCAAATGACAGAATTTGTCTTTTCATCTTGACAGCTAATATTGTATAATATTTCCATCTCCTCTATAAAGTATTCATTACGAGACTATTTGCACATGGTGAAAAGAAATAGAAGACACACAGTCCTTAATCTCTAAATTAATATACAAAATGTAGAAATTACATAAGAAGAGACATGTGTCTGTATATTAAAACATTATAAACATTAAGTACAAGATACTTAAAAATGGAGGGAAATGAGGTGGCATTTAAAAAATTTATTTATTTATTTTAATTGGAAGCTAATTACTTTATAATACTGTAGTGGTTTTTGCCATACATAGACATGAATCAGCCATGGCTGTACATGTGTCCATCTCTTGAAGGCATATCATGTTCTAGACCCTGCACTACGCACTTTGGAGAGGTCAGGAAACCCAGGGTTTCTTGTAGAGGAAAAGTAGCAACTCTGTACCAGTTAATCTGAGAAAGTGTTGATGCCACGGCAAGGCTCACGCAAGAGTGTATGTTTCAGAATCCGTCACAGAGCTTCTCAAAGGTCTATAGCAGCAGACTCCATCACTCACATTAAAATATTTTATTTTATAGGGAAGCTCAGTTATGTCATGCTGAGAAAATTGAGTACAAATCAGTCCAAGATAATAAGGTAGAATACCCAGTGCCTTGGCACTGGAATCAGGTAAAGCTGGGTACCCACCATGGAGACATCTGGCATTTTTACATGGATTACTTAAAAAAAAAAGTGTTCCTTGGCTGGTTAAAATGTTATTTGGTTTCATTGTTAGTGTAGATAGATATATGACAGATAGTAATATTCTATGAGAATATTAGTGTAAGCAAACATTTTTACCATATTTCCTTGATTATAGGTGATAACATTACTTTACTACACCTAAAATCACTTTGGCAATTAAGTTATTGTTTTCATTAAATGCATTTTAATTTTTTATTAATTTTTTGTCATTGAGCTTAAGACTAATTCCAAACACATTAGGGAAATTAAAACGTGCAAGAAGTCTGCATCTTTGAATCAATGAAATACAATAGTTCACTTAATAATAGTTTTTGAGCTATAAATGAGTTTGAAAAATGTAAATTGCATTATAAAAATATTTTTTGATGTTAATTTTAGTATTATCTCAAGAGAAAGAATTAGTAAACTTAAACTAACTGATAAACATTTACAGGACAAGATCCTTGAACAAAACTTTCTTGAGAATTTTGGCATTCTCTATGGTACATTGAAGGAAAAAAAAAGCTCAAGCATTCTGTTGAGATCTTCACCCTTTATCTTATAGAACGTGCATTATAAGGAAGTAGTTGTCTTTTTTGACAAATATTTGCAAGACCTGGAGCTACTTTGCAAGCTGGAATGACTGACAGTGAAGGTGTGAGGAGAGTTAAAGTTGAAGGAAAGAACTTTACCAAGAATCAGACCTTTAAGAAATGATGTCACTAAATCTCATTTTCTAGTGGTTCAAGCAGGTGACAAAAGTGACAAATCTCTCCTTGAGCTACCACACTGAGCCCCTCCTCCACACTAAATGTTTATTTTGATCTTTAAATGAATTCTTTATATATAGAGTTTTATTCATTTAAATACAATTAAGCAATACTTTCCCTAATAGAAAGTACTGAGCAAGCAAACTAGTATAAATTATCTTGGGATGATTATCCTAGGAAGCAGAAGATTCATCCCATAATTACACAACTGAATGCTGGTTTTTAAAGAAAGCTCCTTTAACGTGGTAACACCAATGTTACAGATAGTTTTGATTCTATTCTTTCCTCCATCTTCTTACTCACTTCCAAAGAGGCCCACTTCACTGCGGCTTTCTTACCACACCTAAGATCAATTTGCCTTGAATTTTTAAGGAAATGTGTTTATCGAAGACCACAGTGAGGAAAAGAGAAAGTCAGGGTGTTGGATTCAATTTATGATTCCCAGGAGGAGTTACCTGCAAAGGTAAAGTCTAGATTCCACTAGCAGCCGGAGTGGAAATTTTAATAAGTTGAGCAGATCATTCACACCTCTGCTCAAAATCCCTCAGCATGGCTCCGCTTTCTCAGAGTAAATCCTATCTCCTATTCCTCTGCGCCTTGTACACTCCTCCTCCTTGCATCAGAGCCTGCCACGTACATTTCTTCTCTGGCACTGGCTCACCCTTCTGTTTGGTATCTCTTATTTCTGAAACTCACTGAGAGAAGCTCATTTTTTCGCTTCTTCAGCTCTCGTAAAATGTCTCTCCTGGGGCCATCCCACTGACACTGCAATTCTTTTATTCTTTCTGCCATTCACATTCCCCCTTATTGCACATGCATGTGTGTGTGCTTGTGAATCTCCAGAGTACTCATCATCATACAATATAAAAATGTTAGTCACTCAGTCGTGTCCAACTCTCTGTGACCCCGTGAATTGCCCACCAGGCTCCTCTGTCCATGGAATTCTCCAGGCAAGAACACTGCAGTGGGGTAGCCATTCCCTTCTCCAGACCGTCTCCCTGACCCAGGGATTGAAACCAGATCCCAGCAGATTCTTTACCATCTTAGCCACCAGGGAAGCCCATTTACAACTGAGTGAATAATACACACTTTCCCTATTTATTTTCTGTCTACACCTACTGAATACATTCCACAGGGCAGGCATTTTTGTATCTTGTAACCAGATGCGTAAAATAGTACTAGATGACTGGTAATTGCTTTTTGAATAAACAAGTAAATGACTAACATTACTGCCCTGAGAATCCAGGGTGAGAGGTTGGGAAGAGGGGAAGGGGTGCATTCCTGACACCATGACACATGTGTGCGAGGGAATCCGAACTCTAGCCCCTTCCTCATCTCCATCCCAAAACACAAAAGATTTATTGTGAAGTTTGAAGAGTCACCTCATCAGAATCCTGAGAGGTTATCAGCCTTATATAATCATACCCCCCAAAGCCAATAATAAAACTGACACATAAGCCAGGTCTATTAAGCAATTCATGAGTCTCACTTGAATCTGTAATTTTATTAATAATGCTATTTCATGATTACCCAATCCTGACATAATGATTTTTTTCTGTTTCCAAAACACATTATGCATTTGAGTCTCCAGAAGAATACTACACACATCCCAGAGATTCAAAACTATGAATTGTCTGGCTTTCTTTACGTCATGTTGGATGACGGTGGGAACTCTAGCTAATGGAATGAGATCAAGTGTTGGGACTGAAGTGTAACAAATAAGGTGCCAAATCAGAAAGCAGGGTGCGCATGTTTTTACTCACCTGCATAATTCATCATCTTGGCAGCTGTGAATTACATCGAGGCAGGTGGGGGTTGGAACTCTGTTCACTGCACATGGCCTGCTGTGGAGTGCTTCTCTGGACTGTTGACAAGGCTCATCAGTGGGAGCACAGTCACAAAAAGCCAACATCTGGGCAATGTTAAACGGCATATTTTGATAGAAGAAGCGGATGGCCGCTTGGCAGTGTTTCACATCGCACAGATTTCCATTTGCTGAGCAAGCTTTCAGGTAAAGGGCCAGCTGAGCATTGCAGAGTGCATCCCCAACACAAACCTCTGCCACCTCCAGGCAGGACTGGACCCCTCTGCCTCCTAGAAGGAAGGGTACGTCCAGGTTGTGGAACAGTAAACAGAGAGCCGTACATACAGAATCTGCCCAACACTATGAGAAACCCATGAGCAAAATACAACAATGTGCCCATATATTGCTTTTGGCAAATATTCCTGTTTATTTTGTTTACTTTTTTTTTTAAGAGTTGGTATAAACTTACTGGTCCTGAGCAGTGGGGTACTTGAACCATCTTTCACCTACACTGGACATGTATTATGATCCAGAAGTGGTGGGGAGTGTATAAGACCGAGACTGAACTGCAGAAAAAAAATCCTTGAGCCCAAGTTTCTCACCTGTAAACAATACAGCTTTAGAAATTGGATTTGAATCTAGCTGATGGTGTGTTCAGTGGCTCAAATCAAAATGATCCGTGTTCTATTGCACTTTTTATTTGAAGGAGAAATCTTGACTAAAGTTTCCATGTAGCTATTCCAACATGTAAAAATGTTCACATTTTGGATCTAGTCTTTGTTTTTAATTGTGAGTATTTCTCCACACAACTGTAAATAAATGATAGACAAGCAAAATAGATGCTTTGAAATATTAGTGGAAGAAATGCAATGATTTGTTGCATTTTCTAGTATTAGAACAATTAAAATTCACATGACCCATTTTGTAATGACATATCTTGAAGAAGCCTAGTAACTACATTTCAAGTTATATTGTCCAGTATTCACAATGCAAATCAAAATGACTGTTTATAAACATTACCATGATAGGGAAGAGTGCTTAGATTCCACTTGTATTTATTATCCTCTTTTATGTTATCTAGAAGGAAAAGAAAGAGACTATTTTATTAGTGAACAATTTTCTAAATTTAATAGGAGAATGTGGACAACATTTATCAATGTTGTCCAGTAAAAATACATATAAGCTCATGTAACCCTTATTTAACCTTGGTACACAGAATTAGTGACGTACAGATGAAGAAAAACAAACCACTGTAACATCATTCAAGTCAGCTAAACAGCTCTGCTCTGAGTATTCAGTTACTCGAAGATTTAAACAAATGCTAATGACTAGGCCATGTGCAGAGAGGTAAATAAAGAGTCTGTCTGGGGAGAAAGAACAGAAGAAATATTGTCTGAACCAAAAAACTCTTCCCGGTAAGGTCTTAATTAGATTGAAAGGCAATTTAAAGACTATTTCCACCTCTGACTATCTTAGCTTCCCAGAGTTTTTAGGAAGTATAATTATAGAGTTGGAGAGGTTGATGACCATCTAATTCTAAAAATCTTTTATTCAAGAAACATTGGTCAAGTTCCCACTACATACCAGGTGCCATACTGAAGACGAATTTTCAGTCCCTGTTGTCAAGACTTATATAGGAAATGGAGACATAAAAACAAAATCAAAATAAAACAGAAGGAGAAATAATAGATATATGCATAAAATGATAGGGGAAGACTATGATCAGATTTTTATTTTAAAATGAAAATTCATTTTTTGCCACTGGTGATTGATTAAGATATTGGCTTCCATTACAGGTTATTGATTAGGAGATTGATTTCTGTTATGGCATGTGTCTCTTCAAGATTCAACTTGTACTGGCTTGAGCTGTCTCTCCAAGCTCCCTGCCTGCCTATCTATGCACATATATGACGGTACAATCATAAAACAATTCTTTTTACCCCCAGAGATGTCAGACTTTCCAGACTCTGCATTGTGTCATCTGTTCTCATTATACATGGTTTTCACATTTCTACTGGTTACGTCTCAGCTAAAGAATCACTATCTCTTCAGGAATCCACCTTCCTATGTTTCTGAGAAGACCCTTCTGTTCCATATTGAAGGAAATCCCAATAAGCAAATTTCAGAGAATCCTATAGCTTTTTTTTTTAACAGATACAAAAGTCTAGGCTAGCTAGACCTTCTATGATAGGTTAATAGCTGTGCTTTGGCACTGTCTGATATCACTGTGCCATTGTTTAAAATGTATTCAATAAACTATCATTAAAATATAAACAAACATTGAATTCACTTATTGTTATGAACTAAATTTTGTTTGCTTCCAAGATTCATAAGTTGAAGCCCTAACTCCTGATATAACTGTATTCGGAGATGGTGTCTCTAGGGAAGTAATTAAGGTGAAATGATGTCCTAAATGTGGGGCCCTGATCTGGTAGATCAGTGTTCTCATAAAAAGAGACATTAGTGAACTTCCTCACTCTTCCTGGCCATGTGTACACCTCATGGGAATGTCCTGTAAGGACCTGGCAAGAAGCCAAGAAATTTGCAAGCCAGAAAGAGAGCTCTCACCAGAAACTGACCCTGCTGGACTTTGATCTGGAACTTCCAGTCTCCAGAATGATGAGGAAATAAATTTCTCTTGTTCAAGCCACCCAACCTCTGGTATTTTACTAGGGCAGCCCAAGTGGACTAATCCACTCAAAATACTAGCAATTCTTACAAAAGCAATTATTTTATCATGGGGAAAATAATTCTATCTTGGATCCATATTATTTTATGTAATATGAGTAATGCACTTTAATAAATTGTTTGCACATTGAATTCTAATTTCATGTAGTGCACACATAGGTATGTGTGCACATTTTTCCTGGAGAATATTGTAGACTGTAGCTTAATTGCTGGAAAGGAGCTAAAGATCAGTATGTTGTGGGAGCACAGAGAAGCATGGGGCACCAGAACTTCATCTGTGTCGTATGATCACATATATCAAACAATGCACAGTGCTTATATATACCACATCTTTATCCATTCATCTGTTGATGGGCATTTAGATTTCTTACATGTCCTGGCTGTTGTAAATGGTGCTGCAATGAACACTGCATGTGTCTTTTTGAATTATGGTTTTCTCAGGGTATACGCCCAGAAGTGGGATTGTTTGTCATATGGTAGTTCTATTTTTAGTTTCTTAAGGAACCTCCATACTGTTCTTCATTGTGATTGTACATATATACAATGGAAGATTACTCAGCCATTAAAAAGATCAAAATTGGGGCATCTGTAGAAATGTGGATGGACTAGAGTCTGTCATGTAGAGTGAAGTAAGATGGAAAGAAAAAAAGAAATATTCTGTATTAACGCATATATGTGGACTCTGGAAAAATGGTACAGATGAACCCATTTACAAGGTAGGAATAGAGACATAGACATAGAGAACAGTCATGTGGACATGCGGCAAGGAGGGATAAATGGAGAGATTGGGATTGATGTATGTACATTAACATATGTAAAACAGATGGCTGGTGGGAAGCTGCTCTGTAGCTTGGGGACCTTAGTTTGGTGTTCCATGGTGACCCAGATGGATGGGACGGGGTTGGTAGCTGATTCATTTCATTGTACAGCAGAAGCTAACACACCATTGTAAAGCAACTATACCGTAATTTAAAAACACAGTGTTCCCTCTTCTTGATCCACTCATATTGATACGCCGACTCTGCTATCTTCTCACCCTTCTCCTTCTCTAGTCCAAGACACCATGCATTTCTCTATTGACCTCATCTACTGCCATGATCCCATTTGCCATCCATCAGTGAGTGACCTCCTGATTTAGACCTGTGCAGACCTCCGGCTGCACAGATCTCACTCCTATGTGTCATGCAAAGCATTTAGGCTTCAGTTCCATACTGAGAGCTGTCTACTTGATATCTCCACATGGGTATCTAGTAGACATTTCACACTGACCACATCCCAGACTGACTCCTGACCTCTCCTCTGTCTCACTCCCAAAACCTCTTCTTCCTATAGTTGTTCCCATGTTAGTAAATGAAAATAATGGCAACCACATCCTTTCTAATTATTCAGGACCTTGGAATCAATATTGATTATATTTTTTCCTCGCAGCCCCACATGATCCACTCATATCAAGCATACCAAGAGTCTGACAGTTGTCCACACTGTCCCATCAACCATTATCTTTTTGCTGCATCATTATATAAACTTCCTAATTGGTCTTCCTACTTGGGCATTTGCTTCTCTTCAGTCAATTGTCAACACAAAATCCAGAGTTTTCCTCTTAAACATATACATCAGACCATGACATTCCCCTGGCTCAAACCCTTCAGTGGTTTCCTGTATCACTAAGAGTAAGAGCCAAAGGTTTTGAAACCCACAAAGCCTTTCACGATCCTGCCCCTATTTTATTCCTGGTCTCATCTCGGCATCTCATCCCCTGCTCTCTCATCTCTACCCCTACTGTCATCTTTGCGCCTCCTCAAGCTTCCAGACCATGCCCAGCTCACCTTGAGCTATTTCTGCTGCCTGAAGTGCTCTTTCCTAAAATACCCACATGACTCATCCCTTGCCTCTTTCTGTCTTTACTCAAACATTAATTTCTTCAGAATGACTTCCTGGCCATCCTATTAAAATTACAAACCACCCACTCAGACTTCCTTTTTCCCCTACCTGTATTATTTTCCTCCTTAGCATTCATACTGCTTATTTTTTTAAATTTAATTTATGTTTTATATTTTATTGGAGTATAGTTAATTTACAACATTGTATTAATTTCAGTGTACAGCAAAGTGATTCAGTTATACATATACACATAGTGATTCTTTTCCAGGTTCCTTTTCCACATAGATTCTTACAGAATTTTGGGGAGAGTTCCCTGTGCTACACAGTAGGTACTTGTTGGTTACTTATTTCATCTATAGTAGTGTATGTTAATCCCAACCTCCTCATTTATGGCCCCATCCCACCATATTTCCCCTTTGGTAGCACTCATTCCGTCATACCATTTAAAATATACCCTCCAAATCTTTTATCTTATTAATATGCTTTTACTGAATGTTACAGCCTACAACAAGATCCCCGCTTTGATGATCTTGGTACTCACTTCCCCAGCTGCTGGTCTTCGTCCAGCAGTGCCCCATCCAAAGGAAGCTGCCACACCCAGGGGGACAGACTTTCCCAGGGGACAGCTCCTATCTAAGGACTAGTTCAGATGAGGGGCTCAAAGAGGCAGCATCTCTAAAGGGCCATTCCAGGGCTAAACTTCTTGTGAAGTCAACGAAGTTTGCTGTGGTCATTGCCTTGCATGTCAATTTTTCCCACCCCCTAATCCTGCTTTTCCCACTTCATCCTAGATTTTGTTCTTGAGCCCCCAGCCTAATACTATTTTGTATGCAAACCTCTGTCTCAGAGTCTGTTTCCAAAGAAGCTAACCAAGACACTCCTCAGTTAAGAATATAAGGTCCTAGAGAACAATGATTTGTGTGTGTGTTTGTGATTTTTGTTTGCTTTGTTAACTGTTTTTTCCCCAGGTCTTAGAACACAGCCAAGGACATGGTAAGCATCAAAGCAATATCTGTTAAATAAATAAATAGTCATCCCTTACTATATTATCTATTTTTTAAAAAATTTTTAAATCCCTTAAAAACAACAAGTTTTAAAAATGAAGGGCAGTGTTATTGTTACTGCATTGTTTTTTTTAATCAACTAGACTTAGGACTTAGCACATTTTCACTGTCTTATAAGTACTTGTTCAATGAATCGATGAATAAAACTCACATTATTTTAAAACATTTTGGCATTTCCCTCTTTCTTCATAATCTCTTTTAGATATAGTCATAGTATTTTTTTTTTTTTAATTTCACTTTCTGTGACAAACACAGGCAGAAATGACAGAGCTGGAATCAGAAATTACTCTTTAGTCAGTTGGCACTTGTGATTATACTTAAGATGCTAAAATTCTTCCCTTTAATACTGACCTGAAACAATGCCCACATTGAGTTCATTTTCACTGTCTTCAGTGAAGGATGGAACTGGGTTTATTTGAGCATCCTTTACGCAAATGTCCTCAGACAAGCTTTTCCAAATTTCAGTGCACTCTGCTTTCGAAGGGTCACTGCACTGACAATTCCGCAAGATTGTTTCTTGCAGACTTTCTCTCAACGTTGCACAGAGGTAGCTTCCATCAAGGGTCTTGCATTGTTCTGATTCCCTTCTGCAGGTTTTCTTGAAACTCTCATACAAAAGGGCACAGTGTTCAGATTCCTGGCAGATACGTGCTGCCATGATGCAGTCGCTCTTTTTTCCCATTGTTAATGATGTCTCTTTCTCATGGAGCCACTCTGTGATGTTTGATTGTGAAGCCAAATTTGAGGACAGTGCTGATTCTTCTATATTTTTAAAAATGACTAAAATTAAATAAAGCTCATTTAGTTTAAATTTAAATAAGCTCATTTAAAGCCATTTTAATGTTTCCTAAAAAGTGTGTAGACATATTTTATAAATATTCTACTGTCTTTCAAAAACCACTGAAGACATTATTTCAAGACAGTTATTACAAATGACTTTGATATTTTAAAAAGTTTGAAATAAAAAATAATGATTATTTATAGTTTATGTAACAAAACATAATGGTAATGCTCAACTTCTTTTCCTATTTCATCCTCATGATTTCCTTCTGTCTTTTCATTACATTTGATGATGATTGGTAGAAATCATTGTAACTTACAATGCTTAGGAAAAGCCCAGGTGTTAATCTCTCTGTCGTGTCTGACTCTACGTGACCCTATGAACTGTAGCCCTTCAGGCTCCTCTGTCCATGTGGTTTTCCAAGCAAGAATACTGGAGTGGGTTGCTATTTCCTTCTCCAAGGGATCTCAGCCCAGGGATTGAACCTGGGTCTCCCACATTATAGGCAGATTCTTTACCGGCTGAGCTGCCATCCATTATTCTCTTTGTATAAACTTTGTGTGTTTCTATTTCCTCCCAGAAATATACCTATACTAAAGTGTTTCTGCACAGTTTTTTATTATTTCCCCTTTAAGAAGCCTTTTTTAGACAGTTTTTTCCTAATGCTCTTACCCCCTCATGATTTTTAATTCCACAGCTTTATCGTGTATCTTTTCAGGGGCTATATGTGTATCTGTGCTTTATACATGTGAGAGGTTTCCTGCCCACCCCTAAGAACCAATTTCCACTCCTTGGAAGTTATAGCCCTCATAGAGAGTGTATGTTCTATGAGAGAATTCCAATCAATGCATAATTATATAAACTTTATAGGAAGAAGATAAAAACCACCTCAGTGTAAGAATCTTTACTTAACCTAAGGTCTCAGTAGTATATCACCTACCTCTAAAATGTCTCATCCTCCGTCTGAGGTCCTTCATGTGGATCTCCACAATGAACAATTTCTTGACCCTACAGTACATAGGGTCACACAGAGTTGAACACAACTGAAGCAACTTACAGCAGACAGGGATCAAGACCATCCCCAAGAAAAAGAAATGCAAAAAGGCAAAATGGCTGCCTGAAGAGGCCTTACAAATAGCTGTGAAAAGAGGAGAAGTGAAAAGCAAAGGAGAAAAGATATACCTATTTGATTGCAGAGTTCCAAAGAATAGCAAGAAGAAATAAGAAAGCCTTCCTTACTGATCAGTGAAAAGAAATAGAGGGAAACAATAGAATGGGAAAGACTAGAGATCTCTTCAAGAAAATTAGTGATACAAAGGGACATTTCATGCAAAGGTGGGCTCAATAAAGGACAGAAATGGTATGGACCTAACAGAAGCAGGAGATATTAAGAAGAGGTGGCAAGAATACACAGAAGAACTGCACAAAAAAGATCTTCATGACCCAGATAATCACAATGTTGTGATCACTTACCTAGAGCCAGACATCCTAGAATGTGAAGTCAAGTGGGCTTTAGGAAGCATCACTATGAACAAAGCTAGTGGAGGTGATGGAATTCCAGTGGAGCTATTTCAAATCCTAAAAGATGATGCTGTAAAAGTGCTGCACTCAATATGCCAGCAAATTTGGAAAACTCAGCAGTGGCTACAGGACTGGAAAAGGTCAGTTTTCATTCCAATTCCAAAGAAAGGCAATCCCAGAGAATGTTCAAACTACCACACAATTGCACTCATCTCACATGCTAGTAAAGTAATGCTCAAAATTCCCCAAGCCAGGCTTCAGCCATACCTGAACCATGAATTTCCAGATATCCAACCTGGATTTAGAAAAAACAGAGGAACCAGAGATCAAATTGCCAACATCTGTTGGATCATCAAAAAAGCAAGAGAGTTCCAAAAAAAAAAAAAAGAAAACCATATATTTCTGCTTTATTGACTATGCCAAAGCCTTTGACTGTATGGATCACAATAAACTGTGGAAAATTCTTCAAGAGATGGGAATACCAGACTACCTGACCTGCCTCTTGAGAAACCTGTATGTAGGTCAGGAAGCAACAGTTAGAACTGGACATGGAACAACAGGCTGGTTCCAAATAGGAAAAGGAGTATGTCAAGGCTGTATATTGTCACCCTGCTTATTTAACTTATATGCAGAGTACATCATGAGAAACGCTGGGCTGGAATAAGCACAAGCTGGAATCAAGATTGCCCAGAGAAATATCAATAACCTCAGATACGCAAATGACACCACCCTTATGGCAGAAAGTGGAGAAGAACTAAAGAGCCTCTTGATGAAAGTGAAAGAGGAGAGTGAAAAAGTTGGCTTAAACTCAGCATTCAGAAAACTAAGATTATGGCATCTGGTCCCATCACTTCATGGGAAATAGATGGGGAAACAGTGGAAACAGTGTCAGACTTTATTTTTTTGGGCCCCAAAATCACTGCAGATGGTGATTGCAGCCATGAAATCAAAAGATGCTTACTCCTTGGAAGGAAAGTTATGACCAACCTAGACAACATATTAAAAAGCAGAGACATTACTTTGCCAACAAAGGTCTGTCTAGTCAAGGCTATGGTTTTTCCAGTAGTCATGTATGGATGTGAGAGTTGGACTATAAAGAAAGCTGAGCGCTGAAGAATTGATGCTTTTGCTTTTCAACTGTGGTGCTGGAGAAGACTCTTGAGAGTCCCTTGGACTGCAAGGAGATCCAACCAGTCCATCCTAAAGGAGATCAGTCCTGGGTGTTCATTTGAAGGACTGATACTGAAGCTGAAAGTCCAATACTTTGGCCTCCTGATGGGAAGAGCTGACTCCTTTGAAAAGACCCTGATGCTGGGAAAGATTGAGGGCAGGAGGAGAAGGGAATGACCGAGGATGAGATGGTTCGATGGCATCACCGACTCAATGGGCATGAGTTTGGGTAAACTCCAGGAGTTGTTGATGGATAGGGAGGCCTGGCATGCTGCAGTCCATGGTGTCAAAAAGAGTTGGACACGACTGAGTGACTGAAATGAATTAAACTGAGCTAAACTGAACTAAAGCAACTTAGCATGCACACATGCATGCAAGTTAAAGATATTATTATCAACTTCATAACATAAAATGCTTTCTTAAAGACTACCAGGGCACTCTTAGAAGCACTGTTCAGAGTACAGACTCTTTACTGCATGTTTTTTGAAACACACACTGCAGTAGAGTTTTACACATTTATCAAATAACAGCTAACATGAATTGTTATAATTATTTACATGAGATTTATCTCCTGGAACACAGAACCATCTCTCTTACCCCTTTTGGACAGTATATGCAAGTTTGCATATGGGATGTGTATGAATTAATGCCATCTATACATAATTTGTTACATTATGTTGGCAATTATATATTTTTTAATATTTAATCTAAGCTAAATGAAATAATCAGGCTAAATGTCAATTTTACTCTGCTGTGTTTTTAGCTAACCAAGAGCAAGGACTCTCTTAACCTATCGTTATATCCCCCCTCCAGTGCTTAATATCTATACCTATTAACTGAATAATCAGTATTTTATGAATGAATACATGATTTAGATGTTCAAAATATGTTTACAAATTAATTATATATTTATTGATCAGTTACTAGATATCAGACACTCTTTTGAATATTTGTCATATTAAGAAAAAAAAGAAAAAATATAAAACTGATTTGCTCAATAAGCTTATAATCTATAATAAAGAACAGAAAAGTACATGTCTGTTATGTTGAGAAATATTTTGGAAATGCAAAAGAGGGGGAGAGAGAGAAAGATCATATCCTGATGGAGTGATGATGAAAGAGTTGGTGGAAGATGCTGCAGTTGACATGAAACAATAAGATTTCAATTGTCACTTCCTTTTTCAATCTAAGCTGAATTACAAGCAAGCAGTTAATGCTCTGTGTAAAGACCACAGTCAGAGCAGGTCCATCATGAAGTGCATTTGTAACATCATTCAGGTCCTCTGTGCAGGGCTTCTGTATCCTTGCTTTATCAATACTACCTCAGAGTAGCATTTAATAAGTATCTATTGTGGAAAAAATGATTCAAAAATGGGGACTGATTTCAACTTAAGTGCTCTCAATTTGTATGTACCTGTATTTTGGTATCTATATTTTGTTGCAGCTTGGTCTGATAGAAATGGTTATTGAGATATAAATGAACTAGTCCTACCATCTTGAAACAAAAGTCAACAAATAATTTTAGTATTTCTATATACGTTTGTTTCAGCATACTTCAATCTAAAACTAGAAAAGGACTTCTCATTAGCTAACTAATGCCATTTTAGTCTCTGTCTTATTTACTTCTCTGCATTTACTGGTGATTATTTTCTCTATGTCTTTCTCTGTCATTGGCTTGAAAATTCTTCCTGTGTTCTTTTTTTTTTTTTTTTTTCTGTCTTTAAAATCTTCCCTATGATTTCTTCAACTAGGTCATGACAATATTACGAAAATACTTATGTTCTCACTTCACATCTTTTTCTGGCCAGTCTTATCCTCATGCATGCTTGTATCTGCTTTTTACAAATCACTGACTCACAAATCTTGCATGTACTCAATGCAAGATGCATGTTTCCAAATGCCAGCCAAATGCTCCATCATTGCTTTTTCTAAACTATATATTCATCATGTGAAATGTAAAGCAAAATACTAACATTCCTAACACAAATATGCCAAAGTGTGCCACCTCTGTGCAAACTCTCCAAATATAATTCACCACTGTTGTCTTTCAGCCCTGTCTCCATATAGAGTGATACCCTTGTCCCAAGCCAGCAACTTGTATCACACATTTAACAACATTCCACACTCCTCATATCCAGTGGTAGCCAATTCTCACCGATTATGAGTCATAAGCATTTCTTAAGCATCTCTTCTTGCAGTCCTCAGCACCAGTGCAGAAGTTTAGGCACGCGTCACATTGCTCCCAAATCTTTTTGTTGGCTCTTATCCTTGGCCTGCATCTTACCCTACCTCCGTTCCATCCTCTAAACCACCCCCAATGGAGTCCTGAAAAATACTGATTCCAGATTCTTCTGTCCAAAATGCATTAGTAGTTCCTCAAAAGTCTGATTTCTTTCCAGTATCATCTCCTGACTCCTCTGTTCTATAATCCAGCCTAATCAGGAATGTGTTTCTACCCAATGTCTCCTGCTTCATTCTATTTCCTCTGTCTGGAATATCATTTTATTTCATCTGCCCAAGGAGTCCAATTCACCCTAAAAGGCCCAAGTCTGTCATTTCTTCTTTGAAGGCTTCTGAGACACCATTCGGAAAAAAAAAACAAAAAATCAAATGAAGTCGCTCAGTCGTGTCCAAATCTTTGTGACCCCATGGACTATAGCCTACCAGGCTCCTCCGTCTATGGGATTCTCCAGGCAAGAATACTGGAGCTGGTTGCCATTTCCTTATCCAGGGGTTCTTCCCAACCCAGGGATCGAACCCAGGTCTCCCACATTGCAGGCAGACGCTTTACCATGTGAGCCACCAACGAACACTTATTTCTTCTCTATAACCTCAAGTAAGTGTCATCTTATGTGTATCACATTGTATAGGTGATATTTAGCAATTATCATTTTAAATAAGAATTGAGATCATACAAAATATGTTCTATAACGCTATTGGAATTAGAGATGAATAACAAAGGTATCTAAGGAATACTCAAACATTTGGAAACTAAACAATGGTATTATGAATAAAACTTGAATCAAAGATGAAGTCTGCAGTAAAATAAGAAACTATTTTGAACTGAATAAAAATGAAAACATATTTTTATTTAATTTAAAATTAGTGGCTGTAACTAAAACACCACTTGGAAGGAAATTTATGTAAGGAGATGTTTAAATAAGAAAAGAAGTCTCAAATCAGTGATATAAGATTTCATCTTAAGAAACCAAGAGTGATGAGTCAAATCAATAATTTCAACTCAAATCAAATGCAACAACAACAACAAAATAACGTAGAGCAAAACTGAGAGAGAAATTGAGAGAAAAGAGAGCGAGGGAAATACAGAGAGATAGAGACAAAAAGAGAGAAAAGGACATGAATTTCTAGTACCTGAACAAGAAAATGACACCATCATAACTCCTTCAAGTTGTTTAAAGGACAATTTGGGAATATTAAGAGCAACTTAGAGAGACAGAAACTACAATAAAGAATAAAATGCAAACAAAAACAAAAATTCAACATAAATCCAACAAATATCTTTAAAATTCAATTTCTTAAAAGAAAAAAATGATAGGAATTACACAACTTGCTTTCAAGACATCTCATGAAACTGCAATAAATTAGACTGGAACATTGGCAAAAGTATAGAGATACAGACATCATTGGGACAGATTGGGAAAACTGGGAGGACAGCCACTAGTATACAGCCCAGTGATCTTTTGAGAAAGTGGAAACTGAAAATATCTTCAACAAATGTGATGGAACAGTTAGATGTCCATATGGCAATAGAACATACCTGAGTGTTAACTTGCATCACTTATGAAAATTGACTCAAAATGCATCATACGCCTAAACAGATAACCTAAGCCACATAATTTTGAAGAGAGACTTTACCAAATAATATATTTCTTTGGCACATAAGCACATGAAAATATGGTCAACATTATTATTATTTAAGTGTAAATTAAAATGCTAGTGTGATACCATTAAACATGTTTTGAAATGTCAAAAAAACCCCAAAAACAAAAACAGAAAAACAACCAGAAATCAAGTCCTGCCCTGAATGTGGAGCAACCAGAACTTTCATACATTTATGGTTACTTCAGATTTGAAATACAGTATGAAAGTTTCTTATAAAGTTAAACATACACTTTACTATATGACCCAATAATTGAGGAGAAATAATAAATTATATAAATTATATATAAATAAATAATAAATAAATAAATAAAACTGAGGAGAAATAATATATTTGTACAAATATTATGTATGACTATTTACAGCAGTTTTATAATCTCTACAAATCTGGAAATAATGCCAGTGACTTTCAGTGGTGAATGAATAACCAATTCAAGGAAAACCATACAGAGGAATGCTACTCCTCAAAAAAGAGGACAACTTTTTGTGAATCACAAATGGATAATTTTAAATAAAGGAAAAGTGGCTCAAAAGTCTACATGTTATATAATGTCATTTATATGAAATTTTGGAAAAGGCAAAATGATGGAATAAGAAACTGTCTAGTAAGTTATACTATGAAAAATTGGAGAGGTTGGGCTATGTGACCATTTAAGATAGATGAGAGATGAAACTTTCTTATAAAGTGGGGGAAGGGTGATTCTGAAAAAGAAAAGGTGAGAATTCTGTGATAACAGGTGTATTCCTAACCACTCTGGAGGAGTGTACATAGACACATTGAAGATCTAGAAGCTGATGACTTTCAGATTACTGGATCCCACTCATCCCTTGGAAAATATGCACATACTCTCAAGACACGAGCTGACCATTTTGAATACCACTACTTCACCATATGACATATTTCACCACATGACACCAGGACTTCCTGGAGGCTCATATGGTAAAGCGTCTGCCTACAATGCAGGAGACCCAGGTTCGATCCCTGGGTGGGGAAGATCCCCTGCAGAAGGAAGTGGCAGCCCACTCCAGTATTCTTGCCTGGAAAATCCCATGGACGAAGGAGCGTGGTAGGCAAAGAGTCGGACACGACTGAGCGACTTCATTTTTACTTCACCATTAGGCCAACACCTTGAGCATGCAGTAAATAAATGCATATTAAATAATTAAATGTGCCTATGCAAAGGCAAGCACAATGCTAGGTAAGTGGTTACACTTTGATCTTTCTCAAGAGGTCTTGTTTCCTTTACCAAGAAAAGTGGTACTTTATTTATCTTTTATCATTTAAGTCTTGTACAAAGCCATAGTGAGCCTCACAAATAAAGGTACTGAATGAGTGAATCTATCATTCTAATGAATTATTGTTGAATGAAGCTTGAAATTGTGGTTAGTGATTATAGAAATATATACTTACTGAGACCTACACTTCACAGAACCTTAAATTACATGAAGAACTAATCAAATCACCAGATAAAAAACAAAAGAATTCATCAAACTACATAGCTGTGATTCTTTTTGACATTGTACTTTCTTTTGTGTGACTGTAAGCATTTCACATAACAATGAATTACCTGATTCGTTGATGCATTTTTTCCCAAGCAATTTGTTAATAGTGCAGTAAAGGTCATCAGAACAGAGACAATCTTTAAATTGTGAATTGCTTTCCGCTAAGGACTGGATACTTAGGTCACAGCTGGATGAATCCTTCATCTGGCAGGTGTTGCCTGGATTTCACAGTCAAACATACAACATTCTAGATATTAATCTGAATAAAAGTTTTCAGTCCTCCTGCCCAAACTATGCTAAAACTTTGGGTAGCACCTCCTACCCAAAGCTTTTAATACCTTGACTTTAGTAATTCATTATTAGAGTGAAATTATCTGGGGTTACTACAGCATGTTCATATAATTGACTTTTCAAGCAAAAAAAAAAAAAACCACTCTATTTCTACTGTTTTCAACCCCAGTATTTTCTTTCTAAAATAGACTAAAACTTTCTGTATTTTAAAAGAACTTTGTCCCCACTTAGAATGTCAATTTGTGCTCTTTAATAATAATCAAAGCTGCCTTTAAAATGAGGCAACCAGAATACTCTGTAATTTTAGCTATTTTGTCTGTTTAGCAATTTTATTAGCTATTTGATCTTAACCTGCTATTTTATTTTATATGCCATTCCAAGATTATAGTAAAAGACATCCAAGTGACTCTAAATTTATCACATATAGCGACGTGGTCCTGACACTTAGAAAGTACTCAGTAAATATTATTGCGTCTTTTGTAATTACCAACATTTCATACTCTGCTTTAATATAGAAAGCCTTATTCATCCACCCAACTATTTTCTTTTATTCATTTTTCCTGAATAAAACTACTTGAGTACATTTTATTTGTCTATTTGAGAATATTTCTATTTCAGCTTCATGCATAGTATAATTATGCAAATCTTACCATTCACTAAAAATTACTTGCTATTTGTATACTAAATTCAATAAATGTGCTATAATTTATGATACACTGAATGCAACAGTTTAAGTTACCATATAAAATATACCAAGGAGCTTCATTATCAAAACAAATAATGGATTTTTTTTTGTCATTGTCTTTTATTCTCATCTTAAAATGATTGTGCTATTTGAGAAAATTTGCCTTTGAAATTCTTTTCCTGAACTGTATTGAGAATGTTGCTTTTGAACTGTGGTGTTGGAGAAGACTCTTGAGAGCCCCTTGGACTGCAAGGAGATCCAACCAGTCCATCCTAAAGGAGATCAGTCCTGAGTGATCACTGGAAGGACTGATGCTGAAGCTGAAACTACAGTACTTTGCCCTCCTGATGCGAAGAATTGACTCATTTGAAAAGACGCCGATGCTGGGAAAGATTGAAGGCGGGAGGAGAAGAGGACGACAGAGGATGAGATGGTTGGATCCGACTCAATGGACATGAGTTTGACCAAGCTCTGGGAATTGGCGATGGACTGGGAGGCCTGGCGTGCTGCAGTCCATGGGGTCGCAAAGAGTCAGACACGACTAAGCGAGTGAACTGACTGAATGAGAATGTTGAATAGAGACCTATAACTTTCTTTGGCATTTGAACATCGCATGCACCCTGTTCAAGGGCAGGGTAGAGAAGAAATCTCACTCCTTATCTATATCCTGTGTAATTCCTTGAGATCTTGTGGCTAGACAGGAGCTCTGATAGGGGAGATTGTAAATTTTTCCATTGTCAGAACTATAGGTTTTTGTCTCTTAATCCAACACACTTCACCTTACATCTTTGGAAGGTAGAAGGAGCACGGGCAGATAGACAAGGGCCCCAAACAGTACGGAATTTATTCTTCTATGAAGCAGCTGGAGAAATAAAGTGAGCCATGAAAAAATATAGCTTTTATTTTTCATTTTGGATTTGTCTTACTGAATATGCCAAAAATTAATTGGGTTTTTATGGTATTATCACACTCATTATACAAGTTGATAAAATTTGTCATGTTAGAAAAAGCTTTTTTTGAAATGTTCTGTCCTAATAGCATTAGGATATTATTCCCTACATAATCTTTTATCTACTTTTAGTGAATCGAGTCTTACAATAATGCTCTCATTGAACATATATTCAGCTACTTGATATAGCTAGAATTTTTTTTTCTTTTAAACAAATGACAATGACTTTTTAATCTTCATATTCTCTAACTCCTTGGGCCTCTCTTCACATGTTTGTAATATAGGACAAACTAAAAATAAAAATATATTTTAACTTGCTCTTGACGTAGTTGTAATAGAAGAGAGTATATATGTTGAAAGAATATAAAAGTCATGTTCAGTTCCGACTCTTCGCGACCCCATGAATCGCAGCACGCCAGGCCTCCCTGTCTATCACCAGCTCCCGGAGTTTACTCAAACTCATGCCCATCGAGTCGGTGATATTATCCAGCCATCTCATCCTCTGTCGTCCCCTTCTCCTCCCGCCCCCAATTCCTCCCAGCATCAGGGTCTTTTCCAATGAGTCAACTCTTCGCATGAGGTGGCCAAAGTATTGGAGTTTCAGCTTCAGCATCAGTCCAATGAACATCCAGGACTGGTCTCCTTCAGGATGGACTGGGTGGATATCCTTGCAGTCCAAGGCACTCTCAAGAGTCTTCTCCAACACCACAGTTCAAAAACATCAATTTTTTGGCTCTCAGCTTTCTTCACAGTCCAACTCTCACATCCATACATGGCCACTGGAAAAACCATAGCCTTGACCAGACGGACCTTTGTTGACAAAGTAATGTTTCTGCTTTTTAATATGCTATCTAGGTTGGTCATAACTTTCCTTCCAAGGAGTAAGCATCTTTTAATTTCATGGCTGCAATCACCATCTGCAGTGATTTTGGAGCCCCAAAAACTAAAGTCTGACACTGTTTCCACTGTTTCCCCATCTATTTCCCATGAGGTGATGGGACCAGATGCCATGGTCTTAGTTTTCTGAATGTTAAGCTTTAAGCCAACTTTTTCACTCTCCTCTTTCACTTTCATCAAGAAGCTTTTTAGTTCCTCATCACTTTCTGCCATAAGGGTGGTGTCATCTGCATATCTGAGGTTATTGATATTTCTCCCAGCAATCTTGATTCCAGCTTGTGCTTCTTCCAGCCCAGCGTTGTCACATTACATCCATGCAAATAATGTGTTTGATTTTCACAAACATCATCTTTCTATGTTATCACTGACATAGTAACATATAAACAAAAAATATTTTATGTAAAAAATGTTGCCATGTTTTTGAGAGGCATGTGTATAACATTATATATTGTAAAATAAGTAAAAGAATAATCTGAAACCTTGCATAAAGTTGCCTGCAGTGTCAGCGCATTAAGGTTCTTGAGTAATGGTAGTCCAGTGGTTAAGAATTTGCCTCCCAATGCTGGGGACACAGGTTCAGTCCCCGGTCTGAGAAGATTCCACATGCAATGAGCAACTAAGTCTGTGTGCCACAACCACTGAAGCCCATTTGCTAGAGCCCATGCTCTACAACAGGAAAATACTGTGCATTCCAGCAATAAAGACCCAGCACAGTCAAAAATAAATAATTTTTTAAAAGAATACTCTTAGGTATATAAATTCACTAATATGTCACTGAAGGTGAATCACTTGAATACCAAGTTTAAGTAAAGTGTTTAGAGAAAAATTTATTTTCTAGGAGAGTGAAAAAATAAAAAGACCAACTCCTATTTTTTATCTCAGTAAATAGAAGGTATTTGAGTGCATTTTAAACAACTTGTTTTACCTGACACATTGCAGGCATCTTCCATTATCCGCCAGGCGTGTTTACAACCATCGGCATCACGTAGGCAGAGCTCTTTTAAAGACGTGCAATCTGTGGTTTGGGAAGTGGACTTGTTCAGGCATAGCCCCACAGCTTGAATAACAACAATAAGAGAACAACAGAAACAGCACTATGACGACATGGTAGTTACTTACTTCAAACTTAAGTTATTAATGATCAAGACCAGAATTATGAAAATGGAAATGTGATTAAGTCATTAAAAAAACTAGGATGGATCTTAACCTCCCCTCAAGCTATAGATTTGTTTCTTTTTTATAAGGTTCTTAAACAAAACATATGTATTTGCCCTCTTTTTTTATTTCTGCCTATTTATTTCTCAGTTTATAATTTATTGTTATGATTATTGCTCCATTAAAACTGTTCTGAAAAATGCCCCCAAATAATCTCCATAACATGAACTTAATAGTTTAAAGGCTTCATCTTGCCTGCTTTTATCTTTGGGAATTTTGTTGTCACTTTGTTCTTGAAACTTTTTTCTTTTGGCAACCCTCCCTTCTAATTCTCTTGCTACTTCTTCATTTGATATTTTCTGCTCATGGCATTCTTCCCAGGATCCTCTTACTTTTCTGTTAAAGTGTATTTGTAGCTTAGGTTCTGTCCTCAGACTTTTCTCATTCTCATTTTACATGCTCTTCACAGACACCTCCATGTACTTATGGTTTTAACTAAAATCTCAAGATTGATGATTCTCAGATATCTAATGCAATCTTGCTATTTTCCAATATTTTAGTTACAGATGCTGTTTTCTCCACCTAAATGTTCCAGACACACTTCCGTATAATACTATCATCGATATCGGACCACCTGTTTCATCAGCAATTCCACCATCCACAATGGCACCCATACTAGGAAGCTTGGGTTCATGATAGGTTCCTCTTCTAGCCTCAATTCACTCTCCCACATCCACTCTTACATAGATCAGTGATTCTCATCTTGCGAACTGACCAACTCATCAGATAGTCAGTCTGCCTTCATCTTATTCAGGTAAATTCTTTATACCCCTTACTCTGCCTTATGCACCATCCAGTCCCGTCATTTCTCTGCTTCCTCCTCTGAATGGGTCCTCATAGCGTGACTCATATTCTTCATCATGTGCAATCTAGATATCCTCGGGCATTTATAGTTTCTCAAATGCTAAATGTTGCCTTGTACGTCAGAGCATTTACTGTGTGGTCACTACCAGATGCTGCTTTTCTTTTTATTCTGGACTAAGCCTTTTTTGGTCCTTTAGGACCCAACACAATAACTACCAATTTTATGGAAATTGTTCCTAAATTCAATACCCCTTTCCTGCATTCAGATTGAATTTAACATCCCTTGCCTGTTTCACTACATCTTGGGACCTTCCCAACTATAGAATTTATTGCTCTGTAAGGAAAGTGTATATTTACGTGTTTGCCTTTATCGCTGGGTTCTGGGATTTTACTCAGCAGGCATTAGGAATAATTCACAATGGTATGCCCATCATCAATGCAATGATGAATTACATATATTCAATAAATGCATGCTGATTTAACCAACTTAAATAGCTGCTTATGGATGAGTTATACATAAATAACTGATAGTATTTAATAAAAATGACACCTTCCAGATATTTACAAGTTATTTTGGGTAGAAGAGAAAAGGTTTCAGCAAATTTTTCAAAGTATTAAGGAAGTAGCAATGTTAATTTAATGTATTGTACCAATTATTCAAACTGATTCTGCAAGCATACAAACGGACACTTGCTTACTCAATCCATAGAAAAATATGGAAATTACAATTGAGTTTTAAAGACAGTATATTAGCTGTAATCAAGAGACCTAAAAGCTATGTCTTAATCAGAGTCAAATTATCTGAATTTTTTAAAAGATGATGGTAATTATGAATGACCTGTCACAGCATAGAGTTATAGGCTTCAAGCAAAGCCATAACATCTTTTTTTTTTTTAATCTTACCTTTTTCTAAACCTCTTCTAAGGAGAATCCATGGCAACTGTTTGGATCATATGATGTACTACTGACTGAGTCACTGCATTTGGAGATTAGGCTCATGAGTGTGGCTTGGTCACATTTTTCTTGTTGAGGGCTGGAGTGGAAATTGACATATCAGCTTTCTGTTTTTGTATGTTCATGGATAACCTCACCTAGCCAAGTTTCTATTCTAGTTTAGAAAGCCTGAAGATGGGGAACATATGCACACCCATGGCTGATTCATGTCAATGTATGGCAAAAACCAATACAATATTGTAAAGTAATTAGTCTCCAATTAAAATAAATTAGTTAAAAAAATTTTTAAAAAAGAAAGCCTGAAGAAAGAGAAAAAGAGCCTCTTCCATTCTGTGCCCATGTTACTTGTTTCTTTCCAGCTTGCCAAAGATACTAAAGTAAGGATTTTATGTCAGAAACTCAATATATAAGAAGTTACACCTTTATTTGCCACTGATCATTATATCTTGGGACTACTTCTCTCAAGAAACTTATAGGTGATGGTCTCCTGAGTAGATTATCAAAATCTCACTGATATGTCAGTGCAATGATCATTAATGAATTCTACATATTATCTTTCCCAAATGTGTTTTATTTTCTTCCACATATAAAATTCAATTTGATTGTTTTACATGATTTTTCACATCTTCCACTCAGAGGAAATAGTGAATCAAGCAGGAAAACCACTTCAAGGATTTGGCCCAGAAGAATCAAATAATAACTTTCCAAAGCCTTCTCCATTGTGGACTAGGATTTGCGGCTCTATATTTAAGACAGGAGTTTTCAAGGATCCTTTTGAAATGCCAAGTGAAAAACAGGTTCTATTTAAAAATAAATAAGATGGAGAATAGTGCACATTTTTTCACCCTCTTAAAGATGTATAAGACTCATTAGGATATTTAATGATTTGTTTTAAAAATTCACTATGTCCCACATTTCTTTGGCTGCAGAACTTTCTGGCATCACAAGATTTATTTAAAATATTGAGGCTGAATAAATATCCCAAGAATGCATTATGGGAAATAGTGGTTAATCCTATCAAATAGCATAATTTTGACCCTAAGTGTTAGATAAGATTTCTGGCAATCTACTGACAAGGTTAATATAGAAATGAAAGTTGAAAACAGGAAACTGTCACTGTGTTTTCAATGGCAGGGGCAGGGGGAGTGCATAATGAGATTGTAATATATTTTGTGTATCTCATTATATTGCTGCCTGATCTTCAAAGATTAAAGTATTCTAGATTTTTCCTTATTATAAATAATAGAAATAGGAAACATTCTTAGAAATCAGTGCAAGGAGCAAAATTTTGAATAACTAGTATTTAATCTGCCAAACCTGAAAATATATAAATATATAAAAGATTCCTTTCCTTCTTGCCTTAATTTTGACTAAATCTATTCAGACTCTTTTTCATTTTCAACACATCTGAAATAATCATCTTTGTTTTCTTGTTGCCCACAAGTATGCCTTTATTCATGAATATCTGCTGGCAGAGAGAAACCAGAAAATGTACTGGCTTTGTTTTAATTAGTGAAGTATCAATATTTATCTACAATTATAACTGTCCCTTTTTCTGAATTCAGTTTGTAGATTCTACTGCACGCTGATGAATATATAATAGCTTCTCCTATCACATGTATGCCAAGTAGCTCTGCATAGATTCCACTTTAAGCATACGTTATTTTTACAGAGATAAGCTCACACTTTATCTCTGTGTTAAAAAATTAATTGAAATGTGAAGCATTTGAGGTTGTGTTGTGTTACTCTATGAACTGTCTCCTATTTATTAAATATTAACATCTAAAATCAGGGAAACTGAATGGATCTTGTTTCAATGTAAATTAAAAGAAAAATGGATAATAATATGAAATGTATCATCTTATAACTTGTAAATAAATACCAGAAGGTTACATTTCTAAAAGGCTCTAATATATACGTAAATTTTATAAATCCTAATCAATTACCTGAAGTAACTGGATCAGTATATATATATATATATAAAAGAAAAAATCTGAGTGGTAAATGCAATTCTCACATTGTGCATTTTCTATAGAGTTATAATAGAGTAAAAGTAGGCATACATTTTTGTAAAAGTAACAATCTATGTTAGAGTACAAATTTGTAATTAATACTTTATATTATAAAGCTTTGATAGCTTGATATTTAAGTGACTGGAGACAGCATCTGATTGACAAAGAACTGATGTTATGAATTCAGATAAACCAGAAGAATAATTCACTTACCGAAGAAAATGAAGATTATCATGGTGGCAACTTGGGGCTGTTGACCTGCAAGAAGAGCAGATGTGTTTGTTCCAACAACCTCCCTAACAGTAACTGTCCAGAATAAAGCTTTGGTTTCTGCTCCTGTTTTCTGAAAGCATCCCTGATTCAAGGCGGTTTCCTGTCACCACTTCCTCATCAATCTTTCCTGAGCTGTGAACTTTCCTAATTAGGTCCAAATTCAATTATTTTCTTCTGAGTGTACTGATCTCGGATATTATGCTTCTAAGAAAGCCCAAGAGCCAAATACTAAGAAATTATACATCCTCTGCACATTCAGGGAAAAAGGTGCTTTTATTTTCTCCTTCAACTAGAATACTAAACTGTTTTGTATACAAACTTCCCAAGTGTAACTCCAGAGTTCCTAGACACTTGAACATGCTCGGTTTCTACTTCATTAATTTGCATCATTCAGGCAATGTTATTATGTCTTTGAGGACAGGGAAAAGGATAAAAGGCATAAAGAAAGCCCAGGAAAACATATGGGGAATTCAAGTTCCACTAGGATCAAACCAGCGTACCTCATCTTTCTTAACAGGTGCTCCAAACTCCAGTGCATTTAAAACTTGGGGTGCTTCAGTTACAGTTCCTCTCACACTTCCAATAGAACAATGTTTACAAAATGACTCCTCACCATTATGCAGAAATTTCTCATCCTCTGGAAAGGTATCATCCACTTGCGTTTGCCACTTGACACTGTTTTTGTCTGAGTTTTAATGAGAGGCATTGCCACGGTCTGAATATTCGTGTCCCCCCAAGCTCATAGGCTGAACTCTTAAACCCAAGAGGAGATGGTATTTGTAGATACAGCATTTGGAGGTTACACAAATCATGGGACACAATTCTCATGCATGAGATTAGTGTCTTAGAAAGGGAAGTCCAGAGAGCCTTGCTCCTGCCATCTTGTGAGGACACAGTGACAAGTTGTCAGCTACGGACTAGGAAGATGGTCCTCATCAGACCATGACTGTGTTGGCACCTTGATCTTTGACTTCCAGCCTCCGGAACTGTGAGAAACAAATTTCTGTTGTTTGTCAGCTTCCCTGTCTGTAGTATTTTGTTATAGCAACCTGAATGGACTAGACAGGCATTACTGACCTGACATTACTTTAATTGCACTGTTCCTCACAATCATTTGCCTGGGGACAGCCTGAGGCTTCCACTTTTAAAACAGCCTGAGACCTGTTTGTAGTGGACACTTAGGAAATAAAACATGCTGCTAAACAGAAACTAGGAAAAAATGGGTATGAATAACTGACTACAGTGAGGTGGGGGAGGAGTATTTCTGTATTTGCAGTTGCACAGTGGGAGAGTTGTTGGTTGCAATTGCTCGCATTTAATTTACACACAAGATATGTTATAGCATATATTTTAAAGTTGAAGTATAGTTGATTTACAGTGTTGGGTCAATCTTCGCTGTACAGTAAAGTAACTCAGTTATACACACACGTACAACGGAATAGCATATTTTGTTCTCAGAATGCCTGATGGAAGAATACAGACTCTGGAGTCCAGCAAACTAAAATCGCTTTATCCTTAGATGTAGGTAAATAACTTTACATCAGACGTCATTACATTTACTCCTCTGTAAAATGTGCTGATGGTAGCCATGGTTGCTATAAGTATTAAGAAGGCATATGGGGTTTATATCACAAAAAATTAACAAATGCCAGTTATATTGCACAAGACAATTATTATTTAACAAGTAATTATAGCATCATAAAATCAATCAGTTATTTTCTTTTAAAAGGCACTGCCACTAAGCTTGTATTACAAATTTTATCAAGATAATTATTCTTTATGATACAAGCCAACTCAAACTGGCTTAAGCTCAAGAGGGATTCAGTGACTCTGTTGGTTTGCAAACTTACACAAAAGACAAGAAGAATGTGAAGAGAGGGGCAGATAACTCCAGGCTGGTGGATGTCAGATTTAATACGCAGAGGAACCTACAGAGAAGGAAGTGGTCTTGGGTGGGACAAAGACAATTACATGCCCTCACTCACCTGCCAAAATCTTACAAGTGTATAGAGAGGCCTTTGCTGGGTTCAGTCATGTGCTCCATCCAGAGGCTCTCAGCCTCGGAGAGTTCTCTCGAGACTGCGCCCATCAGAATGGCCCCGCTATGGGGACCGGGGACAGAATGTACATTTGGGGTGAGGGTGGGTGATCTTCTCATTGCCCAGGTCCAGGTCACAGGTCAAACTACAGTCATACGCGCTGGATGACTTCCTCAAAGAGGTTTCAGGAGTTGGAGAATCAGGGTACAGAGCTGACCTCCTGTAGGTCTTAAACCTCCAAGGTCTGAAGGCTTTGCCCTCCTGTCTGTCAGCTCCATCCACAGGCAGCTTCTTTCCTCTCGGTGGGAGAGGCTGTCAAGCCCTCAGCCCACGTCCTTCTCTCTTAGAAGCACAGTGGGAAGTGGGCCTCTTCCCATTGTTGATGTTCAGTTGCTCAGTCGTGTCCGACTCTTTGCGACCCCATGGACTGCAGCACGCCAGACTTCCCTGTCCTTTACCAACTCCTGGAGCTTGCTCACACTCATGTACATCAAGTTGGTGATGCCATCCAACCATCTCATCCTCTGTCGTCCCCTTCTCCTCCTGCCCTCAATCTTTCCCAGCATCAGGGTCTTATCCAATGAGTCAGCTCTTCGCATCAGGAGGCCAAAGTATTGGAGTTTCAGCTTCAGCATCAGTCTTTCCAAAGAATATTCAGGACTGATTTCCTTTAGGATTAACTGGTTGGATCTCCTTGCAGCCCAAGGGACTCTCAAGAGTCTTCTCCAGCACCACAGTTCAAAAGCATCAATCCTTCGGCACTCAGCTTTCTTTATAGTCCAACTCTCACATCCACACCTGACTAGTGGAAAAACCACAGCTTTGACGAGATGGACCTTTGTTGACTAAGTAATAGCTCTGTTTTTTTTTTCTCCTGAATTGAGTACCATCTCCTCTAGATGCTCCCACACCCATCAGTCCTGCCAAGAGGCACTGGTCCTGCTGGGTGCCCAGTATCACAGAGGCAGTGGAATCGGCCTTCTTTAACCCACAGGAACTGATGGTGGGACAGGGAGGCATCACCAGGGGAAACTATGGTGTCAGAAGCAGCATGTGAAGGGGTCTTGGGAAGGGGAAAAACACACCGTAAAACATATAAATGTTAAATTTATGTGGGACTGCAACTAGAAAAATAAACTGATGGAACAAAAGAAAGAACACCAAAACACAATTTCCTGTTCAAGGAAGGTTAGTTATGACTTTCTGGAGTGGAGCGGTACACAGAACTGAATGCAGGGCATCAGGAGAATGGTGCTAATCTTTTCCAAACAGGTACAGCTGCTGAGGGCTATTGCCTACAGGTAGAGAAAGCATCTGTGGTTATATTCTCGCTTATTTCAAAATAATAATTGTCAGCTGCGTCACCATCTAAAGCAGGGTCTTTTTAGCATTTTATTGTGCCATCAAGTTCCTTTCTCCCTACACCTCCTCCTAGGAGTATTTTTAAAGGCATATATATATATGTACTTTTTTTAAAAAGTAATACTTCAACAGAGAACTTACTATGTAGCACATGGAATTCTACTCAATACTCTGTAATAGCCTATATGGAAAAATAATCTGAGAAAGAATGATATATGTGTATGTATACCTGGGTCACTTTGCTGTACTCGTGAAACTAACACAACATTCTAAATCAACTCTACTCCAAGATAACTTTTTTAAATCCATGAAGACTGGAAAAAAGGTATTATAAAAGAAGTTAATCATATTGAAACGTACTTGTCAAAATAATTTAAACACATTTGTGACAGAGTAATATACACACTTCTTTATTAGGAGAGCAAATATCAAAATCCAGGCAGGTCTAATAAGACTGTAATTTCAATATCGCGATGACCATAGATGCTAATTTGAAATTTTTCCATTAATGTAGACCTGTGTAAAAATATCTGCGATTTTCTTTGTGACAATACAGCACAAGAAGTGCTGAATTTTAAATTAGAGTATAATAAAAATTAGAACACAGTTTTGCCCCCATGCAAATGTATAGACACCCCAGATGAATAAACAGTGCCTTCAACTCAATTCTTTATGGAAGTGGAAAGTGGCAGTTGAATCCGAACAGTTTGAAGATGAAAGAAAATGGTAAAAAGATCAGCTTCAGTAGTTTCCAATGATAATGGGTGCGTGATTTTAACATGTATTGTGTTTTGAATAAAATGCTGTCAATAAATAAACGAAACAGAAGGAAGCGGAGTTGTTCTGGTTGATATCTGGGTCGGGGCGGAAGCCTCAAGCTCTGGTCAGGAGGCTTGGCTTCACCATCCACAGTTGCCAGAGAGGCACCCCAAAACCTCAGAATTCCTGCTCAGGAATCACTGATCTCGGGCTTCCCTGGTGCCTCAGTGGGAAAGAATCCGCCTGCCAGTGCAGGAGACGGTTTCCATCCCTGCCCTGGGAAGACCCCACGTGACACGCAGCAGCTACGCCCATGCGCCACAAGGATTGAGCCGGTGCCCTAGGGCCGGGAGCGGCAGCGGAGCCCGCGTGCCACCGCTGCGGGAGCCACGCACCCGGAGCCCGCGCTCCGCAGCCGAGAAGCCACTGCGATGACGTCTGAGCCCCGCCGCGGGAGAGTAGCCCGGCTCTCCAAAACTAGGGGAACGCCCAGGCAGCAACGAAGACCCCGCACGGACAAAAGTAAAATAATAAGTAAATAAAATTCTGCTAAAAATCACTGATCTCATTTAACTCTTTGCAATTTTTTGTCACATAAAGAATCCATTCTCATAACTGCTAAATAAAATGCACTAGACCTCAAACCTTATCACTGGGAAAAAAAAAAAAAAAAAATTACTATGATTTCTATCCAACCAAAACTTACTAAAGCCTACATAGAGCTTTATGAAAAAAACAAAACTGAGGCAAGGCTCCTAGTTTCATGTCATGGATCAGATAACCATAAAAAGAAAGAAAGAAAAACTTGTTAAAAAATAAAAATATTGTAAGTGAGTTGGAAAAATCTGTATGTTGGAAGACATTTGTTTTTGGAGCATAGACAACTACTTTGTGTTTAATGGCATTTGAACCAACCTTCTCCCCCCCAAATATCCCACTGCATTGCCCTTATAATTGTGTAAGATGCCCATATCTGGAGGAAAAAAATTCTAGTCAGTTTCAGATTTGGAGTTAACCTGAATTTGAGAGCTCTGGGAAGAGGCTATATGCAGAATATAGAATATGTAATATATAACATGTAATGCACGTAGACAGATACAGTGATGAGTTCCTTGGCTACAAGGTCTGTAAACAGTGTTCTAAGACATTTAGTAATTAATGAGGACATTCAGTATTCAGGGTAAAATAAGAGACTTTCAATGTCTTTTACTGGAGAGTCTCACCAGGAAAGAAAAAAATAGGTCAACATGATGATGTACTTAAGTGACCTCACCCACCGTGAACTGGTCTCCTCGCTAATGAGCTGGTAGGAAGTGGCCGCGGGCGGGGTGGGGACGGGATGGGGAGAAGCAGAGACACAGCGTGAAAACGTGCCTGGGAGGACCGCTCCAGGGCGTGGGGGGGCACTCAAGTGAACTAATTTCAGCGAAATTCATAGTGAGCAGGGAAAAACAGACAAATGGCCGGATGATAGGCAGCCTTTATGCCAAGGAGGCCAGAGTTTATCCACAGAGAAGAGGAAAACTGCTGATGAGGTTTAAACATCTGGGTCAGGATTTTGAAATCTGCTTCAGCAATGCTAGGGAAGATGGTTTGGAAACAGGGCAATGGTCAGTTTTGTGGTTGTTTCAGTAGATTAGGAGAGATGTGGTTCAGACCTGAACTAAATAGTGGCAATGGAGAGGAGGTGGTAGATTCAAAACCGTTAAGGATTTGAAATTTACAGGATGCGGGGACCTTTAGAAACGGAGGAGGGGAAGGTTTGTGTGGCTTGGGTGGTTGTTCCCATGTACCTGGGCAACTGGCTCACAATTCATTGCTAGAAAAACCATATAATTGTGTTCATTGATAGAATTCTATCCATTGAAGAAGTTAAACTTTAGGATGAAGTAACACTATTATGTATAAAATAGATAATCAACAAGGACCTACTGTATAGACACAGGAATTCCTACTCAATATTCTGTACTAACTTATATGGGAAAAGAATCTAAAAAAGAGTGTATATACGTGTTTGGAGAACTGAATCACTTTGCTGTTCATGTTGTAAATCAGCTATACTTCAATATAAAATAAAAGTAATTAAAAAAAACAACAACAATGGAACAACAGTTCCTATGAACTGTATTCGTGTGTCACTAGTGAAGACAAACTGGCTGTCCCTGTGAAGATCAAAACAGCTCCACCAGGAGCATGACCTTTGGAGAAAGTGTAGTACAAGTTCTGACACTTCATCTAATGGAATCAAGACTAGATCCATCTTTTAGGACTTTACTAACAATAAAAAAGATCTGAGAAATGCAAATATTAATCACATTGCCAATGTCTTTATTCATGAAAAGAAATCTAACTGATGGCCTGGGTACTTTTTTCACATAGAATGTCAGTAGGGAAAAGCCAAGAAATGAAAAGAAATTTTGATTAAAGGATATCAGATCTATAATTAAATCTGTATGGCCTTAATATTTAACAGCATCGTTAGGTTAGTCCCCATGTATCACTGTGCATGATAATGTGGTCTTGCTTTCTTTGGGTAAATGAATCTCCTCAATCATAAGTATCTCAGTGGTCTCACAGTGCTACTTCTAAATAAAATTGAACATCTCTCTGTGACTGTATTTTGTTGACCTCTTTTTAAGTTTTTGGGGAATCTTTCTTCCAAGCTCTTGGGAAACAGTGTAACTATAACATAATAATGATATTTTTTCTTTGACACAGATAATTTATAGCTTTTTAGAGTAGAACATCATTTATAATCAAACTAATATAAGGGCCAAATTATGTACTTTCCTACAAAAATGTATTCCATGGAAGATTTTATCTGTAAAGAGCTATTATTCCTATATGAAAAAAGTGGCTCTGTATCTGTTTTTTTAATTGTTCTGGAACTTCTATTAGTTGAGTCTGATTTTTCAGGAATTTGTAACAGCTCTAAAAACTATAATCCAGACCAACCGTTGAAAAACATTCTTAATTCCTTCAAATTTTTGTTTCTTAACTTGGTATCTGTGCTCTGCTTGAAGTTTCATGTTAATCACAGAGTCTATTGTACATTCCAACCATTATGGGAAAGGTTATATACCTATTGATTCAGCAATTTGTTATTAAATGGAGAAGGGACCTTTTGCTACCAAATTACTTCGACATACATTTATGCATAAGTTTAATACCTTCTTCCTTTATGTTGGGAAGTGGTATTTTTTGAAATATGGTCGTCTATTGCACAGAGATTGCTCTCCAGAGAGATGAGTGATTGAAGGAGGACAGGAGAAGCTTTTTGCTGAATTACACTGGATGATTTCATAAGGTCAGTCTCCCGGGGAAGTATGGAAGAAAGGCACACCCTGAAAGAGATGGCCATGACTTAAATGGGAAGAGAATTCAAAAGAAAGAGGGGGTACATGTATGCATATAGTTTGTTCACTTCGCAGTACAGCAGAAACTAACATTGTAAAGCAACTATACTGCAATAAAAAAAGTGAAAAAGAAAGAGATGGCAAGCAATAACCTACAAGGACTTTTTATTTTTAATATGCTGTTGGGACCAGTTGAGACATTTTTATACTACTTAAATTACTTTCTTTTCCTTTACAAGGTACAGTTTCTTTTCATTTTAAAGGACTTGGTCCTTATGCATATCATTTGAAAAACAACAAACAAACATATCTTTGTTTAAATCACCCAGAGATAGCCACTATTTTATTACCAGCTGTCTTTTCTTTCCTTTAAAAGTTTTTTCTTTATTTATTACCTTTAAAACTTCATTGCTATCATATTTGTATACATTTTTAATAATGTAAACATTAACAGTATCTGTCATTTTTTTCCTGATTGTAAATGTCTAGGAAAAAAGTCACAGTGATCCTACTACAGATGGGTAACACATGTAAATATTGGGTTATATTTCTTAGGTTTTTTAACATACATACATATGGACATTATATAACATCTCACTCCCTGAATCTCTCTATTCCCCGGTACACCATATTTTTTAGCAACAAAGCATTTTTTAATTAATGTGTGTACATAATTTTTTAAACATAAAGATGTTGCACGTGTAACCGACTCCATATACTATAAACATAACTTTTGGGACTTCTCTGGCAGTCCAGAGGTTAAAACTCTATGCTTCCCATGCAGGGGGCACGGGTTCTACCCCTGGTCAGAGAACTAAGATCTCACATACCACGTGGCCGAAAATAAGCAGACAACAAACAAACAAAACACACAACTTTGATATGCACTGGAAAATAGCAACAAGAAATAATTACGACTTGCTTTATTGTGATATGTGCTTAGTTGCAGTAGTCTAAAATATCTCAGAGATATGCATTTAATGAACTACCAATAACTCTCATGAAATGAGGACAGAGTACTGACTTAGCAATGTGAAGGTCATTTGTGATAATAAGAGGAGTATTTTGGAGGTAGATGCATTCAGGGTAAAGTGAAAGCAGAATAATCTTTGGTAACTGGTATTTTCCTTTTTCAAGGAAATTTATTATAAAATGAAGCAGAAAATTCAGACAGTATCTGGAGAAGGATGGGAAGTCAAGGGAGAGGGTTCAAAGGTATTGGATTATCTTTGTTCTACCCTAAAACACTTCCTGAGTGCAAATAAAAATCAAATGATGTTTTGGGTCACATCTATAATATAAATGGCTGCCACCAGAAAATTACTAGGACTAATCAATGAATTTGGTAAAGATGAAGGATATAAAATTAATACACGGAAATTCCTTGCAACCCCCATTTTCCAGAACCTGGCATTTTTCTTTATGTTTCCAATTCATTATTTGTTCTATTAGTATGTAAAAATCACCCCCAAAGCATAGTGTCTTAAAACTGCGATAATTATTTACTGTCCCTCGCTGTTTCTGTGCATCTGGAAGTGAGGATGGCTTGTCTGAGTGATTCTGGCTCAGGAGTGCCCTGAGGTTGCACTCAGACAGTTTTTTTTAAAGGGTTGGTCTTGAAAACCTCTTTGTCACTTGTCTGGAGCCTTAACTGGGGGACCTTGAACAGCTAGGATTTCTGAAACACAGACTTTATCTCTACGTAGTTTTTCCATGTGGTCGAGGAGAGTAACTTCAGGACAGCCCGGCTTCTTACATGCAGCTCTGGGTTCCTGTAGCCTGTGTCCTGAGACATTCAGACAGACATTGTCATGGCCTTTCATGAGTCTGGCTTTGAAATCATGCAGCATCACTTCTCCTGCATCCTATTGGCCCAGGAAGTTGCAAAGTTCTGCTTACTTTCCAGGGAAGGAAACACGGACCCCCACTTCCTGATGGAATGATGCCAAGGTAGCAGTGCACAAATGGAATGCAGGGTTGAAACTATATTTATATACCCATCTTTGACAGGTTACCATCAACCACATCTCCCAAGCACACAATCTCCTTTCTTTTCAAATCTTGTTCCCCCTTCTAACTATCTTCTTATACTTCAGCATACCCTTCAGTCCTGTGTGGTTTTCTTATTCCCATTTTTCTCCTGGCTTCACATCCTTGCATCCCATTCCAAAACTCAAGCTAAGGACTTTTTTTTTTAACACTTTTTGATAGCCTTAGATGCTTTCTACTTGTGATCCTAAAATACACTGAGCACGTCAACCTCTAAATCAAATGATTTTGCTTCTGCAACAATAGTACTGTTTTCTGGCATTGCTATTAGTAATTTCTACTTTCAACCAAAGTTTTTTATACTTCCAAGTATAAAAAAAATATTCACCACTCATGTTGTGTGAATATGGTAAGCCCAGGATGGAAATGATTTGTCCTTCATCCCACATGTCATTCATGAACTTTCATAGAGAGATTTACATTCATGTAAAAAGAAGCAATCCAAAGCATTCACTTTGCAGTACTGGTCAGTAGAAATGTTTATTTCACAAGGAAAAATGTTTCTATGAGCAGATGGATGAGGCAAATTGAAATGGACTGTCAGCAGGGGGACAGCAGCAACACTAACGTGGTGGATTTCGTCCCAGGGGTGGGGTCCCAGGCACTAGGGGAGGGAGAAGCTTTCCAACCTCCAGAAATGTAAGCAACGAGGACTCAACCCCTGCTAGGGGTTCAGGAACTGGGAAAGAATGTCAGTGTAGGTAGGACCAGGTGAAGGGTCATTGGAGTCAACAGCCAGATGGAGGACCTTGGGAAGACCCATAGCATAGCTTCCTGATGAGAGGGCGCAGGCTTAATTCCAGGGGCAGGACAGAAGACTTGGAGAAGGAAGCTGGCAGAACTGTGTGAGCCAAGTGTCCCCCAAACAATGGTCAGAGGAGATGGGTGAGGCCCTGGGCTGGTGAGTGGGTCTGTGAGATAGGCTACCTGGTTCAGACACATTCAAACCGGCTTCCAAAGCAGCTCCTCGACACTCTCAGCAGGCACAGGCACCTCCAAACACAAAGCGGTGGTCTGGGGGCTAATGTAACAAAGCACCACAAGCTGAGTGGCTTAGAGCATTAAGGTGTTATCTCATGATTCTGGATGCCAGAAGTCCAAAATCAAGGTGCAGGTGGGGTGGGTTCCTCTTGAGGGCTGTGGGGTTGAATCTTTAGCTTCCAATGGCTTATCCGCTAGCCTTGGCATCCTCAGCTTGTAGAACCATCACTTCAGTCTCTGCCTTCACCCACATATGTCATCGTCCTGTGCGTGCTGTCCCTAAATCTCCCTTTTTTATAAAGAAGCCACTCATAAGGGATTAGGACCCAAGCAAAAATCCACATCTTTACTGCTTGTGCAAAATCTCTATCTCCATATAAGGTCACATTCTGAGCTTCTGGGGGTTATGACTTTGATATATATCTTCTGGGGGGGACACAACTCAGTCCATAACACCATTTTTTTACCAGGCCTTCAAGCATTCGGTGCTCCTTAGAAAATTCCCACTTCTCAAACGCACCTCTTGCAAATATCAAACACCTTTCTAAAGTCTACCTTTTCACTTCTCTCTCCTATCAGCATAAACTTTGGTCTGTTTCTATCCAAAATCTTTTTTCTTAATTTAATTTCTCCAACATTTAATTTCTAAAACTCAAAAATTAGTTTCTTATCATCATGTTTTATAAGCAGCAGAATGTTAATACCCAATGTTTCTTTTACATATATGTGTGTGTGTTAGTCTTCCAGTCGTGTCCAACTTTTTGCAACTCCACCGACTGTAGCCCACCAGGCTCTTCTGTCCATGGGGTTCTCCAGGCAAAAATACTGGAGTAGGTAGCTATTCCCTTCTCCAGCAAACCCATGTCTCTTATGTCTCCTGAATTGGCAAGCGGGTTCTTCACCATCTGAATCACCAGGGAGGCCCAAACTATTTTCCATTTCTTGTTCTTGAAGTGTTCTCTTTTTCAATATATTTTTTTTTTCATTGATATGAATCAGCCATGGATTTACATGTATTCCCAATCCCGATCCCCCCTCCCACCTCCCTCTCCACCCGATTCCTCTGGGTCTTCCCAGTGCACCAGGCCCGTGCACTTGTCTCATGCATCCCACCTGGGCTGGTGATCTGTTTCACCATAGATAGTATACATGCTGTTCTTTTGAAATATCCCACCCTCACATTCTCCCACAAAGTTCAAAAGTCTGTTCTGTATTTCTGTGTCTCTTTTTCTGTTTTGCATATAGGGTTATCATTACCATCTTTCTAAATTCCATATATATGTGTTAGTATGCTGTAATGTTCTTTATCTTTCTGGCTTATTTCACTCTGTATAATGGGCTCCAGTTTCATCCATCTCATTAGAACTGATTCAAATGAATTCTTTTTAATGGATGAGTAATATTCCATGGTGTATATGTACCACAGCTTCCTTATCCATTCATCTGCTGATGGGCATCTAGGTTGCTTCCATGTCCTGACTATTATAAACAGTGCTGCGATGAACATTGGGGTGCATGTGTCTCTTTCAGATCTGGTTTCCTCAGTGTGTATGCCCAGAAGTGGGATTGCTGGGTCATATGGCAGTTCTATTTCCATTTTTTTAAGAAATCTCCACACTGTTCTCCATAGCGGCTGTACTAGTTTGCATTCCACCAACAGTGTAAGAGGGTTCCCTTTTCTCCACACCCTCTCCAGCATTTATTGCTTGTAGACTTTTGGATAGCAGCCATCCTGACTGGCGTGTAATGGTACCTCATTGTGGTTTTGATTTGCATTTCTCTGATAATGAGTGATGTTGAGCATCTTTTCATGTGTTTTGTTAGCCATCTGTATGTCTTCTTTGGAGAAATGTCTGTTTAGTTCTTTGGCCCATTTTTTGATTGGGTCATTGATTTTTCTGGAATTGAGCTTCAGGAGTTGCTTGTATATTTTTGAGATTAATCCTTTGTCTGTTTTCTTCATTTGCTATTATTTTCTCCCAATCTGAGGGTTGTCCCTTTTCACTTGCTTATAGTTTCCTTTGTAGTGCAAGCTTTATTTATTGGTCCCATTTGTTTAGTTTGCTTTATTTCCAATATTTTGGGAGGTGGGTCATAGAGGATCTTGCTGTGATTTATCTCGGAGAGTGTTTTGCCTATGTTCTCCTCTAGGAGTTTTATATTTCTGGTCTTACAATTTAGAATCTTTAATCCATTTTTGAGATTATTTTTGTGTATGTGTTAGAAAGGTTTTACCTTATTCTTTTTACAAGTGGTTGACCAGTTTTTCCCAGCACCACTTGTTAAAGAGGTTGTCTTTTTTCCATTGTATGTTCTTGCCTCCTTTGTCAAAGATAAGGTGTCCATAGGTTCGTGGATTTATCTCTGGGCTTTCTATTCTGTTCCATTGATCTATATTTCTGTCTTTGTGCCAGTACCATACTGTCCTGATGACTGTGGCTTTGTAGTAGAGTCTGAAGTCAGGCAGGTTGATTCTTCCAGTTCCATTCTTCTTTCTCAAGATTACTTTGGCTATTCGAGGTTTTTTGTATTTCCATACAAATTGTGAAATTGTTTGTTCTAGTTCTGTGAAAAATACCGTTGGTAGCTTTTGAATAGGGATGCATTGAATCTATAGACTGCTTTGGGTAGAAAGCCATTTTGACAATATTGATCTTCCAATCATGAACACGGTATGTTTCTCATCTGTTTGTGTCCTCCTTGATTTCTTTTCATCAGTGTTTTATAGTTTTCTATGTATAGGTCCTTTGTTTCTTTAGGTAAGATATTACTCCTAAGTATTTTATTCTTTTTTGTTGCAATGGTGAAATGGTAATGTTTCCTTAATTTCTCTTCTGTTTTTTCATTGTTAGTATATAGAATGCAAGGGATTTCTGTGGTGTTTAATTTTTAATATCCTGCACTTTACTATATTCACTGATTAGCTCTAGTAATTTCTGGTAGAGTTTAGGGTTTCCTATATAGAGGATCATGTCATCTGCAAACAGTGAGAGTTTTACTTCTTCTTTTCCTATCTGGATTCCTTTTACCTCTTTTTCTGCTCTGATTGCCATGGCCAAAACTTCCAACACCATGTTGAATAGTAGTGGTGAGAGTGGGCACCCTTGTCTTGTTCCTGATTTCAGGGGAAATGCTTTCAATTTTTCACCATTGAGGGTGATGCTTGCTGTGGTTTGTCATATATAGCTTTTATTATGTTGAGGTATGTTCCTTCTATTCCTGCTTTTTGGAGAGTTTTAATCATAAATGAGTGTTGAATTTTGTCAAAGGCTTTCTCTGCATTTATTGAGATAATCATATGGTTTTTATCTTTCAATTTGTTAATGTGGTGTATTACATTGATTGATTTGCGGATATTGAAGAATCCTTGCATTCCTGGGATAAAGCCCACTTGGTCGTGGTGTATGATTTTTTTAATATGTTGTTGGATTCTGTTTGCTAGAATTTTGTTAAGGATTTTTGCATCTATGTTCATCAGTGATATTGGCCTGTAGTTTTCTTTTTTTATGGCATCTTTGTCTGGTTTTGGAATTAGGGTGATGGTGGCCTCATAGAATGAGTTTGGAAGTTTACCTTCTTCTGCAATTTTCTGGAAGAGTTTGAGTAAGGTAGGTGTTAGCTCTCTCTAAATTTTTGGTAGAATTCAG